>NW_006199830.1:869312-870775 GCF_000334495.1 Tupaia belangeri chinensis | reverse complement strand
GGATCTTGGGCACGCACGCACACGTGCCCGGCGTGAGTTTTAAGCCACCGGGTCCGGGACACGAACCGCGGTCGACTATGTGGGAGTCCAGCGACATAGCCATTACGCTAACTGCTGGTTCCCAACAGAGTGTGTCTTGAAGTCTAGGCCACCTGGGTTTACCTTTGACTCTTTGGCAAGTTTTAACCTAGGCTTTGTGAGCCTGGACCATATTCCTTATCTCTCAAGCTGATGGTTGTTTGGTTTCTGGTGCTGAATGAACAAAACACCTAGGCTGGGACAATGTCTCCAACCTGAATTTGACACATCTAACATCTGGCTCATCCTGCCACTCCTCCCCATTCTCCTAGCTGTAGTTCCAGGAATTTCAGGCCTACTGGAGTTAAGGCTGATTTTGCCACGATTCTTTGTGGACTTTGGTCGTTGATTTTGAGATTTGGCTCTATACTTCTTGCAGTTTCCTCCTCTGGGCTTCCTCCCTCCTCCACCTGCCCTGTTCAGAGTGTGCACCTTGATTCCCACCTGAGTGAATTTGACTTAGGGCATCTGGGCATGTGGGATGTAGTAGAACATGGTGATCCAGTCCCAGACTGGAAGTTGACTCCAGGGGCCAGGCCAACAGGAGGCAGTGTAGGGGTTGTCCAACAGAGCTCCGTGATACGCCTTTTGTTTTATTCATGTGTTCCTTTCCACCCTCACTTATTTCTCTGCTTGTGGAGAGCTCTTGAGCACAGTGCCACAGGGGAGAGAGGCCTTTTCACCGAGTTGGCCCAGTCTTGTTCTGCTTCTGTTCCTTGCAAAATTTGGTTGTTTTCCATCTTAATTATGCTCTTTGCATCAGTGGCTGGCAGGCAAACCTTTAAAGGAGTTTATCTTAAAAACCCACTCTTTCCTGACAGAAGCAGGTCTATAGAGGAATTGTGAGACTTCCAGGGATGTTTTTATGCATGTATGAATGTGTGTGTGTGCACGTGTGTGTGTGTTTAGGAGGTGGTGAGTGTGATGGTAGATGTATTCTCATTTATCTTTATCTTGGGAAGGTCAGAGCTTGCTAATGTGTGTTTGGGCTATTTATATGTCCCTAAGTCTTAAGTCTCCTTAAACGTGGACTTCTTCTTGTGATGCTACCATTGAATAAAATGGGGACAGTGATGATAATGTGAAGGGAGCTAGGGCTTGTAGGTGGATTAAATGATTGACAGCATTATGAGTTTAGGTCACACCTGTCAAACTTAGTGACTGACTAACATATTTCTTTGTGTTAAGATCCTAAAGATCCCTGACTAAATGCAAATTTCATTTGGCAGAAATAGCCGTTTTAAATTACCATTTACATTTTAGTATAAATTAAATTTTAGATGATTAAATTATGAAATGCATAAGTCTTCCCATATATGAAAGAACTATTATATTGGTCTAGGATAAATATTCATTTTCCATTTAATTTACTCATTTGAGTGTGT
>NW_006199830.1:868078-869026 GCF_000334495.1 Tupaia belangeri chinensis | reverse complement strand
GAGAAATCACCCCCAGGGGGGATGGTCACGCCGCAATCCCTTCTCCTCCATTCTCCTCTCAGGATCTTGGGCACGCACGCACACGTGCCCGGCGTGAGTTTTAAGCCACCGGGTCCGGGACACGAACCGTGGTCGACTATGTGGGAGTCCAGCGACATAGCCATTACGCTAACTGCTGGTTCCCAACAGAGTGTGTCTTGAAGTCTAGGCCACCTGGGTTTACCTTTGACTCTTTGGCAAGTTTTAACCTAGGCTTTGTGAGCCTGGACCATATTCCTTATCTCTCAAGCTGATGGTTGTTTGGTTTCTGGTGCTGAATGAACAAAACACCTAGGCTGGGACAATGTCTCCAACCTGAATTTGACACATCTAACATCTGGCTCATCCTGCCACTCCTCCCCATTCTCCTAGCTGTAGTTCCAGGAATTTCAGGCCTACTGGAGTTAAGGCTGATTTTGCCACAATTCTTTGTGGACTTTGGTCGTTGATTTTGAGATTTGGCTCTATACTTCTTGCAGTTTCCTCCTCTGGGCTTCCTCCCTCCTCCACCTGCCCTGTTCAGAGTGTGCACCTTGATTCCCACCTGAGTGAATTTGACTTAGGGCATCTGGGCATGTGGGATGTAGTAGAACATGGTGATCCAGTCCCAGACTGGAAGTTGACTCCAGGGGCCAGGCCAACAGGAGGCAGTGTAGGGGTTGTCCAACAGAGCTCCGTGATACGCCTTTTGTTTTATTCATGTGTTCCTTTCCACCCTCACTTATTTCTCTGCTTGTGGAGAGCTCTTGAGCACAGTGCCACAGGGGAGAGAGGCCTTTTCACCGAGTTGGCCCAGTCTTGTTCTGCTTCTGTTCCTTGCAAAATTTGGTTGTTTTCCATCTTAATTATGCTCTTTGCATCAGTGGCTGGCAGGCAAACCTTTAAAGGAGTTTATCTTTAAAAACCACT
>NW_006199830.1:842257-868068 GCF_000334495.1 Tupaia belangeri chinensis | reverse complement strand
GTTAAACCCCCGTTCTTTCCTGACAGAAGCAGGTCTATAGAGGAATTGTGAGACTTCCAGGGATGTTTTTATGCATGTATGAATGTGTGTGTGTGCACGTGTGTGTGTGTTTAGGAGGTGGTGAGTGTGATGGTAGATGTATTCTCATTTATCTTTATCTTGGGAAGGTCAGAGCTTGCTAATGTGTGTTTGGGCTATTTATATGTCCCTAAGTCTTAAGTCTCCTTAAACGTGGACTTCTTCTTGTGATGCTACCATTGAATAAAATGGGGACAGTGATGATAATGTGAAGGGAGCTAGGGCTTGTAGGTGGATTAAATGATTGACAGCATTATGAGTTTAGGTCACACCTGTCAAACTTAGTGACTGACTAACATATTTCTTTGTGTTAAGATCCTAAAGATCCCTGACTAAATGCAAATTTCATTTGGCAGAAATAGCCGTTTTAAATTACCATTTACATTTTAGTATAAATTAAATTTTAGATGATTAAATTATGAAATGCATAAGTCTTCCCATATATGAAAGAACTATTATATTGGTCTAGGATAAATATTCATTTTCCATTTAATTTACTCATTTGAGTGTGTGTGTGTTTGTGTGCCTGTGTGTTTGGTCCAACCATGTATTGTGCCCTTTATGGGAAAGAGAAAAGCTGATCCCTTGAGAAAGTATTTGGGGACTTAGAATTCTCCATAGAAAATAATATCATGTGATTATCTATCTATCTATCTATCTATCTATCTATCTATCTATCTATCTATCTATCTATCTATCTCATCATTCTAGTTGGAAGCTAGACCATTTGCTGTAGACATAGGTACAATGCTATTGAATAAAGCAGGTTTCAGTGGGGCTGAAGTGAGTGCCATAGAGGACTTTCACTCTTTGAATAGTTGAGGTTGATATGATTAAGTAGCAGAATAAATAGTACAGACTAAACATTGCGAAAGGAGAAGTGGGTGCACTGTAGGAAATGGAGAGAATAGAAGGCTTCTGTTAAATGTAAGAAGTATTGTTTATTTCTGCAATGGTGCTACAAAGAGAAAGTCCTTACTCTCATTTGGTTATGTAATTATCTGACTTTGTTCCTTCTCTAGCAAAGCTCATCTCTGGTTAAAATTTTCTAGTTTCTTTCCAATTCCCTCACCAATTTTGTGGGCAAGTGTAGTAGTCTACTTATGCACAGTTGGGGCTCAATAAATGAATTGGTTAATGAACAAATGAGTCAGAAGTAGTTAGATGAGCACCTCTGCTGAAGTGTGATACTTCAGAGACTTGGTTTGATTCTTTGTGACTAAAGTTGGTTTATCTCAAATAAGAAACTGGGAAGGAAAGACTTTTTTAAAAAGGTTTTTTTTTTTTCTTTTTCTTTTTTTTTTTTTTTTTGTCATAGGGCAAGGGCACTTGCTGGACAGAGAGAAGCAAAGACAGAGAGAGAGAAGGCTATGCCGCAATCCTTTCTCCTCCATTCTCCTTTTGGGATTTTGGGCATACATGCACACATACCCAGTGTGATTTTTAAACTGTGGGGTATGGGACTTAAACCATGGCTGACCATGTGGGAGTCCAGTGCCTTAACCACCATACCAAGTACTTGCCCCAAAGAAGGGATATTCTAACAACAAATGCTACATTTCAATCATTGGTTAATGTTCTCTTCCTTCTTATTTCTCATGAACATTCCCATAGCACCAAACTGAGTCAGACATAGCAACTCTTTATTTTTCCAAATACATGGCTAGATGCTATGGGATTACCAAGCCAAAAAGATGCCATCCTTGCCCTCTAAGAGTATAACATTAGTAGTTAATCTTATATTATGAACAGCAAGGAATTTCCTTAGGAAAAAAAGAAATTTTAAATCTAGTCTAAAGTAAAATTAACCACACAAAAGTCATACAACTCTGCTTTCTTTAATAAATATCAATGTTGTGGTCCTTGTTAGGATACATCTGGGGACCAGCAGTTGGCGTAATGGCTATGTTGCTGGACCCCTATGTAGTCGACCGTGGTTCAAGTCCCAGACCTGGTGGCTTAAACTCATGCTGGGTGTGTGTGTGTGCATGCCCAGGATCCCAAGAGGTGAATGGAGGAGAAGGAATTGCGGCATGGCCATCTTGCCTAGGGTTGATTTCTCACTTTCTGTTTCTCCATCTTTCTGGCAAGTGCATGAGCCCTATAGCCTAAAACTCTCAAAAAAAAAAAAAAATCTGGAGGGTGAACTATTTGAGAAAAATAATTAAACTTTTCTGACCTGCTTTTAATACTGACAATGGCCACAAGGTCTTCCACTCAGCCAGTAATCAGGCAGGTGATGGGCTCCCCAATATAACACAGACACCAAGGTTTCCTGGACAGATGCAATGATTCAGTATCCCTATGGGGTTCCATGGGCCTAAACTGGTCACCATCTCCTAAAACCATGGGATATGACTAAATGTATAGTCTCACAGCTTATACATCAGGCTCCAATTGCAGGTCTCAGTCTCCAAAGGCTATTTCCCATTCTGGGGATCAGTCTGGGGTCTGGTCAATGGTATGAATCAGGAACCTTGTTCCTCAGCTCAGTTCCTAGAGATGTAGGAGGACTCTGAACCTTGGACCTACAGGAAGACATTTTTTTTTTAAGATAGTTTTTTTTTTTTTTCCTTCAGGGCATGTGCACTCGCTGGAGAGACAATTCACTCCCTTCACCTCCATTCTCCTCTTGGGATTTTGGATGCACACACACATGCATCCAGTGTAAGTTTTAAGTCACCGGATCCAGGACTCAAACTGTGGTCAACTACATGGGAGTCCAGTGACCTAATCATTATGCCATCTGCTGGTCCCTAAGACACTTTTATAACTGTTCTTTTCTGTTTTCTTGTTTCTACCCAAGTACAAAGTCAAAATATTCAAACTTCTGCCAAACTCTTAAGAGGCTGACCTTTCAATCTTTACTGTCATTGCTCACATATTTTGTTGTCCACAAAATGGCCAGGGCAGTGGCCTAGACTGTAGCCACCATGACTACAGAGGTTGGAGAAATCACTTCCTGTGTACCATGAGGATGGCAACAGCTATGTCAATTCATTAGTCTGCTCTATCTGGGTGATTATAAGGAGTATAGAACAGATAGTGCTGAACTTTGTGATGATTTTATAATCCAGTAAACACCCACAGGACAGAATTGGAGGTAGCAAGGCCCACATCAGAGGAGCAATGGACAAAATCAGACTTTGCCCAGGAGATGAGGTCAAGGTCTCACTAATGTTGATCTCCTCAGTGTTGAATAGAAGTTGCCCAGGTTGAATGGGATAATTTCTAGGACTTGAATTGTGCATGACATAGCCCGACAAGGACAGTCAGAGAGGTGGAGGGCAATTGGACACGATTCCTGGATAAAGTCTTGCCGAGTGAGCTCTTCCTAGTTAGTCATGTCACTGGGTTGATAAAATGCAGAGGTACCATGTATTTTGTCCTGAATCTGTTTGTTGGACTGAGCAGTTCTATTTTGGACTTGAATCTAGCTTTCCATTAACTCAAGGAGTGAGAGCTGTGGTTGATCCTGGGTTAACACAATTTAGGGTAGGGCTGAGTCTACTGTATTGCCCCTCAATGTTCTTGTGTTGCACCATACCCCATCACTTTCTGTCCTGGGTCTGGCCCCACATTGGGCATTCAACACCCACCCTGCTGCCCCACTCACCTCTCTCTCACAGTGAACCCTGTCCATGTTCAGCAGCCTGACCTCACTTGCTTCTCTCCAATCCTTTCTTTCCTTTTTTTTTTTTTTCTATAGGGCTCATGCGCTCACCAGACAGACAGAGACAGAGAGACAGAAAGCAAGAAATCACCCCCCCCAGGGGGGATGGCCACGCTGCAATCCCTTCTCCTCCATTCTCCTCTCGGGATCTTCGGCACGCACACACACGTGCCAGGCATGAGTTTAAGCCACCTGGTCTGGGACTTGAACTGCGGTTGACCACATGGGAGTCCAGAGACATAGCCATTATGCTAATTGCTGGGCCCATCTCCAATCCTTTCTTAACACCCCATAATCAGGGTCAGCATAAACAGGGAGCTTAGATTAATTGCTGATTATTTCATAGGTGATTCTGATTTGTTCATTACACTGATGTTTACCTCCTTTTGTGTATGTGTGTGTGTTTTCCTGTGGAGATCTCAAGACTGGCCCAGGGTAGGTCTTCAGTCATGTCAGTTGAATGGTAGTGTGAAGTTTCTTTTCCTTATTACCCTACTTACTGCTCTTCTCCCCAATTTCTCATGCCAGTTGTTGGGGTGGACTTAGGGATAAATGTACTTTTTCTTATCTTACATTAGAACACTTCCTAGGGGCCAGCCAGTGGCATGGTAATTAAAGTGCCTGGATCCCACATGGCCAACTACATGGTTCAAGTCCAGGACCCAATAGTTTGAAAACATGCCAGGAGTATGCATATGCATATCTCAAGTTCTAAAAGGAAAAATACAACAGAAGGGATTGTGGATCAAGGCATGACCATCTCACGATGCCCCAGATCCCAAAAGGAGAAATAAAAGGGTTTGTATATTGTAGCATAACCCTCTACACAAAGTGAGTACTTTTTTACCTTCTCTCTCTTTCTCTGTCACTCTCTGGTAAGTGCACACATCCCTAAGCAAAGAAGAAAAAAAGAAAGGAAAAGGAAGAAAGAAAAAAGAAAGACTGGGTATTAATTTTTCATGCTATCTTTCTGTGTTAGCCAGAAGTGATTCCAAGGCATTAAAAATTTCAATAGTGCCTTATCCCTCCTAGATGTAGAATTGGTGTTATCGATTTATTAAGTTTATGATTTCAATTGAATCATTTTTTTTTTCTGCTGATAACATATCTGGAAACTTAGCCAGGAAATGAACTGGACACGTCAGGATGAGAATGACGTGTATAATCAAGTTCTGAAGCTTTCCATGAAGAGAATGAAAACAGAGGCCTGGCGGGACTAACCCACCCCATTGAACATGCTAAAAGGAAAGTCAGGCCTGTGAGTAAAGCCCAGTGTTCCACTGGTACCATAATCATGGGCTATATTCTAGTAATAAGGTCTGTATCAGTAGTGGGGTAACTGGGATAGGTAACACTTAGAAATACTGGTAGAAAGTATGTGTCAAGGCACTGGGACAGCTGAAAGCAAGGGACCCACATTTTGTGTCTAGATGTGTCATGTCAAGAATTAAGAAGCACCCCAGTCTCAGAGAACCTGAGCTGACTTTCTTCCTTGCTCTTTCCTTTCCTTTCTCCCTCTTTTACTTCCTTTGTCAAATGATTGATAAAAGCTCCAATAATTCTGCTGTGCCCTGGGTTAATTTGGTGAATACCGAATATACTTTCTTGGAGATTAGAGGAAAGATTAAAACCAATAAACAAATGCATGAAATAATTACAAATTGTGAAGAGTTCTGTGAGGGAAACAGTACTAAGAGAGTAATTGGGAGCTAGTTGGATAACATAATTTAGAATGAATGGTGAAGAAAGCCAAGACGAGATTAAGCCAGATAGGTTCAGAACATAGCAGAGAGCAATCTAGAGGCAATGGCATGTGAGAAGGTCTTGAGTCAGGAAAGTCATGGCTTGCTGAAGGAAATAAGGGGATCAGTATAGTTGGAGAAAGGGCTGGGGGAAAAGAAACAAGTTACTGAAGAAGGGCTTGACTGCAAGAAAAACCAACAACTTCAAAATGTAGTGGCTTTAAACAAGAATGATTTATTATCTCATGATCCTGTGGGTTTCTTCAGGCCTGGCTTGCTTGACTTGGGGTGGCTAGTCTAGAATGGTCTTTCCTATAAGCCTAGGGCCTCCACTGAGATGGCAGAGGTGGTGGGGATAGCTAGGCCTCTGTCTCCATGTAGGTCTGTCATCCTTTTGTGAGAAGGTCAGCTTTATCTACACAATAGTTAGAGGGTTCCCAGCAGCACATGAGGGCTTAGTCTGTTTAGGAAGAGCTTGTGCCACATTTGCTGTTGTTCCATTGGCCAAAGCAAGTCACGTGGCCAAGCTATGACACAAAGACCAGAAAAATCTACCTCGTGATGATAGGCACTAAAAAATATCAAAGTGTGATTCTTCAATATAATCTCAGGAATAAAGTAGAAGCTCGATTTGGTTACTGGGTACCAAAATCCAGCTGGGTGTTTTTCAATTATTCCTTGATTCATTCAATTATTCCTCCTTCTCTTCTTCCTTATTTTTAAAAATGATCTTTTTAGGGACAGCTGGGACTTAACTAGTGGTTAAGACAGCTGGATTCCATATGGCTGACTATGTGTTCAAGTCCCACATAGTGGGATTTAAAAAACATGCCAGGCATGTGTGTCCATACCCCAAATCCTGAGAGGAGAATGGAAGAGAAGTGATTGTAGCATGAACATTCCCTCTGGGGGATGCTTCTCACTTTTCCTCTCTCTCTCTGTGCCCTCTAACAAATTAAAAAGAAAGAATTGCCTTTATGTATTGTCTAGCACTGTTTTGGATCCAATGCCGAGTGAGAGGTAAGTTTCACTTTCAGGTTGTTCACATTATGGTAGGGGAGACACAAGAACAAACACTTGCAGTCTGGATGGCCAACATTGGAGAGGAGGTGTGTGCAGGGTGTAATGAAGGGGACAGAAGATGGCACTTAACTCACCAAGGGGGTCATGGAAGGAGATTTTTCTGGAAGAAATTAAGCTTGAACTGAGCCCTGAACAATAAGGAGGAAAGGATAGGGCATTCTGGGAATGAAAGAGGAAGGCAGACATCAGAGATCAGCAATGCCTGGATGTTGGTTCTGAAAACATGAAACAGGATCTTTGTCAGCCTCTCCTGCTTCAAGTTACCATTGGTCCTGAGAACCAGTGTGAGTGGTGGATACACAGTGGAGATGGTGTCAGAATCAAGAGACCCTAGGAGGAGGGAGGAGAAAGGGTGGGGTTGGATCCAACAGTGGCCATAGACAGAACTGATATCTCAGTCTACAGCTAACACTCGAGGCTCTCTGCAGCTTGTGCCATGATTGGGCGTCTAACAATGCTGACTGACACTTGAGCAGAGTCCCAGACCTCTTTACTGGAAATAGTTTCCAGATTCCCCTATACAGATTGTTTCCTGAAGGGATGACTGGGTGTAAGAATATCATTTGCTGCAATCTCCATGTGTGGGGGATGGGACAGGGATAGAAAAAGGAAAAAAAGTCTCAGCAAATGTGTATATTTATACTGGCTTGGTCTTAAGAAAACACAGCCACCAATCCATCAAAAATGAATTTGAGTTTGGATAACATTAGCGTTTAAGGCGATGCTCTTCTCTTGTATTGATTCTCTGTGGGTTGAAATGGAAACAATTTTAGAAATGTAGTCTTAGGTTTCCTTAATCTGCGTGGCTCTGGGAGGAAAAGGCTGTTGTCACTCGTGCTAATAACCACAAGGAACACGGTTCTAAAGTGCTTAGCTGGAAAATGAATTCCAGAAGCCAGCCCTGGTTGTGCCTCCAGGGAGGTTGTTTCCTAAAAATTCAGCCTTTTACTTTCCTTGCAGAGAGTTGCCTTAGAGGACATGACCATTTGCAAGGAGAAACTAACAAGCAGAACTGATGATTCCCAGGGAGAGGTCAGCATGGAATAGGGTCCTAAGTGTCGATTTTAGGGTGAGTGGAGGGATTGCTTGTGCAGTTGACTTTGGAAGCTCAAGGGAGGCCCCCAACCTTCTACCATTCCAAATAAATATCTGCTTGGAGTTTCATTATGAAATATTTATCTTTTTGATTAGGGTAATGATGGTACCTGTTCAAATGTGTATGATGTTTGATTGTCTTCGCATGAAATAAGCATCAAGTTAACATTTGTTGCCCCTCAGGACCCTGATGTGGGGGTTACATTGGGTGACGAGCAGAGAAGGGAGAAAGACTGTAGCATGGGGCACTGTATGGGAAAGAGAGACCAGGGTGGAGTCAGCAAGGCACAGTGAGTAGTTGCAGGGGAGCTGAGTTAGCAGTCTAAATTCAGTAAGGCTAGCTATTCCTAATAGGGAGCTCTGGTCCTGTCAAAGAAAGTCATGTCCATTTGTAATTTGGGCTGAACTTCCTAAAGATCCAATATTTAAAGCTTTATATTCCAATCCTTTTGTTCCAAGACAAAAAGGCAGTGAGGTCAAAATAGCTTTTGCATTTAGAGACCCTGAAGAATAAAGGGCACCTGGGAATCAGCTTAATGGCTATGTCGCTGGACTCCCACGTAGTTGACCGTGATTTGCGTCCCTGACCGGTGGCTTAAAACTCACGCCGGGCGTGTGTGCGTGCGTGCCCAAGATCCCGAGAGGAGAATGGAGGAGAAGGGATTGCGGTGTGACCATCCCCCCTGGGGGGCGATTTCTCGCTTTCTGTCTCTCTGTCTCTCTCTGTCTGTCTGGCGATTGCACGCGCCCTATAGCGAAAACCTCTCAAAAAAAAACCCAAAAACAAAACAAAAAAAATAAACAGCACCTGAAGGGAAATGGAAGTCAACAACCTTCTTCCCTCAGCCTTCCACCTGGTCTTTTTGCCTTTGGCAACTAATAGAGCCTTTGTGGTTATTTGCATAAACATAAATCTATTTGCATAAAATGTGGGCACAGTTGAAGTGTTCCCTGAAGGAGCAATCTGTCCCATGGCCTTTTTCCTATTTGTCACCTGAGGTCTGTTACTTCACACCTCTTTTTCTTCTCACCTGCCTGCTTGTCCTGACCCAGATCTGGGAGACCAGAGCGTGGGAGTAGGTTGGAGAGTGAGGATAATGTTCTTCTTTTCTGGGCCACCAAGAAGAGTTTGAGTCCTGTCACCTTCTTGGAGAAGACTTCCTTTTCCTCCTCCCAGTTTTCTAGCAGCTCTTGTCTGCTGTCAAACACCTCCAGAGTAACACCCTCCTTTTCACTGTAAGTAATTTGCTTCAACAATATGACCTACACCTCCTTCAGTAGCATGCAATCAGGGACAGTTGTGTGCACGTCAAGATTCAGCCCCACAGTGATGGATCAAAAAGAGATGAACCTAGAGACATTTAGGCGTGGCCTCCCTGAATCTGCCAGGAGGCCAGACCTCTCAGGAGTGGATCTATCTTGTCATAGTGTTCAGTCTCTTTAAATTTAAAGTGCAGAGGTTCCACTGACATCAAGAATTGAGGTTTACAGCAAGTGAGGCAATACCAAGCACTGGCTGAACCTCCCAGAAACTGAAGCAAGAGAGAGCAGGGCCATATTGAGGCTGTGATGGAGTTGAGTCTAGAGACTTTCCGGTCCAGGTCACCTCTAGTCCCTGGGTTGTTTGGTTACCCCCTTAAAGCAGAAGCTCATAGTCTCCTGTTCTTCCGGTGATGACCAGCCACCTCCCCTTCTACTCTTTTTGGTTTTAGAATTTCTGCTTATTTGTGGCTTTTGTTCATTTGGGCAAATTTAAGACATAAGACCCTTACAGATTGACTACTTTCCATGTGATATTTGTGGTCCCATTATCAATTGGCTCACTTTCTCAACATAAGAATTTTTCAGCAAGAAAATATGATGTATCCAGCCTTCTGCTACTGGTTATCATTGTCCCCATTTGGTCACAATTTGGGTGCCTGAAACTTCAAAGTTTGGTGACCTTTAAAGTACAGGTTGGATAACTCTACTAGTTACTCTTCTTGTGTTTGATCTCAGTTGTGGCAGAAAGTGAGGCAACCCATGTGGGAAGACTCCATGGAGGAGGTAGTGGGAATGCTAAGTATTTCAGTCCTTAGCCTGACCCATATGCCTGACTATTCAAAGTGACAGCAATTCTATAGTAGTTGGTGGTCATTTATGTGCTGTGCTGAGAAAATTTTAAGGGATCTCCCACATTTAACACTGCAGTCTTCTATTGACATGCCCATCTATCCTGCTAGCTGAGGGCTTCTGATGTTTAGTGCAGTGCTTGGCATATCCTCAGTATTTGATAATAATTTATGGAATAAGTAAGTACAAGATACCTAGGTTATTGTGAAAATATCATTTTTCTACTCAGTTATAAAGATATTTAACATAGGATCCCTGTGTAAAATATCTACAATCCTAAGGACTAGGCTGAAAGTTGTAAGTTATTAAATACTTGTTGAGTTACTGCTTGGTAAATAAATAGGGAAGCATTGCAGAGATAGTTAGGAAATATGACCCAACAGCCCTCTTACCAGGAACTTTTTGAGGACATTGGGTCAGCTTGTGTAGTATTAATAATGCTGTGCAATTATAATTATACCTTGAGTGAGGAAATGGGGCAGAAGGAATAAAAATTTGAGGAGTCAAAGTAAAGTCTTTTTCCAGGGGCCTTATGAGCAGAACATGGACTCACTTGACTAAAAGGGAAAAAATTATTCTCTCAAACCTCATTAACTCAAACTCACTAATTTAGAGTTAAGCATTCAGATGTGCAAAGCTGAATTCTGCTTTTGTACTTTGAAGAATGTGTCTGTAAATTCAGTAAGCAGTATTATAAGAAAAACAGGGCGAGGCATCCAGCTCAGTGCTGACTGCCAAGCTAGGCTGAAGTTTAGGAAGTCCTGTCTGACTGCTTCTCGTCTCTGTGAGGCTCAGGGCTTCTTCTGTGCATGTCACCCTCTATCATGACTCTTAGGACAATGTGTTGTCAATATCCTGCAATGGATAGAAACCTCTTGGGGACAATGCCTCTGGTTCCCTTTTTTCTGTATCCTTAAGCTCAAAGCCTGCCTAAATAGATGTTTGTTCAATGAATAAATCAAATGAAGTTCCCACAGAAGCAGTCTTTACATTAAAAAGAATTCTGTGTATATTATAAGCTGATACTATTCTTGAAATAAGGCTTTCTAGTTTTTAGCTCTGTCTTAAAGAAATTGTTCTTCCAGACCTAGTATTATCACCATCGAGTAAATGTAGAAATGATAACTTGATAATAAGATGAAATCTACTTGCTTCTGAGTAACTAACTTATTGGTAATTTGGTGTTTAGGGCTCTACAAAGGTGCCTGCCATTTCTCTCACTCAGTGATCCCAGATCATGAAGAGAATGAGTTAATGTGTGCATTAATTAATACATGCTGTGAAATCTCCCTCATTCTGATTCAGGTCCTTCACCTCATGTTCTGACCAGGTTGCCTCCTGTTGGCATGGGGTGCAGAAAACAAAACTGTGATGGAATTTGGTGGGCTGGACAGATCCAGTTGGAGCTGGAGCCCAACCTAATGGAAGGACAGCCCTGGATGAGTATACATAAAGGCAGGGGGAGAGGAAAGATCAGTTTTGCAATAGATTTTTTTTTTTTATGATAAGTGCTTATCACACTCAGTGATGGTGCTGATAAGTGTAATGGCAAATGGTCAACCCCAGAAAAGTTCTAGAAGGGGCAATATCTCATAAAAGAAGAGGTATCAGACATTAGCAACTGAGAACCAGATCAGCAGGGGGCATTCCAGGAACATTGGTAGTTTCTAGGGTCCTGGCCTTATACCCACACAGCTGCTACAGTTCAAGTGTAGATGAAAAGGAGCAAGATGGAATCCCAGTCCTAGACAGAGTGAAGAACAATGCTTGTCTTTAGGTACAAATAAAAAGACAGAATGAGTTTGCAAGAATTGAGATTGGTAGAGTTTGGTTACAGGAATATGACAGTTGTCTAGTTGTTAGTACTGGGACATGAAACCAAAGCCAGACTAAGGCAGAAGTGACTTGAAACTGAGCTATCTGGGTAATTTACAGCTTGTTGGTTTCCTTTTGCTAATAACATATTTTTGGAGAAGAGATAAGTATGGAAAGAGGTATCTTTGGCATCAGAAGGTGATATAGATTCCTAGTTTTCAAATATGGGAAAGTCCCAGAATTGGTGGCAATAACTAATCTGAGACCAACTTTTCTGCTGAGGACTAGAAATAGAAGAATAACCAATTACCTAATGGCATTGGAAAGCTAACAAAGTTATGAAGACAATCACAGGAAAAGATAAAAAAATCTATATATGTAAACACTGGTAACAACTTGGATTGGGACTCTGAAAGGCTGTACTCTAGGAATACAGGTGACCCAGAAATAGAAACAAAAGAACTTCGCAAGACTTCAGCTTGAGTCATTGGATAGCCCAAATATTCTCAATACCTGAAACTGGATTAAAGCAATTCAATATTCTTATTGTCTCAGATGCATAGCAAAAGCAAATGAGATTAACTTCTGGTAGAAGAAAACATCATTTATGGATTAAATTATTTCTATAATAATGTAAAATATTGTCTAGCACACAATCAGATCCAAGCAGACAAATAAGACAAAAACCATATGAACAAGAGCTTTCCTCAAAAAAGATGAATAGAGCCTTCAGGTATTGAAAGCATCAGACACAGACTTTAAAATAACTGTATATATTATTTCAAGCAACTAATAATAACACAGATATTTTAGCAGAGAACAAGAAATTATAAAGTTGATACAGTACACTTTGGAATAAACTGGGTACATAGAAATTACAAAAATTAAGAACATATGTATAGTTTACCCAAAGATTAGTTGTAAATACAAAGAGAATTAGTTAATTAAAATGTAGGTCAGGAAACAATATTTAGAATAAATCCCAGTAATATGAGAGATGAAAAAAAAGAGTAATGAACATAGAGAAAACAGTGGTATATCTTACCATTTGTTTAATTGAAGTCCCAGAAATAGAAAAGAAGAAATATTGCAGAAATAATACCTGAGAAAGACATTAAATCAAGTGTTAAAACTGCTGTGAACTACAAGGAAAAAGTTTAAAACATCACATAATTCATCATTTAAAAATTGTTAACTTTTAAAACCAGTCAAAGATAGTTTACCTTCAAAGTACAACATTTAGACTGATGTAACTTTTCAATGAAAAAATAAAAGAAAACCAACATAAAATAAAATATTTTTAATGTGTTGAAAGAAAATAACTGCAATCTAGAATCTTATCTCCTAAGAAAACATCAGTCGGGAATGAAGGTGAAAAAAAAACAAACATTTTTTGAGAAACCAAAGGGAATTTGTCATAGGAATCTTAAACTGAGTGAAAAGCTAAGGACATTCTTTAGGCAGAAGAAAAATTAATTCAGATGGAAGAATAAGGATATAGGAAAGGATGAATAATAAAAAAGAGTAAATATACAACTAAATCTAAATGTGAGAGAAAATGTTTATAACATATATAATTAACAAAATATAGTTTTCAGAATAAATTAAGAACTCGTACAGATTAAGAAAAGGAAAGACTATCTGATAGAGAAATGGGCAAAACTTGAACAGGAATTCTACAGAAACACAATGTGTTCATGTGAAAATGTGTCCATTGTCATTGATAATCAATGATAATAAGAAAATGCAAATGACAATTGTGAGATGATGCTACATGACCACCAAATAGATAATTTTAAAAAGCCTGTTCATAACAAGTTTTTTTTTTTTTGAGAGGTTTTCGCTATAGGGCGTGTGTGCTCACCAGACAGACAGAGAGAGACATAGAGACAGAAAGCGAGAAATCACCCCCCAGAGGGGATGGTCATGCCACAATCCCTTCTCCTCCATTCTCCTCTCAGGATCTTGGGCACGCACACACACGTGCCCGGCGTGAGTTTTAAGCCACCGGGTCCGGGACGTGAACCACGGTCGACTACGTGGGAATCCATTACACTAACTGCTGGTTCCCACAAATTTTTATAAGGCTATGAAGCAATCAAAGCTCTTATACACTAATAGTGAGAATGGAAATTGATACAACCATGTTGGAAAACAGTTTGGCTTCCAAAATCTGAAGATATCCACAGACTGTGATTGAACAATTTCACCCCTAAGTATATAGTCAGCAGAAATTTATATGCACAAAATCCCCAGAGATAGTTTATGATAGTTGGAAACAAACCAAATGTCCTTTACTAGTAGAATGGATAAATAAAATTTGGTTTATTCATACAGTATCATACTAGACAACAATGAATATGAGCAAACTGCTGTTACATGTGAAACTTGTATGAATTTCACAAGCCTAGTATTAAGGAAATGATTCAAGCTCAAGAGAATGAATATGTGATCCATTTTACATAAGGTTCTAAAATAGGCAAAATTAAACTATAGTGCTTAGAAATGCAAATGAGGTGATACAATTACGAAGAAATGCAAACAAGTGATTACCAAAAAAGTCATGATCAAGATTACCTTTGGTGGTTGAGAGAAAGGGGCAGTTGCAGGGCTATGGGGATCCTGGACATGTTTTCCTGTTTTGTAGGTGCTCATTTTGTAATTATTTATTGAGGTGTGTATTTATATTTTAGGTTCTGTTCTGTATCTGTGGTATAATTTTGCAATGCAAAAGAGATGAGGCAGTGTTGAGAGAAAAGTAATACTACCTTCTAACTCTTTCCTTTTCTTTTCCTCCTCCTGCACCTTCTATTCTTTTTCCTGAGCATCATCTAGGTTTATACAATCTAGAACTATTTTATGTAAAAACAACGTCTACATCTTTCCCAAAGATTGTTTTCTTCTTTACTATTTTTTTTTTTAAAGAAGAGTATCCAGAAAGACATGTGTTAAGAAAAAACTGACTAGAATTGTTAGTCACCTCAGGACTTGTCTGTCTATGTTACATGTTCCATTAGTCTCTGCAGCTGTGGGGGTGAGGGATAATACTATTTGAGGTTTGAAGTCAGTGAGTAAACTCAGGCTTATTAAAATACCACTTATACATGATGATACTGTTGGCTTAAATTCTACTTGGGTGAAAGAATATTATTTACCTGTTTGTTGATGTAGGCAGATACAGTGAGCATTGAGAATGCTGAGAAGGTAATCCATAGCCTTGAGAAATAGGGCAGGCAAACTCTTCACTCACCTATCAGAGTGCCTGAAATCTTCAACCATGACTTAGTGAAGGAGAGGGGAAAAGATTGGATAAAAGTGTTTTAGATTAGCCAATGGAAGGTTAAAAGTCTATGAGCTAGACTCCATTGACAAAGGAGTCCTCTGTTTCCCAGGACAGGCCTACCTTTGTATCTATGTCATACTCAGTCATTGGTGAGAGCAGCCTATGGGAGATACAGACTTAGTGTGAGTGCTGAGATAGATTTAAAAATCTAAGGAGTTAGGGCCCTCAGCATTTTCATGGTTGCCATAGCATAGACAGAGAGGAGAGAGGGACTTTGAGGATAGATCTCAGTGCCAGGTGGGCAATTTCAAATGCCTTTGAAAAAAATTACTGTGGAGGAGGGGTGAATATAACCAAGTTACTAAAGCTGAAACCCAATAACCTCAGCTGCCCACATCCTTCTGCCTCCCTGAGACTGTCCTGAGAGTCTTGCTTTTGGGGACACCCCAAGTTATCATGGGACCACGCTCTGGGTACAGGTAAAGAGACTTTCAAAGGCATCCCAACTGAATACTGTTTCTGACAATGTGCTGACAGCATGTATCAAGGCCAGGTAAGAATAACCCCAGGAACCTGACATGGGAGACTACACTGGGCTGTGTTTGTAAAGAGAAGAAAGAAGAAGTGCAGGTTCTGAACATTGGTGCTGCTATCTCTCTCTCCCCCTCACCCCCTCATGTCTCCTGGGCTAGTCCCACTGGACATCTTTCCTATTTGGATTTCAAGGGTTCAGTATTTCCCTGTACCAGTTCAATTTGTCTTCCCTCTGAATGATTCTAATACCTGGGAGCAGACATAGTGCATTTATCTTCCCTTTTCTCCCCACAAGGGAGAGAACCCAAACCTTCCCCTTTTCTCCCTTCCAACTCAGTTTGCTCTGTCCTCAGGAACCCACTTGAAACCCTTTCCAGGAAGCCTTTGTGTCTACTTCTATCCAAATTCATCATCCTCACATTTGCATGTTGGCATTGTGAACTAATCACACAACAGCCTGCATTGTTTCTAAGTGTTGCCCTGCTCATCTTTTCCTTTTTTTTTTGACAGAGAGCTCTTCTAAGAATCTGCATGTTTTTTTATTTTTTTATCTTTGCTGGATGATCCAATGCAAGGTAGGGTACCTTTTACTTATAGGAAACTTCAAATGAACAATCAACAGGACTCTGGGGTATCGAGATCAAAACTGATGATCACCTTTGGAGCCTGACTGAGAAAATTATATTGTTCTGGCAGCAAGAGAAACCTTCGGAAGAGAAGCTAGTTTTAGGGGAAGATTGCAGCATTACCAGTACAAGGATCTTGAGAAACACAGGGAACACACAGGCAGAGAGTTCTATATCAAGAGAGAAGTTGGGTCATTATCATAGGGTGGAACTTCTTACTCCCTTTACTCAACATAGCACTGGACCACTCTCTTTTGTTTTTTGGAGAGGTTTTCGCTATAGGGTGTGTGTTCTTGCCTGACAGACAGAGAGAGACATAGAGACAGAAAGCGAGAAATCACCCCCCAGAGGGGATGGTCATGCCGCAATCCCTTCTCCTCCATTCTCCTCTCGGGATCTTGGGCATGCAAGCACACATGCCTGGTGTGAGTTTTAAGCCACCTGGTCTGGGATGCGAACCGTGGTCGACTACATGAGAGTCCATCGACATAGCCATTACGCCAACTGCTGGTTCCCAGCACTGGACCACTCTCAAGAGACTTGGGACCATGTTTCAGGCATACAAACTCTCCTAAGTGTAGCTAATCCCTGTAGCAGCAGAAACCTCAATGTGCTAAACTATAATCTATAGTTATTATTTTAGGTTTTTGCCATAGGGAAAATGCACTTTCCAGAGAGAGACAGTGAGAGGGAAAGTGAGAAATCACCCCCCAGAGGGTATGGCCATTCCACGATACCTTCTCCTCCATCTCTGCCTGAAATTTTGGGCATGCTCACATACGTGCCTGGCATGATTTTTGAGCCCCCAGGTCTGGGGCTTGAACTGCAGTCAACCATGTAGGAGTGCAGTGCCTTTCCCACCATACCACCTGCTGGCCCCAACCTAGAATTATTTAAGTAAAAATCCAAGATAATAGTAGAAGTTAAGTGCAGCCCAGTGATTAACTAGTTGACAAACTAGAGATTTAGTCAGTAAGTGTTATTTGTTCCAAAGAAAGAAAAAACATTTTAGGCCAGAGAAATCTAAGGTAATAACTTGTGCTGAATCTTTAAAAATGAGACAAAAGAGAAAAATTCCTGATGGGTGCAACTCATTAGCAGAACAAGGAAGGAGTATGCCAGTCAACTTTGGACATATTCAGAATTATCCCGATTACAGCTGTCTTTAGGGTAAGGCCATAGCTACCTGTCTGTTTGACTGTAATATCCTTTTCAAGAACTCATAAGGCAAAGTGCTCAGGTTAGAGCCATTGGTTTGGGCTTTAGTCCTCTCTTATTAGTGTTGTGATCTTGAATAAGATATTTTATCTACATGAGTCCCTACTTCCTGTATGTAAAACTAATCCCTATATCAGAAGGCTTTTTGTGAGGATCCAAAAAGAAAACATTTTCTCAAGTCTCCAAAACACAACAGTTAATAAGTTTTGGTTATCGCCATTATTTTGGACATCTTTGATACACACAGAGCTTTCTCCATTCTTTGATTTTCAAAAGTCATCTAATGTCTGTGCATTCACTTTGACCTACTTGTACTATCTATTGTTATTTATTATTTGCTTCACGAGCATATAGGAGTTTCTCAGTGAGATCATACACACACTGTGGACAAGGGTCTTCCTTGTTTTAGACATTCATGGAATGCTCAGAACATCATGGGTACAGACTAGGTGCTCACAATATTAGTTCAATGATTGATTTCTATATC
The DNA here is from genome assembly GCF_000334495.1 of Tupaia belangeri chinensis. Lineage (NCBI taxonomy): Eukaryota > Metazoa > Chordata > Mammalia > Scandentia > Tupaiidae > Tupaia > Tupaia belangeri. The sequence goes on along the minus strand of NW_006199830.1, from coordinate 850,322 downwards.
CACAAGGACCAAAATAATCCCAAAGAGTTCCTGGAGGAAATAAATCTGGAGGTTGACATTGACAGATGGGTAAGTAATGGCAGGTAATATTCAAGGGACAGAATATCTGGTGAGGGCAACGATGTAAGATTGTGAAAGATTTTTTTCTCTTTTACCTTTTGCTTTCTGGATGCCCAATGTCCCTAGAACATTCTAAAATGTTTTGAAGTAATTTATCACCCTAGTACTTTGTGAGAAAAATCAAATGAAACAAAAGCAGAAAAAGAAAATATCCGCCCAACAGCTGGACAGCTTAGTTATTTTTAGGGACGGGGAAGCCAGTGTTTGGGACTCAGCAAAACATCCCACTTTGTTTGGGATTGACCAGTCCCTGGAAATGCACTAGTCTAAGCATTTTCTCAGCTGCACTTCTCTAGCACATACATATTTGAAGGGAAACTTCATCCATCTGTTTCTGATTCATTTACATTGAACTCATTAAGAAAGCCGTGGACATGATTTTTGTATGGTCAGTTTCTCCATGTATTTTCAGGAAATCCCAGTACATTGTTGAGTTGTTTTTTGTGTTTCCAGGGTTCTTGAGTTTTGTCTTCACCAGAAACCAGGGAAGAATGAAAAACACTCCCAACTAGAGTCATCCCAAACCTATAAAACCATTCTTTCCTTCAAGAGTCTCATTATATCTGAGTCTGACCATCTTTAAAAATGAACAAAATAAAAGGCATATCCAAGATTTCAGATCTCTTGTTTTTACTCATAGCAGAACCCTAGAAATGGCCCAGGATGGGGAGAAAGTGTTTCAGAGGCAAGTTTGCCAGTAGACCAATTATGAAACAAAGAGAGTTCTGATTCTAGACACTGTGTGACCTTGAGTAAAAAAGCAGTTCCTTTTCTGTTCTTTGGTTCTCCAAAATGTGGTAGAAGAGTGATACTGCAATTTTTGATCCATCTCCTAGAGATGATGTGTGTGGTTATTGTGTGGTTTGTGACTTTAGAAAATAAAAATGTCACAGTAAGAGATTATTTTCCAGCTACCCAGCTGGCAGTCCTGATTCTTTTTGTAGAGTGTGTTCTGGGCATCTTGTCTCTGGAATTGGGCATGGACAATGTGCATTCATCCATCCTTACTCTTCCTTAGGCACAGTGAGAGGTCCAGCTTGGATGCATAGCCTAAATCTTGAATGATGCCAACTAATCCACAAAGGGATTGGGCTTTTGATTACTGAGTCCTCAAGCTTCTGTACTCAATATATACAACTAGGCAGACACTGAAGGAGACCTGTATGTCTCTGCCTGCATAAACAAAGCTAATATTCCATTGGAAGAGATAAATGTGCATACTCCATAGAATTGAAAGCTGAAAAGGAACTTGGGAGTCCTCAAGACCTAAACAAGGCCCAGTTCATGTGTACTTTTTAATAATTGGAAGAGATTAGTCAGCAATGAAATGCTTGGGCTGTCATTAAGGATGGGAAAGGGGATTTGATGGGAACACTTTGAAAACAGGGACTGAAGAAAAAGCAAATCATTTCAAGTCTGTGCCCTGTGAGTTCTGGCTACTAAGTGGTCCAATTATTTTCCTTTCTGTTTTCTGTCTGTCTATCACATGGAAGGGATATGAAAATGGAATGTGTCCTCAGATAAGATTCTTCTCTTCCTCTTCTTCTCTTTGACACATTTTGCTTGTGTCTGCACTCCCTGGTTTTGGCCAGAAGAAAAAGACCAAGAGACTGCCAGGTCGGCTATTCTTCACAGATGAGCAACTCAGCACTGGAATGGGCAGACCTAAGGGTAGGGTGGGAAATTGTGCTTGCAAATGCCAGGGAGAGAAAGGGACAAGGCTGCAAGGGACAGAGGGGGCTGCAAACTAAAGTAAAGGGAGGATAAAGGAGGTAGAATGAGCAGGAAGAAGGTAAGGCAGAGAGAAGAGCAGAATGAAAGAAGAAGAAGGGGGTTGGGGGAAAGTCGTAGTCTTGGGGTCAGAGCCAGAGCAGCTTTCTGCCAGATCTGCTGCCCAGCTGACTGCTAGAACATCTGCATCTTGGTAGGGGTGTTTCCAAATGGAGCTGCCTCTGCCCTGGACTTCTTCTCCATGCATTTATGAGCCTGCCCAGTTATGCCCATCCCCTGGTGCTGGTTTTTCCTTTTACTAATCAGCCACTCATGCCCAAACAGCTACATCAGCTGGATGTGGTCAGCCCTGGGTCAGCCAGGGGAAGAAGTGTTTGCTCTTGGGCATGACTCCAGGATCCAGGAGAGCTGACAGGCTGTACCAGATGAGCAACTCAGCACTGGAATGGGCAGACCTAAGGGTAGGGTGGGAAATTGTGCTTGCAAATGCCAGGGAGAGAAAGGGACAAGGCTGCAAGGGACAGAGGGGGCTGCAAACTAAAGTAAAGGGAGGATAAAGGAGGTAGAATGAGCAGGAAGAAGGTAAGGCAGAGAGAAGAGCAGAATGAAAGAAGAAGAAGGGGGTTGGGGGAAAGTCGTAGTCTTGGGGTCAGAGCCAGAGCAGCTTTCTGCCAGATCTGCTGCCCAGCTGACTGCTAGAACATCTGCATCTTGGTAGGGGTGTTTCCAAATGGAGCTGCCTCTGCCCTGGACTTCTTCTCCATGCATTTATGAGCCTGCCCAGTTATGCCCATCCCCTGGTGCTGGTTTTTCCTTTTACTAATCAGCCACTCATGCCCAAACAGCTACATCAGCTGGATGTGGTCAGCCCTGGGTCAGCCAGGGGAAGAAGTGTTTGCTCTTGGGCATCATGACTCCAGGATCCAGGAGAGCTGACAGGCTTCACCCACACTCCCATGACCTTCTCTTGAATATCTCTGGGGCTATGGACAAGTCACTCTATGGTCTTGGCAAGCTGTGAGTCTTCTCTGAGTCTCATCCCATCATGGTGCTGGAGTCCCTTCCTGATGATTTGGAGGGGAAAGACATTTCATGCAATCTTCTTTTACTATTCTGTGATCTGATTCCTGAGTTTGAATAGAGAGATGGAAATTGGAGGCTGTTTTTCCTTCCTTACTGCTTTTCCTTTTTCTGTAGCATCTAAGGTGTGTGTGCTGGGAGTTCCACCAGAGGGGTTCCTGAAGTGGTGTTCTTCATGGAGGAGGCTTACAGATGATTTCAGCTGTCAGCTCTAATCTCCAGACCCAATAAGGAGGAAAAGTGCATCATCTAGGCCTCCCAGGCTTCTATGGTGTCCTCTTAGTCTTTTCCAGGTCCCCCATCCCTTAGTGTTACCTTGGACAACTGCTTCTCTCCTCTCAGATGACAGATACGTAATCTCTGTGAAGCTGCCACATAACCTGGAAAGTTTTATCTGCCAATTAGATGAAAAGAGGTTCTTGCAGCTTGTGTTAACTGCATGGTCCCAGCAGGTTCTTATTCATGTCTTCCCTGGGAGATCTCACTTGAAATGCTACCTCACCCTTTCTCCAGATGTCTGATTGCCTGGCCCTTTCTTTTCTTCCTCTTTTCCTTTGCTGCTTTCTTTTCTCTGACTTTCATGGTAACTGAGAAGATGACTTTGGGAACAAGAATTCTGAGTAGACAGGTCAGTCTGGGCCACCTCTCATGGTCTCATTTTATGAGAATGGGAGGTAATTGTGGGGGACCTACTCAACCTTATGTTGACAGCAGGATCCAGAAGTGAAGGCTTGTCTTAGGGCAGAAGTGCAGGGGGTTTGCCAGACAGAATCAGCTTCTTCCATTGGATTTGGCCCTAGGAGGCTCCTATAACTCACCTTCTAGGGTTGGCTATAGTTGAGCTGCTGGTGAATCATTCATGGAGCCCAGCCTGTCCTTGTAGGGGACCTTCCCTCCTACAGACTCTCTGCTTCCTCCCACTCTGCCAAGATCCTCTCTGAGAGATGAGTTACTAGGAGTGTGGCTCTTGCCCTATAGCCTTTCATGTTTGTGGGAATATGACCTAAGGAGTGAAGGTCCCCTTCTGGAGTTTCAGTCCTCTTTCTGTGGGGACAGCAGGTTTAAGTTTGTATAACTTTTAAAATTGCCCTTAGTTAGTTTCTGTCGTAGGCTCCCCTAATCTCTGCACTGAGTTGGTGTGTCCTGAGGAGAGCAAGGAACTTGGGGAAAATACTGAGAGAATGTGTCCAAACATTGCATAAGCTCCAGCAGGAGATCTGGAGGGGATTAACATGTGGAACTTGAAGGTCCCAGTGGGCAGTGAAGATTGAAATGTAACTATTAATAGCTGCCACACACACACACACACACACACACACACATCTATATCTATACCTATCTATATATCTATATATCTATATATCTTTATCTATCTACCTATCTATCTATCTATCTATCTATCTATCTATCTATCTATCTATCTATCTATCTGGACTGGCTAGTCCAGATGAAGCCTTTCCTGGTCTCACTTCCTAAAACTCTTGCCAAGCTCCATGCTGAGGGAGTAACTGAGTAGCTAGTGGAGCCAAGCCCCAGGGACTTGTTCTTGGCTCCTGCTTGCTTAACTCTGATCTGAACTAGCTTTGTGTAGAGACAGGAGCTGGGAGGCTGCTGAACTTTAGGAGGGGTCCTCTGTCTGGAGGACTTAGCTGAATCCTTCCTCAGGACAGCAGAGTGTAGACGAAGGGCCAGTAGCCCATATGGCCCTCATGCTGCCAGGTGCCAGTTGTCTGCTCTTAGCCTAACATCACTATCCTTAACCTGGGCCACAGTGAACTTGCTTTCCTTTCCTTTCTTTACCCTTGTATATGTACAGTGGTGTTTTTTTTTTTTTTTTGAGAGGTTTTTGCTATATGGCATGCATGCTTGCCAGAAAGCAGAAATCCAGAGAGAGACAGAGAGACAGAAAGTGAAAAATCACCCCCCCCCCCAGAGGGGATGGCCACACTATAATCCCTTCTCCTCCAGTCTCCTCTCAGGATCTTGGGCACACATGCACACACACCCAGTGTGAGTTTAAGCCACTGGGTCTGGAACTCGAACCGCAGTCGACTACATGGGAGTTCAGCGACATAGCCATTATGTTAATTGTTGGTCCCTACTTACAGTGGTTTCTAAGACATGGTACTGGGTAAATGGAGTCATAGTCACTCTAACTACAGACTAATTCACACAGACATCCTCCTACTATGACACTTAGTGTTTTAGATGGTATGTCATATATACTTTCCTTTAGGTCACTGTCCCCTTGTTCCCTCTAACATTGCTGCCATGCTACCCTGTTTCTCCCCTTCTTCCCCAGGCCTCACTGCTTGTCTGGGAGAAACATGTGATGGACAAGCATTATGCTGCCCTCAGAATGACCTTCCTTCACTGACCACTCCTGCTTTGTCTCTGGACCAAGGTTGGCTTCCTGACTCCTGCTTCTTTTAAAAGAGTTTTCTGTCAGGAAGTTGCTCAACACTTCATGAAACAAACACTCAATAGGATCAGTCCACCTGGTCTCCAGACCTATTTTGCCCCAGCAAGTCAAGATGGGCAACCTGCTACTTTGACTTCACTGCTTCTTCATCAGTTCTTAGTGTCTTTCAGCCTCAAGGCTTTCATTTTATCTCTTCTCCTGCTCAGAGATAGAAATGCATGACTGAGGGAACCAGCCGTTAGCGTAATGGCTATGTCGCTGGACTCCCACGTAGTGGACCGCGGTTCGCGTCCCGGACCTGGTGGCTTAAAACTCACGCCGGGTGCGTGTGTGTGCGTGCCCAAGATCCTGAGAGGAGAATGGAGGAGAAGGGATTGTGGCGTGGCCATCCCCCCTGGGGGGTGATTTCTCGCTTTCTGTCTCTATGTCTCTCTCTGTCTGGCGAGCGTACGCGCCCTGTAGCAAAAACCTCTCAAAAAAAGAAAAAAAAAGAAATGCATGACTGAGCTGTGATATCTGGGGACATCTTCCAACCAACTAACTACTACTTCTTCAAGGCCCAGTTGAACCCTCACCTCCTTGGGAAGCTTCCCTTGATTATTTGTCCTGTAATGTAGTTCCTTCCGTTTGACCGTACAGTCCTTTGTCTGAACATGCTCTTATGACCAGTCTACCTTTAGGTTGTTCTTTTTTTTCCCATGCAGACTGTATGCCTTCCCATTTTTTTTTTAAAATATAAATGTTATACATTTATTTCTTCCATGAGCACCAGAGAGACAGAGACTTCCAATACCATTTTCATGCCATGGTCCACTCGCAGCCTCAACTATCCCTGAATCATGGGCATGTAATTGCTCTGGGTATTCAGGGAGGTCTCTGGATATGACCTGGAACCTTCCCATGTGGGTCAATCTTGTAGAACATTATGTTTTACCACTGTGCTGTGATATGAGTCCTATGAGCTATGGTATTCCCTCAAGTATGTCGTTCACTATTCTTGCCTCCCTCAAAGTACTCATTGCTTGGCCAATGCTCAGTGAACATTCATGTCTGAGTTACTAAGCCAGAACCAAGTTGCTGTAAGGCTGGGAAGTTCTAGTGGTCATGATTAGACCCTTTTTTGTGTGTGTGCTACCTTAAAACCCTGACTTGATTCATTAAGAGAGAACAAGAAATTTCAGTAACTGGCATCTTTTGTGTGTAAACTCCATTCCATTTAGCCCCACTCTCATCTCCTCAGCTACCCAGCACACAGCCCTGCAAGCTCCAGTGCCAGGTGTTGCTTCACCACCTCTAAGGAGGAAGATTTAGATGTATGAATTTTGGCAAAGGTTTAAAACCCGCAATAAATAACAAAAAATTCAGTCTACCGTTCTGCATATTTTATAACTCAGTCTAATAAAGAAATAATCCAAGATGGCACCTGCTAAGAAAACTTAGTTTATTGAAATATGACTGTAATATAGAAAAGATGGCTAATGCACTAGGCTGCATGATATTAATGCTTTATACTTCAGCTGGTGTGCTTAAAGAAGTCTCTCATGTATTTTATTTTATTTTATTAGAAGCCATATCATTAGCTTTTAAAGACGTTGTGAGTGAGAGAGAGAGAAGAAAAGAGATTTGGACTATTTAAAAAAAAAAAAACAACCTCAGCAACTCAATCTACCTTTTTCTCTACAAATGAAACAACCCCCCACCTCGCCCCCCCAAAAAGAAAGAAAAACAAAAAACAAAAAAACAAAACTTTTTTTCATAAACATTCTTTTTTTTCCGGCTGGGATATTAGGACAGTATATTAAATTCCCCCAAAAGGAGGCCCTAGAACTATTTACATAATAATGTCTCCACTGTGGTTGTGACAGATGGGCTTCACTGACGCAGACATACTGTTAGGGGCTTAGCAATAGATTAAAAAAAACCACCACAATACTGTGTAACATAATAAAAGTGTATTGTAATGTACATCATAACTTGTGGCCAAGGTTAAATTTGCAGTTGGAGTATGAAAGTCATATTCCATTATACAAAATAGATGTTACATGGAAAAGCATTAAAGATGAGTTGACTCAACCATTTATTTTTAGTTTATATTTTATGCTATTTTCCTTGGTCCTATTTATGCAATACATTTTTAATCATATGAAATGACATCGTTATGTGCCCCTTACCTTTACCTTGGAGTGAGGGCCAATCTGGGATCTTCTGACAGTCCTAGCTTTGTGGATTCACGTTTCAGGGGGCTTGGAGGCTCTATTGGAAAATGACCATTTTTTGTTGTCATTGTTTTTCTTTGTCCAAAGCTGCTTGCTGGAGCTGGGGCTAGCAGTGGATTCAGGGGGTGGCCTCCTTTGATTTAAGTGGAATCTTCAGAGACAAGCTATAGTTCCACAGAGAACTACATCCCCTTAGGAGGCAATGAAGACATGAGAGCAGAGACTGGTGTGAGCAATCCCATGGAAGATGGACTCTGACCAGGACAGTGGCCTTGTCTTTCTTGTTGAGGACTGAAGCATTGGCTTCAGTTCAATGGCCCTAACCCTCTGAACTCACCCTGAGTCTACCAGCATGCTCTTTAAGCAATAAAGGGGAAGCAGTGACCTCCTTAGGCCAGTTTGCTAATAATAATTCTTAACACTTAAGGCAAAAAAATGAATTTGCGGCATTCTTGAGACCCCTGGACAGAAGTTGCCTTTCATAAATAGATTAGAG
>NW_006199830.1:840465-842226 GCF_000334495.1 Tupaia belangeri chinensis | reverse complement strand
TTCCCTACAAGAGCACAATCAATGTAGTTTCCAGATTCCACTTTCACCAAACATCATTAACTTGATTTAAAGTCTTTAATTATGATATCTTTTGTTTTGGTCAAAGCCAACAGCTTCTCAGATGACATGAGTCATCACATAGAGAACACTGCTTTTCAGTGCCCCCTGGGAGCTGGGGGAATTTTAGGGCAGGACTTTAACTATGGATCCTACCTTGGGGGCTAGGCCAGGATTTGCAGAAAGACAGAGACATTAGAGAGGATCCCAATTCAAGCTGCCAGCCTGGCCCAGGGGATTCAGTCTGAGCTCAGCTGGGGTGCTAGGTGTTTTTGAGATGGGGCTGATCATCAATACCAGGAGGTCCAGGAAGCCGACAGCTGGGAGGGCCTTTTGGGAAGATACCCACACCATCTTTTAGGACTCTATCCTGAATTTCTATTGTTGCATATAATGGAGCCTCATGCATCAGCTGAGTAAATGGTTACCTGCACAGAGTTATCTGAAGTACTAGAAAAGCCCTATTGTCCACATCAACACTGTTCAATAGATAACTAATTTTAACCAAAAAGACAGGCCACGTGCATATTATAAAATTTAGCAGTACTCATATTAAGAAAGTGAAAAGAAGCAGGTAAAGTTAATTTCATTAATAAATGCCTTATTTAATTTGCTGCATCAAAAATGTCAACATACCAACATGATAAATTTGATTTAATTTATTTTTTGTTTTATTTTATATATTCAATCACTATACATCACTTCAGCTTGTGAAATGAATTTTCCCAGCATAAATACACTACACACCAGTCTAGTAAAAGTTATTATCATACACATTATTAACAATCTTCTATTTCTGCGTCTTTTAAATGTCTTGTCTATTTTTCTCCTTCATTCCCTTCCTTTCCTTTTTTTTGAAATTCTGTGTTTAATTTACACTTAAAGTCTATAATAATTGGGATCAGCTGCTTTTCAAACCCTTAACATCCCCGAGTAGGTGGTGGCCACCATATTGGAGATAGCACAGGTTCTCTTCTCTGAAATTCTGCCCTTGGGGTGGGCAGGAGTGAATTAAAAGATTACTATACATCCTAATTCAAATTCCCTTGTTAGTATTTGTTTTAATCACATATCAGTCTTTTTTTTTTTCTTGAGAGGTTTTCACCATAGGGCGCGTGCGCTCGCCAGACAGAGAGAGACATAGAGACAGAAAGTGAGAAATCATCCCCCAGGGGGGATGGTTACGCCACAATCCCTTCTCCTCCATTCTCCTCTCAGGATCTTGGGCACGCACGCACACACACCCGGCGTGAGTTCTAAGCCACCGGGTCCGGGATGTGAACCGCGGTCGACTACGTGGGAGTCCAGCCATTACGCTAACTGCTGGTTCTCGATCACTTATCAGTCTTTAACAATAGTGATAGAAAGTCTAAACCTCTTTCAGACATCACTGGGGTAGATATAGGACCAAGGATTTGGCCCCACTGGTGAGGTTTCGGATACTAAGGGAAGTTAGAAGGCAGCTAGAGGGACACATTATCAAGGAGGCACAAAGCAGTAGGGAGAACAAACCATTGAAAGGAGGACCCAAGTGGTATTAAGGAAATGCCTTGGCCAGTCCACACGACTATAGTGAGAGGCATGTAGGAGTGGGATAGCCTGGCTGGATTTGAGAACCTGTCTGCATGGCTTATGAATAAACCACTCTGTGAATCTCACTTTTTTTTTTTTTTTTGGGGAGGTTTTTGCTTTAGGACGCGGGCG
>NW_006199830.1:833204-840317 GCF_000334495.1 Tupaia belangeri chinensis | reverse complement strand
GTGGGAGTCCAGCGATGTAGCCATTACACTAATTGCTGGTCCTGAACCTCACTTTTCTTATCTGTAAGGTGGGGATAACGTGCTCTTTTCTGCTTCTTTCAAAAGAGTATTGTGAGGCTCAAATTATGTGATTTGTGAGAAAGTGGCTCCATATAAACATGAAAGTCTTCAGCTCATGTGAATTGCAAGCTGTCTCTGGAGTCATCCAGCAGCATGGCTACAGAGTTAATTAAAGGAATGTAGGTTTTAAGGGCTTGAGGACTAAGTCAGGGATGTAGTGAGGAAGGAAAAACAAAATGGAGATAGAAAACAATCAGAGAGTGGACCAGAATTCCTAAAGAGGGTTCACACAGTCAAAGCTGAGACGAGACAGTGGCGTGGTTGGTATCTGCTAGCAGTACGCCGAGTCTTTGAAGAGTCAGAAAAAGAGGGATATTGTATTCTTGGTGGAGGGAATGATGCAGACAAAAGCTGGGAGTGGGAATGAGGATCCACACTCTCAGGGTATTGAGAAACCTCTTGAGTAGGGTAGAAATGAGGAGCAGGGAGGGGTGGCCCCTGGTGTCCCTTCCTTGGCAGCATCTTTCCTGAGGAGTTAGTCATCAATCAGAGACCAAACTTCTGATGCCCATGTTTTCAGCCCTGTCTTGAAAGTGAGTCACGCACTGCAGAGGAGACCAGCCCATTTGAGATAAATAAGAAATATGACCCCAGTCACAGAGGGGATGCTTGGTAATCACCAGGATGACCTGAGAAGCTCAGGGAAACAGAGGTTTTTGTCTCATACTTCACTACAAACACTTTTTTTTTTTTTTTGGAGAGGTTTTTGCTACAGGGCGCATGCACTTGCCAGAGAGACAGAGAGAGACAGAGAGACAGAAAGAGAGAAATCATCACCCCCCAGGGGGGATGGCTGCAATCCCTTCTCCTCCATTCTCCTCTTGGGATCTTGGGCATGCACGCACATGCACCCAGCATGAGTTTAAGCCACTGGGTCCAGGACTTGAACCACGGTCGGCTACATGGGAGTCCAGCGACATAGCCATTATGCTAATTGCTGGTCCCTTCACTACAAACACTTGTCCCAGGAATACAGATGGGCACAGACCCTCAAAGAAACCAAACTGTCAAATATTCCAAAGGTTCCAGGGACTTCTGGCTTTTGAGCCAGTTCTTGTTTTTAATCAGGGTGTTCTTCATTATGAATCTACACAGTTTTACACACACTCTGACATGCATACACACACAGAGTTCAGACCACCTGGCTGGACTATAGGTGTCTATTTCCTTAGTCGTACATGCAAACATCCTTCCACAGTCACTCACATGCACACATCAAAACACATGAACCTTGGCAACATGGAAGACAGAATGGCTCTGATTTGAGAGCAGTGGATAAATGGAGACTCAGGGCCAGGCTGATGTATGAGATTGTTAATCAGACACCCAAAGAGGTACTGTAGAAATGATATCGGTGCAGATGTGACCCTTCTTTTTACCTCTTCCACAATTCTCCATTAGCCTTGGGGTCCTTTCTTGCCTGTCATTTTTATTTCCATCCTTAGGCGCAACATTTTCCAAGGTTCAATTGGGTCTAGGAATGTGGAATTTGGAAAAGGCTAAATTAACTTTGTAAATTGAGTTTCACAAGTTTTGGCAGCGTAGAAAGCTTCAAAAAGTTGCCACTACCCTGGTAGCCCTCTCTAAACTCCTTCTCTAAATAGACAGGAAGAATCATTCTGTCTAGATTTGAATAATGTGTTATTTTCTAGTATTCTTTTATTGGATAGAAAACTCACTCAGGGTCATTTTCTTTCTTTCCCATGTATCCCTTATACTTATTACAGAGCCAAGCCCAACTCAGTAAGTATAGGACAGATGAGTGGATGGATTGACACAAGATGTTTAGCTTACAGAATAATTCAATTTTCTAGTCAAATCTCTTTTTTTTCCTTTTTTTTTTTTTTGGAGAGGTTTTTCGCTATAGGGCGCATGCGCTCGCCAGACAGACAGAGAGAGACATAGAGACAGAAAGCGAGAAATCACCCTCCAGGGGAGATGGTCATGCCGCAATCCCTTCTTCTCCATTCTCCTCTCGGGATCTTGGGCACGCACGCACACGTGCCCAGCGTGAGTTTTAAGCCACCGGGTCCGGGATGCGAACCGCAGTCGACTACGTGGGAGTCCAGCGACATAGCCGTTATGCTAACTGCTAGTTCCCTTCCTTTTTTTTTTTTTTTTAAATGCTAGAGGGCACATGTGAGAGAAAGAGTGAGACAGAGAAAGCACCCAGTAGAGCCTGATCATGCCACGATACTTTTTCCTCTAGTTCTCCATCCTGTTAAGATTCTGAGCATGCACACATGTATGTGTGCCCAGTATATATTTCAAGATTCCAGGGCCAGGATTTAAACTCTGGATGGCCATGTGGGATCTGGCTTCTCCTGTGCAGTGAAAAGTCACAGGATTAGCCCTGCCAGCCAGATCTTGGTCTTAAATTCTGGCCCAAAGGTCTGAGATGAAGCCCTGGTATTGTCAGTCAGACAAATTCTTAGTTTCACTCCTGACTCCCACTGCTATGAAAATATGTAGACTGAGTCATAAGTGCCATCAGAGGCTAGCAAAAAGAACCATAGAAAGCAGCCAGGTGTAAGAATGATCCCAATGGTGCTGGAAAAGTAAAGACAATGGAACATCAGATTAGTTCAGGAGCAGAACATGGTGCCATTGCTATTGTTCTCTGGCCCTCCTGGTAGGTGAGGTTCTTCCTTGCCCTTGGATCATGAGTTCTCTAAGAGCATGCACTAAATCCAAGATTAGTTTCTAAGGGTTACTCCAGGTTAGTGTTGAATTTCTCTTCCAAAACTAGAGTTTGGATAGTGTGTACCGAAGTGAGAGTCTACAAAGACCCTTCCTCCCAGGGGCCCACTGGTGATGGTATTATGATTTGAATCTTCAGGAAGGAAAACGGGCATGTAATTCGTTCCATGTGTCAAATATTATGCCAATTATTCTCAAGTACATTATTTTCCTTAACTTGAACAACTCACGACTGTAGATTATTTTAGACAGAACTGAGGCTCCTTGAAGAAAGTGGCTCACTGGGTGCCACTCAGATGGCTGTCGGACACCAAAACCTGACATCGGTGCTCTGAGCCAGTGCAGACATTGAATGGAGAAGAATAAAGAGGACTGCATTGATAATAGAGTACAGTGGAAAGCAAGAGATGGATTGGAATAGGATTAGAATACATTTCTCATTTCCCCTTCTCTCCAGTGGACCCCATCTCAGAGAGAATGTCCAGTAGTCAGATCTTCTCCAGAGGATTTACATTTTAAAGGGAAGTAAGAGGTTTAAAGGGAAAATAAAGTATCTCCAGTGGTGGGATGTCAGGCACCTGGCAGAGGGGGAGACAGCAGGAGGCTGGGCTAGAAGGGTCTCACAGACCTTGGAAGCTGCCCTGTAGCTTGAGCCTGTGCTTCAGGCGTTTTGCTCCTTATTTCCTTCCTTTGCCAGGCCTACTTCCCTCTGCCCTTTCCTGTCTGGCTTCTCTGCTTTCTTGCTTTTCTTTTCAGGACTCTAAGTTGCTAGGCAACTCTAGTCTGTGGCTGAGATTCTCACTGTGGTGAGCAGCTTCCACGCAGGGACAAGGAGTCTGATGGAGACTGTGATTACAGGTGTCTGTGCAGGAAGAAAGACAACAGCAACCTCCCCTCAGCCTCTCATCACTTTTCAATGCAGAGGAAATGAGAGTTCTGGGCAGGGGAAACAGCATTGCTTAGGACATTTACCACTTCCCTTCCTGTTTTCTTGCTCTCTCTCACCAGTAGGACTTTCTTTCATTCAGGTCCCAGAATCCTCCTGGTGTTCTTGGCTTCATATGGCTCATACTCACAGATACAGTGACCTGGATCCCTCAGGCCCTTCACACCTCGCCTGGTGCTGTAATTCGCTATCCTTATTAGGAGCCTCATGTTTATCCGGGCAACACTCCATGGCTAACCTTCAGCTAAGCACCAGGAGGTCCTTGTTGGGGAAGGGGAGGACAGGGCCTCCCTGTACCTGGAACCTGGAACCTGGAACCTGGAGAGGGAGAGTTATACTGGACGCGTTTCCCCTTGCAATCAGGTAACCCAGTCGAAGGCATGGCTGGCCTGAGCTTGTTCCTGAGGCACAGAGGGGCAGCTGTGGTAACAACCTGAGTGGAGGTGAGACTTGGAGGATAGCCTCAGGGGCACTTTAGGCTTTAGTTGGACAAACATAACTGTTTACTGAACACTTACCTTGTGCCATGGGTACCACCCATCTTGCTGCTGGGGATTTGCCAGGCAAAAGCATTTAGTCTGTGAGCTCACAAGCTCATATTTACACCAGAGAGGACAGTCAGTGAATAATTAGCAATTAAATGCATGTGAATTGGATGATGTTTTGGACAATTTCTTTCTGGAGGAAACTGCAGCTCAGAGTTGTTGGGCTCTGAGCTCCCTTCTGGAAGTTTGAGCCCTTTCGTAAAGCCCAAGGCCTTGAAGCACCTGGAACCATCGGGATGGCATTTCCTGGAGAATTGCCAGTGGTACTGATGGCAGAGGTGCTCCCAGGTATGGGTCTGGCCTCTGAGGACTCTTATTGTGTGACAACACCCCCACATATGAACCCTGTGGGGTTGAGGAGTTTGCTGACAGTGCTGTCTGGACTGAACCAACTTCCTGATTGAAAGTTGCAGCCTTTTGTCCCTGGGAACTCTGGAAAGCCAGGACCTAGGCCTGGCCAATCAGGGCTCAGTAATTAGTTAAGGGAATGTATCTGGCCTTAGGCTGGCCAATTGGAGTCCAGGTCTGTATTTTGAGAAGGAGGAGCTCTCTTCCTGCTGGAGGTGCCAAGCTGTTGGCCAGATCCTAAGCTGCTGTGAACTAAGGAATGTGTAGCCAACCCAGAGGAAATCCAGCCAGGCAGAGAAGAGAGCCAACTGGGCCTGAGGCCAAGCACCTGCCGACCTTTAGGTCTCAGACGCCAATACATTTCTTTTTAAATGTTCTAATTTATTTATTCTTAATCTCTTAGCCAGTTTGCATGAGTTTTTCTACTTGGCCCAATAGGGTTTCTTTATTCATACATTTTCATCACTTTTCCTCTCCCCTGAATTCTAAGTATCTAGGGCTGGCCTCCAGACTCAGGAATCAGAGCTTAGACTAACCTCTTCTTAGAGCTTTCAAGTTTCATGCCAGGGGCCACTGTATTCCCTTTTCTTTCTATGAGAACACAACTAGCCCAGCTGTGGTAGTGCAGAGGTAACACTGCTCTGCAATGCTCAAAAACATATAGAAGATCAGGGTGGAGTGGTTCCTGGGTGGACTTGTACACTCTGGGTCCACTTGAGTGCCCATGATCCTAGCTGACTGGGAAAAGCCGAGGTGGAGTTTGTGGGGTGAGACTCTATTAAGAATATTTCTCTCTCTTTGTCTCTCTCTCATGAAGTAAATAAGTAAAAGGACTTAAAAACAAAACAAAACAAAACAAAACAAAACAAAACAGAAAAACAGCACAAAAAATCCCACACTTGTCCTATGTTCTGTCTCATCAGGTCCCTGACTTGTGCCAATGATCAATTGATTAAGGTGTATCAGAGTACTGCTGGCTAAATATTGCTCTTAGTATCAATAATCATGTGTGAAATTTTTGTAGTTGGATTGCAGTCCTTCATGTCATAGTCTGTGGCACTAGATACCAAACAGTTCAGGCATGGAAGCAGGCTGTTGAAAGGGTGGTTTCATAGAATGCTCCTCCTTGTCCCTCTGAAGTTTCTTGGCTGGGTGTTCAGTTACTCTGTGTCCATGGCTGAAGGCCAGCTCTCCTGGCTGACAGTGAAATGCCTAGGCCTCTACCACTGTGCAGAGGTCATGTCCTTCTCATAGAAGAAAAAGGAAAGGTTCTGAAGGGAGAGCTTGGGAAACAGGCATCCAATGAGTTCTGGAGTGGCCTTGACTAAAATCAGTGATCTTTCAGAGACTGTAGTCTTCTTACATATAGAATGAAGGAGTTTTTTGAACTGATTTCTAAGTCCTCTGATCTCTTGGGTGGGGTGTCTGGGATTCCAAGTAACCTGTGGGCCTTTTCTGGTTTAGTGTGGAAGTGTCCTCATAAGAGCACAAGTCATGTTTGTTAGATACATTTCAGCCTCCATTCACATTTTACAATCCATCCATACTTGCTCTCTTTGGCTTGTGGCAGTAAATGGAAAGTGTAAGGAGTTGAGTTCTAACAGGAAATCTGGGTTCCAGTCCCAAAGTGACCATAATCTAGAGAGCTCAAACCTAAAAAGACACTCTTGGGACCAGCAGTTAGCGTATTAGCTATGTCGCTGGACTCCCATGTAGTCGACCACGGTTCGCATCCCGGACCCAGTGGCTTAAAACTCACGCGGGGCACGTGTGCGTGCATGCCCAAGATCCCGAGAGGAGAATGGAGAAGAAGAGATGGCAGTGTGGCCATCACTCCTGGGGAGTGATTTCTTGCTTTCTGTCTCTCTGTCTGTCTGGCGAGTGCATGCGCCCTATAGCGAAAACCTCTCCAAAAAAAAAAAAAAAAAAAAAAAGGAAAAAAGAAAAAGACATTCTTCACTATTCCAGGTCTGTTATTTATTTATTTATTTATTTATTTATTTTAAAATTTAGATTTATTTATTTACATTCTTTCATTATACTTCATTACAGCATACAAAATGAGATTTCCCATCCAGAGTACACTGTATATTGGCTCAATCATGCACTTCAACATACTTGTTATTGTCAACAAATAATTTTCCATTTCTTGTTTCCTGTATGTTTTGATTTTTTTCCCCCATCCTTGATTCCCTATCTCTTACCCTTTCCATCACCCACTCTCCTCCCACACTGTCTCTGTTATCTATGTTTGCTTTCTATATTGTTCCCCCCCCCATTTTATTGAATCACTAAAGACCTTAGTTAATCTAAATATTTTCATAGCAAGCACAGCTGATATATACATTTCCATGAACACAAGTATAATCTTAGGGATCCTATAAAGTAGTACCTAGCTGGGGCTATATATCTTATTGCAGCCGTCGAATAGATATTTTTATTCTGAAACTTTTT
>NW_006199830.1:832080-833167 GCF_000334495.1 Tupaia belangeri chinensis | reverse complement strand
AGCATCGTCACAGCATACAAAATGTGATTTCCCAACCAGGTCTGTTTTCATGTCTGTAAAATGGGAATAGCACCATTTTGCTTGGCTCACAGGGTTGGTTATGATGTAGACAATGATGAAATAAAAATTCAATGAAGAGATAGAGAGGGTATAAAAATATCAGGAGAGCTTTCTTCTTTGGGATGAGAGAAGGCCAAGGTATAACTTTCTTTGGTCTTCCCATGTCCAGATTCATCAGATGGCAGCCACATCTCCCACGCTGTCCAGGTGTCACCCTATCAATATTAAAGTCCCATTTCTGAGGTATACTAGTGGGGAAGTTGGTGCCATGACAGCCCTTGTCCCTCTGGGCCTGTCTCCAAAAAGTATGCTGACATCACGAAGACAACCAGTACTGGATGTGTTTAGGGATTACAGTGGATCTGACCACTTAGAACTGACAGGTCCATATTGAAGCAGTACCTTCTGCCCTGATCATTAAGGTCCTCAAGAAATCAGCCAGAGACAAAGAGAAAAAATAACATTAAATATAGTAGAAATATCACTTGAAGACATTACTAACATTGCCCAAGAGATGCAGTTCTGATCTTCCGCTAGAGAACTTTCTGAAACCATTAAAGAGATCCTGGTGACTGGCTAGTGTTATAAAGTTGACAGCACTACCATAAGGACATCATAGATGATATCAACCATCATGCACTGGAATGCCTAGTTAGTAAAGAACTACAAAGGAACATATTTCTATAAACGGTTGTTTGACAATCAGAAAAAAAAAAAAAGACACCAGGAAAGTGTTTAATTTTAGAAATGTACTAAGAAAAACAGTGTTAGTCTTCTACCACAATCAAGAAAGCAGATGGTACAAAAAAGTCTTTCTCTGACAATAGGAAGTGAGATGGAAGCTCAGAGAGGGGAGGATTGCAGCTTAACCTCACACAGCAAGTCTCAGTACAGAGAAGCAATCTGCTGGCAGAGGAGGCCTTGCTCCTGGTGCCCTGATGGTTTGCTCTCCCTCTATTTCCAGGTTAGAGATTTGAATCAGATATGAGGCAAATGCTTAGGCAAGGAAAATGTTTCGCCAGCTTGC
>NW_006199830.1:821571-832049 GCF_000334495.1 Tupaia belangeri chinensis | reverse complement strand
AAAGAGAGTCCGTGATATGATGGGAAGCTGAAAATAGAGTGCCTCAGGAAAGAACCTACCACCGGTGACTATCTTGTGGTGGAGGTGTGGGGGGGCCTTCTCCTGGAAGATGGGAGTTGAAATGAGCTCTCAACGTTGCTGCCTCATCTTACTGCTGAGTGCAGATGCTCTGGGCTGGGATTTGGAATCCGTGTCACAAGAAAGGGGTCCTGCTGGAAAGACTCGTTTAGCAATGCTTTCCTGCTGGGGTCTGTGGAACATCCTGACACAGTCCAGGGCTTGAACAAGGGCCAAGGATTTATCCAGAAACAGCAAGCCCTGTACAAAGACGATCCTGGATTTAGAACAGATGAAAGGTACTTTGAGGGAGTTCAAAGAACGGGCACATGCTCCCTGATGGCTGCTTGCTGGATATTTTGAGAGGCGACTGGGGCACACTTTCTCTCCCTGCTTCTCCCAGGGGTCTTTTCCAACACGGTTTCTCTCCGTTAGTATATTCTACAGCTTTTGAGCTTGAAAGTCTTAATATGGAAATTCTTGCAATGATGGGAACAGGCCTCTCCCAGTTGAGATTTGCTAAGGCCATTATTCTGATGATATTAATGGTGATGATTAATTGGCAGTAACGATGAAGATGGTGAAAGTAATGAGGACAACCTGTTAAGGTGATGGGAAAGATGGAGCATATGGGCACATAGTGATGTGGTCATTAAGGTCCTGAAGAAATCAGCCAGAGACAAAAAGAGACAGAATAACATTAAATATAGTGGAAATATCACTTGAAGACATTACTAACATTGCCCAATAGATGACAAAGGCAGGGAGCTCAGTTTTAGAAATTTGCTGAGAATTCTAGGGAACTAACCTTAACTTGAACTTTATTTTCTTGTCTGGCAAAGTAAATTATTGACAGAAAAAAAATCTACTTCTGAGAATGAGAAAAAGAAAATACCTTTTGCCCGGTGGTCAGCTCTATCAAGCCTAATACGTGGTGTCAACACCATGTCATTGACTTTCTGGTGGGTTAGCTAGTGTGTCCAGAGAAACACACTTTGAAATACAAACTTGAGGTGATGGGAGTGGCCACAAAATAAATCAGTGGCCTCTAAAATGTTGGATTAGTACAAAAAGAGGTCAATCATCCTGATTTCCCCACTTTCAGCAGTGTCTGGAGAGGAGGGATTAAAAAAGTAAATCAACTCTCTTTCAGCATCGGAGACAATCCTATCATTTTTGAAGAGCATTTCCTGTAGGGTTGTACTTGGAATAGGCCCTTCTGTTTCCCTACTTGCTCACTTGAGTCATGATATCCTTGTCTTTATGAATTATTGGGTCCAGATGGTAAAAGCATTAAGGCAAAGGAACTTTGAGGTCCAGTTATTTCTTGTTCATGGCATTGATGTCATCCCCAAAACCAAGGGACAAGTTAAGGGTCTCTGAGGCCTAGAAAAGGAGGGAAGCAGCACTAGTTCCAGGAAGTCATAATTTCACAGTTACCTAAACCATTAAAGAATGATGATCCAAATCTAATCAGTTCCTATTGAGTAAAGAGACAAGTGTCAGCCAACTTTGATGAAATTGTGAAACATGTGAAGTTTAATTTCTGAGTTCCTAGATTTCCCTTCTTTAAAATGTTTCTTTCCTGGGGTGTCTTCCGCCATAAATCCCTGTCTTCGTTGTGTATAAATATTCCTCCAGTCCAGGGACAAAATCTCATGAACAGATTCGCTTTGCAAAGTTAGGGCAGATTAACAATAGTGCTACTGGGACCAGCAGTTAGCGTAATGGCTATGTTGCTGAACTCCCACGTAGTCAACTGCGGTTCGCGTCTTGGACCTGGTGGCTTAAATTCACACTGGGCACGTGTGCGTGCATGCCCAAGATCCCGAGAGGAGAATGGAGGAGATGGCCATCCCCTCTGGGGGGTGATTTCTCACATTCTATCTCTCCGTCTCTCTCTATCTTTTTGGCGAGCGCATGCGCCCAATAAGGAAAAAAAACCTCTCCAAAAAAGCAAAAAACAATAACAACAAAAAAACAATAGTGTTGCTGTTGATTTGCCCACACTATGAACCGTAAACATGTTCTCCCTTTCCAGGGGATATTCAACAAAACAGCCTGGAGAGGAAAATACTTAGCTCATGAGGCCCTCTAGAATGGTATATTGGCATGGAGAAGGTTCTTTGCTCTTCAAATCACATCATATAGGTAGCACCATGTGCCAGAACTTTGGC
This sequence comes from Tupaia belangeri chinensis, assembly GCF_000334495.1. NCBI lineage: Eukaryota > Metazoa > Chordata > Mammalia > Scandentia > Tupaiidae > Tupaia > Tupaia belangeri. The sequence continues at coordinate 829,815 of NW_006199830.1, read as the reverse complement.
AATAGTGGCTTATTGAGGGATCCGCCTGCACTTTGGCTCTCTAGTTCTGTGGTTTGCACCTCTGTATGCTGAGGGTATGAAGTCAGCAGAGTCCTACTAACATGTTGGTTACCAAAGAGGGCCTCCCTTTTCCTTGGTACTGGCTTTTTCTTGAGAAAAGGGCAAGCTCAGAGGAGTCAGTTTCTTCACTGGGTCCGTATGTTTTATAAACTATCCTTTATTTTTTAGTGAGTAAAATTTTTCTACATGTTGGGTAGCTGGAAGTGTAATAGAAAGGAATTATACAAGAGAAAGCATCAAGTTTAGAGTATGTATACAAAGGATTGCTTTGCTGGTTCTCTTAGAAAGTTAGTAAAAAGACTCATTCACATACACGAGTTTGTAACTAAGGAATAAAGTGAAGGTTAGAGCTCCTGTTTGTTCATTCATTAATATAATATATATACATGGGTTAATTTTTTTGGAAAATTAATTATTTATTTAATTTTATTTATAATTATTATTTTTAAATTTGATATAGGACATGCACACTTATCAAAGAGAGACAGAGAGAGTAGAAAGAGGGAGAGAGAGATAGAGAGAGAAAGTGAGAAAGCAAGTCACCGGGTCCGGGACTTGAACCATGGTTGGCCAGGTGAGAATCCAGTGCCCCAACCATCATGTCACCTGCTGGCCCTATGGGTTAGTTTTTATAGGATGAAGGAATTGAGGGCTGAAAGGGTTCCAAACAAGATATCTATGAGGCAGCAAAGAATAAAAAGAAACATAAGTGGGTTTCAGTTATCAATTGCCATGGAACAAATAAACTCAAAGTATAATGACTTAAATTACAGGAATTATTTTCTTATTACTAGTTCTTAAAATTCAGGGGATTGGGGACCAGCAGGTGGCATGTTGGTTAGGTTGCTGGACACTCCCATTTGGCCAACGACTGTTTGTATCCTGGATCTGGTGGTTTTCTTTCTCAATTTCCCTCTCTCTCTGTGTGTCTCTCTCTGGTCAAATTAAAAGGAATGAATGAATAAATAAAATTAAACAAATAATTTTAAAAATTCAGGGGATTGACTAGACTCAGTTAAGGTCTTGCTGAGTTTTCCCATGTTTTTATAAGCAAACCATTGCTAAATCATTTCAAAGTTTTTCTCACTTGTATACTGGTCATTGTTGCTGGCTGTTGACTGGAACTTTATTAGGGTTCCTTAGTCAGAACACCTATATGTATGTGGACTCTCCACATAGCCTGGGCTTCCTTACAATATGGCAGCTAGATTTCTAGAAAGAGTATCTCAAGAAAACTGAGTGGAAACACTATCCTCTTTATATCCTGGCCTCAGAAGTCATGTAGCATCACTTCTGCCATAGCCACAGGCACACTTAGATGTAAGAAGAGAAAACATAGACCACCTCCACTCCCACCCTCACCCAATCTCTTAATAGAAGGAGCATCAATGCCAATAGTAGGAAGAACATGTGAGACGCTCTAGCTGCAGCCATCTTAGAAAATGAAATCTGGCACAGCTAAGATAGATTCAGATATTAGGGGATCATGAAAGAAATCTTGCTGAGGAGTTAATACTTTTAAACCTGGGATAATTAGACTACAATACAAGAAAACATCTGATCAAATGAGTGATCTTGTAACATGGATATTAATGGCTAAAAATACATGAAGGGTGAGAAACTCATTAAATTCTGGAGTAGACAGAGATGACTTCATGAAAGTAGACCTTGAGCTGACTTTGAAACCTGGGTAGGGTCTGTTTAGTTATACTTAATTTAAATTTAGTGTTTCAAGAAAATAAATAATAAACAAATTATGATTACTGGTAAATTCACCACACTGAGACAGTTACTTACATTTCCATGCATATCCTCCCCAATTTTTCCCCTGAGAATGTATGTTAGAAATCATAAATTTGGAATCCTACTTAATTTTTTGCTTACAATATTTTGTGGATTTTTCCTTAACTATTAAGTATTATTCCAAAATATAATCTTGAATGGCTGCATAGTCATTCTATCATGAATATACTGCAGGAGCATCATTTACTTTTCAATCTCTTATGTTAGGATCAACAACAAAAATAAGTTGTTCTATTTTTTTTTTACTGCAAAAAGCACTAAGATACAAATTTTACGCAGAAATCTTGGTGCTCATCTATGATTATTCTCTTAGGAGTACTTCCTGAATGTAGAATTTATACACGTTTTATGACCCAGCCTGGTGGTGCAGTTGGTAGCAAACTGAACTGCAGCAGTGGAAACCACATGGCTGATCACAGGTTTGGATACCCAGGTCACTCTGTAAACACACCAGGTTTGCACCTGTGCTTAGTATATTGAGGAGCTGGAAGGCAAGAGAAAGGCACTGCGGGTGATGAGACCTAGTTGAAGGTGTTTCTCCCTCTCTCTCATGCAGGCACATGTGCTTTCTACCATAAATAAAATATATAAAACTTAAAAAATATTTATATACATTTTATTAACCTTTTACATAGCTTGTCATAGTGGCTTCCAGAGCAGGTTTTGATCACAGCTTTCAGGGTAGCAGTCCTGTTTATTAGCAGATTTGCCAATACTATTTATTATTGGCCACGACAAAAAGTTTTCTATTTGAGAGGCTGAAGAGCAACTTTGGGCTTTACTCTGATTTCATCTTATTATTATAATAGAAAGGTAGCCTTTTCCATATATTGATATTTCTTTATTACCTTGACTTCTTTTTCTGTGATTTGCTAGAGAGACAGAGAGAGAGAGAGAGACAGACAGACAGACAGACAGACAGCAAGTGAGAAGTCATCCCCCAGAGGGGATGGTCATGCCGCAATCCCTTCTCTTCCATTCTCTGGGGATCTTGGGCATGCATGCACAAGTGCCCAGCGTGAGTTTAAGCCACTGTGTCTGGGGCTCTAACTACATTCGACTACATGGGAGTCCAGCAACATAGCCATTACGCCAATTGCTAGTCCCTGTGATTTGCTAGTTTAAGTCCATTTTCTTATTGGTAGCTTTCTTATTGATTAGTAACAGCTTTTTATAAATCATTAACCTTTGTTTAGAAGATAAGGCACAACCTTTTTTTTTTCCCCTTCTAATTTGGTCTTTTGTTTCTCAGCTTTGTTTTTGGTGAATTTTCAGATGAAGAGATTTTTTTTGAGCATTTGTGTGGTCAAATCTAGTAGTCTTTTTATGTGTATATTTTTCTTTTGCTCTTATGTATGAAAGGTCTTGGTCTTAATAATAACATAATTTTACCTTGTTTTTCTTTTATATTTATACACACATATACACACACATATAAAACATTTAATTATTGAATCCATTTGGTCTATATCTTAACTTCTTCTCTGAGTAGGGGTTTCTTAAGTATGATTTTCCAGGTACTTTCCCAGATTTTGGATGGCAGAGCTTAGATCAGTAGGACGAGGACAGCATGATGGCAGTTCCCTGCACATTCAACATGAGAAGAATTTGGGTAAAGCAGAGGGTCCATCCTGGAGGTCTGGAGGGACCGACCTGCAGGGCACCTGTCCTTGCATTTTGGAGAAACTGTGGAGTGTCAAGCAAAGAACCTAAATGGTTCCAAGAGTAGAGCAATGCTCTTTACTGTTCTTCAACATCTCATGAGGGCTTGTTAGGAGCCAGGGACTGTGAGAAATATATGTAATTTTTTTTTTTTTCGGGAACCAGCAGTTATCGTAATGGCTATGTCGCTGGACTCTCACGTAGTCGACTGCGGTTCGCGTCCCGGACCCAGTGGCTTAAAACTCACACCGGGCACGTGTGCGTGCGTGCCCAAGATCCCGAGAGGAGAATGGAGGAGAAGGGATTGTGGTGTGGCCATCCCCCCCGGGGGGTGATTTCTCGCTTTCTGTCTCTATGTCTCTCTCTGTCTGTCTGGCGAGCGCACGTGCCCTATAGCAAAAACCTCTCAAAAAAAATAAAAGAAAAAGAAAAAAAGAAATATATGTAATTTTTTATTTAATTCTCACCACCATTTAGGAACAAGGCAATATTATTATTCTCATTTTACAGATAAGATGATTGAAACTTAGTAAACGATAGGGTTGGGACTAAGTCCAAATCTGGCTATTTCCAAAGCTCTGCATCCAACTGCCATGTTTATTCATTTCTCAATATGATTAAAGTAAGAATTTCAAAAAGTGAATTCAGAAGCATTTTTTTTTTAAATTAGTGTATTTTTTTTCTCTCATGAGTGAACAAGACGAAGAGAGTAATATAGAGCAACAGTACCTTAACAGGGTCTTGATGTTGCGATCCATCCCCAGCTTCTGCCAGTCCTGGTCTACAGCATATTTATGCCTGGTGTACAAGGACGAAGAGGTCTCCTGAGGCAAACTGAGAACACTCACATGTGCATCAGCCTCTGTGAGCATGGTGTTTTACCACTGCAACACTGTCAGGCCTCTAACTCAGAAAGAAAGCAAGAGAACAAGTAGGCATGACATTAGTGGGAAACAGATATGGCTTATTACCTGTTGATGATGACATGTATAGTATTCTCAACTGGATTGGTCTGAGAAGTATTTCATGATGGGTAAAGTCTTTTTACAAGCAAAATGAGAAATGCTGATTGACTGTTTAAAAAAATTAGAATAATAATAATAATGATTGGGAAGAACATTGAAAAGTTATTGAATGATGAAGTGGGGAGATTAATGTCTCTGTATTGACTGACATGCATGGCATTCCCCTTTGAAAAAGCAATGTAATACACTGTAAAGTTATATGCAATCCAATGTATTATAAACAAGATTATGATGATAATAAAATAAATAAATAAATAAATAAATAAAGAAACATGCTACAGGTTAGAAGGAGGAGGGGAGTAACTTTGGTCAGGGAGCTTCTAAATCCTAGAAGACAGAGTGATGAGGTGTACTAAGGTGATGTCTGGGAAATGAACAATGATGATGTAGAGAGCAGAGGAGAGGCTAGGAGCAAGAAATGACAGGAAAGATGAGAGAGGAGTTTGCCAGGCTCAGTATTGGTTCATTTTTGCCCCTCATCCAGGCCTTTCTCAGGGTCTTCATCAGCTTCTCTTAATAGCTTATCTTGGAAAAAATAGAATTTTCTGAGGGCCAGATACTCTTTTGTACTGATTGAGACCAGGACCAAAATGATTTTTATCCTTTCACATAGAATCTTGAAGGAAATCAATGTGATTAAAGGAATTATTTTCAAGAGATGGAACTGTATTTTCATTCATTAATGAACACTTATGACGTATACATGGGTACATGTGTTGCACCATGGACTGTAAGGATCCCAAAGGCCTATCAAAACAGAGCCCTGTCCTCACAGAGATTAAAGTTTAGCACACACATAACTATTACACACAAATTTAAAGTACCAAATATCCCCCAAAGAAGCATAGTTAATGGGTTATGGGAGGTCAGGGAAGAGAGACTTATTCCTGTCGGGAGGGCCAGGAACAGATAGAATCATGAACTAATAACTAGTTTCTAAGTTAGGGTCGTGCTGGGCTTGCTATAAAGAACAGATAAGAATCCTGTGTAATGAGAACCTTCATTCTTTGTTTGCAAGCCCTGCGACCTGCCCTCCTGCAGGCACGGGTGACTCCCCTGGCATTTGTCCCTCCTTTCCCCAGCCCCTGAGGTGGTTTACTCTTCAATCACAATCCAGCCATGTTGTAATTACAGTAATAGAGCAAGCTCAGTTGTTTTCTTTCTTTATGCATCTAAGATGTTCTGAGAAAGAAGACAAAAGCAGATGAATAAAAAAATAAACTGCAGCCCAGCGCACGGAACATGCATCTTTATCAAAAGAATTACAGGATGGATGGTGCTTCTAGTCTCTACCCAAGCACAAACTGAAGTCCTAACTCTTAATTCACAGTTTTCCCTAATAACTCAGACTGTATAGATCGTCCACAGCCCTTATGTTTACAACTCCAATTTGGTCCTGTGGTTCTTGGTAACTAAGCAATCATAAATAGGCCTAAGTCTGTAAGAGCACCCTACAAAATGTCACTGAAACTCCTTGGCCCCACGAGACAGGCTCATTAAGAGGAATAGCAGGAACCTCGCTGCTTAAGAGCTCCTGGGTTTGAGTCCTGGCCTGTGAGTGCCTAACTATCAATTCTAAGCTGTGTGACCTTGAAGAAGTTACTGAATTTCTCTAAGCACCAGTTCATTAATCTGTGAAAAGGGGGTAAATAATAGTCCTCACTACCCAGGGATGTTATGAGGAATGCATGAGGCTGTGGCGTAAGTATTCAATGTTTGAGTGGGATTAAATACAGAATGAGGACAGCCATAGGTCCTGGCTGAACGCCATTTGGGGTATTTCATTGAGTGTTTTCTTCTTCTTCTTTTTTCCCATAATATGCATTTTCTCCTAACTTTGAAAATGTTTTTATTGCTTTTTCAAAATTTATATTTAATCATTGTATATCTTTACGGTGTATAAAATTGTTCTTTCCCAGCATGGATACAGTGCAGCAAATCAAGTCAAAGATATTACCATACCTTTATCATCGACAGATACCTTTTCATTTTTGTGTCTGTTAAACGTTACTCTTTCTTCCCCCCATCTCCTCCCTACCACTCCCACCACCCATTCCCTTCTATACTGTCTTTAGCATCCACGGCTGCCTTCCATATTATTTACCTTAACAATCTTTCAGTTTCTTTCATAGAGCACAGATATTTGTAAATATTAAGGGGTACACACAATGCCTCTTTCATAGTTTGCTTCGCTAACATTAAATCTTTTATATTTGTCCTCTTTGTATCAAATGTGAGGGTCTCATTGTTTTTTTATGGCTGAGTAGTAGTCCATAGTGCACAAGTGCCACAATTTTTCAATCCATTCATCTGTTCTTGGACATTCAATGTCTTAGCAATTGTGAGTAATGCCGCAATAAACATGGGTGTGCATGTGTTCCCAATTTTGTGTTTTCCTATCCTTTGGGTAGATAACCTCAGAGTGGAATTACAGGGACCATGTGGTTCTATCTGTAGGTTTTTGAAGAACCTCCATATTGTTCTGCACAGTGGTTGTACTAATTTGCATTCCCACCAACAGTGTAGGAAGATTCTCTTTTCACCACAGCCTCACCAGTACTTATCAGTCCTGTTTAATTGATTTTTTTGGTAAACTGCTTGACTTTCCTTTATATTCTGGTTACCTGATTACTCAATGTCTTCAAGAGTTTTCCCTGTGTTTTCTATCAGCAGTTTTATAGTTTGAGGTTTTATGTTCAGATATTTAATCTATTTTGAGTTGATTTTTGTTAATAGTGAAAGATGGAGATTCAGTTTCATTTTTCTGCAGGTGGATATCTCATTTTTTCGGCATCATTTGCTGAAGAGATTTTCTTTCTGTCTTGTGCCCTTCGTCAAAAATAATTTGGCTTTATGTTTTGGGGTTTATTTCTATGTTCTTTATTCTGTTCCATCAGTCTACATGCCTGTTTTTGTACTATTACCATGCTGTTTTGATTACCACAGCTTTGTAATAGATTTTGAGGAAGGAAGTGAGATGTCTCCTACCTTATTCTTTCTTGCACAGCATTGCTTTGATGATAGGAGGCCTTTTATAATGTTGTAATTTTCCATCAGTTGAAAGTTCTCATTCATGGTTGTTTCATAAGGGAGTTTGGAATGGTTTTTCTCACCTTGTTTCAGGGTGAATAGATCCTGATGAAGACACCCTTTGTATTACCATTCGAAACTTCTGCTGAGGTTTTGATGAGTACCTTAGCTTTGTGAACTCTAAGTCTGAAACACTGCCAACTGGTGGATGCTCCACTTCCACATACACATAGACCGGTGGAGCATGTGGCTCACTGGGTTGGACATGGGGTATTCAAAATGATCATGGAGAATGATAAGAAAAAACCTATGCATTGATTTTAAATGTTTTATACCAAAGTAAACTTTTACTTTGATTCATTTTTTCACAAACTTTTAAAAATTTCTTCATGTCCGCCAAATTTACTCATATGTGCCCCTTACTAGACTGAGCTCCATGAGGGAGGAGATAGGTGCATTTATGTACCTTCGCATTCCCAGGACACAGTGTGGAACCTGATACATAATAGACGTTCACTGGATATTTATCAGATATATGGGATGATGCTTTAATTCTATCTATGGATTGGTGCCAAACATTTTGTTGGGCCTTTTATTTTTATTTTTTAATATTTTTGGGAAGAGAATTTTGCTATAGGGTGTGTGTGCTCACCAGAGAGGGAAA
>NW_006199830.1:767941-821540 GCF_000334495.1 Tupaia belangeri chinensis | reverse complement strand
AAGAGAGAGACAGAGAGAGGAAAAGCGAGAAATCCCCTCCTCCCCTCCCCCCAAAAAAGATGGTTACACTTTAATCCCTTCTTCATTCTTCTCCTGAAATTTTGTGCACATATGCACACGAGCCTGGCATGACTTTCAAGCTGCCAGGTCCAGGACTCAAACTGCAGTCAATCACATGGGAGTCCAGCACCTTAACCACAATGTCACCTACTGACCCCCTTTTTCAAAAACAATTTTATTTTGAAAAATGTTCACTTCTTCCAAGAGGGAGAGAAAACGTACCCCAATGTGGTTTTGACACTACTATCTTCCACTAACCTTAATCGCCTGGACACGTGCGTGCCCAGAATACTCAGAGAGATCGCCAAACATGAACTTGAAACCTTCCCATGTGGGTCATTCTTGTTGCATTTTATTGCTGTGCTACCATTTTTTTTAACCTGCCTAACCATCACCACAACTTTATGGGTTAGGTATTCTCATTCTTATTGATCAAAACAGAAATTTGGAAAGTTTAAAGAATTATCTGCCCCCCTCACCACCCCATCATTTTCTCTCATCCTTAATACCCTGGTTCTCACCTTGATTCTATCATTTAATGAACACATGGCACCAGGCAAATCATAAACTTACAAAAACCAAACCGAACTATGTTTGCTTACAATGATAACTGCCTCACTATCTTGAGAATGTTTTTAATATTTTCTGGATGTTCACAATCCTGAAAAATAAGTGACTCATCATGATATTGTTTTGATGAAGACTGAAAATGGCTTGTATATTCTTAGCATTGAGTAGCAGTAACTAATAAGATTAAATTCCCTGAAGGGAAGTTGAACAAAAGGTAAGGTCACAGTGGTTAAGGCATATCTGAGAGTCAGCTGTGGGTGCAGTGGTGACACAATGCTCCACAATGCTGGAGTCACATGGGAAGGTCCTGGGTTTATGTCCTGAGGTCTTGGGCAGGTTGAGTGAATATGCACACATACCTGTGATCTTTGGCTAGCTGAGTCTGGAGATGGATCATGGTGTATGGATCATGGTGTGAGGACCTATTGGGGGTTCCCCCTCTCATGCAAGAGATAAAGAAATATACTTTGTTAAAAAAGGAGTAACTATAAGGAGGGGTGGTGACCCTTCAACAGCATTCAGTTTTGAAATTATATAAACATCTCTAATATTTTGCCCTAAAATTGAATGCTTCAAGCCACATCAGGGTCTGCTTTTTGGAAACCTTCATGACAATTGTCACCAGCATTATCTGCTTGTGATTGTTTTCAGTTTCATTTGGGAACATCTCTCTCTAGCTGTATCCTCTGTGTTTTCCCCTTCTCTGCTACATTGCTATTTATGTAGCTCGCATCCTGTCTCAGCATTTCCAGTGGCTTTCAAGTTAATGGCACAACGTGGCACTCAACTTTTTATATTTATATTTCAAAGGTATGAATAAATAAACAAACAAATGAACAAATAAGCATATTTGGAGAGGAATTCAGAATGTGTTCAAGCAGTATATGGTACAGAGAGCGAGGAAGACAAGCAGGGAGTCTGTGGGGTTATCTAGTGGTTAGCCCAATTTTTGAGGGCTGGGGGAGGGCATCAGAAGGCCTGAGTTAGTCCTGCTTTCACTTATTACTAGCTGTTGATGGATTCTTTACCTCTGCTAAGACTTATTTTTCTCCAGTTTAAAGTGGGAGCCATGGCACTGCCTCATTTTCTTACCTGTTGTGCAAGAAACCTTCTGAAGTCCTTAAAACAAACACCATTTTTACTGCCCTTGAGGCTGAGGATCACCAAAGCTGTCTGCCCTTGGCTTGGTTTTGCTGATATGGCTCTGCTCTGTATGTCTTTCATCTTTCTTCTATGCCAGTATGCCAGCCTAGAATGTTCTTCCTTTTGGATGGCAGAAATACAAGAAGGCAAGAAGAAACATGCAAGACCTCTTAAGGCTAGATACAGAAGCTGACACTATCATTTCCATTCCCCTGTCATTGGCCAGAACAAACCACGTGTACATACTCATAGTAAAGGGGAAAGGAAGTACACCCTACTCACTGTAAAAACACTGTAACGGTTTGGATACTACAGGAGGGATGGGGTTGAAATATTGTATTCAGTAGTGCATTTTACTGTACTACTTTCCGAAACTATTAGAAAAATTAAAAGCAATAGCCCTGTTAAGAGTTCAACATGACATCTGGTATACTGTGAGCACTGCACAGGTGACTTGTAGGTCGTATACCTTGTAAGCAAGGCATGCATTATCACTACCATAGCTATTGTAACTATTATTGTCATAGATGCAGACCCTTGTTATCCTAAAGACATTTGTTATCCTGTGTTATCTTGTAGAAACCTGAAATGTGAGACATGAGTAAAGCGGGCTATGTTTGGGTGGTAAAAAGGAAGTTCATTGGGGGACCAGCAGTTGGTGTAATGGCTATGTCACTGGACTCCCACGTAGTCGACTGCGGTTTGAGTCCTGCACCCGGTGGCTTAAACCCACACCGGGCGCGTGTGTGTGCATGCCCAAGATCCCGAGAGGAGAATGGAGGAGAAGGGATTGCGGCATGGCCATCCCCCATGGGGGATTATTTCTCACTTTCTATCTCTCTGCCTTTCTTTGTCTTTCTGGCGAGCGCACATGCCCCATAGCAAAAAACTCTTAAAAAACAAAAAAAAAGAAGGAAAGAAAAGGAAGTTCATTCATTCGGAAAATATTATTAAGCATTTATATTCCAGGCATTGTCCTAGCTACTTGGGATATATTTGAGAAGGAAACTAAGATTTCTGCCTATGTGGAGTTTACATTCCAGTCAGAAAAGATATACATAAAAAAACACAAAAACAGGGCTAGCCAGTGGCATGGAGGTTAAGGTGGCTGGATCCCACATGACTGTGCTGTTCAAGTCCCAAACCTGATGACTTGCGATTCACACTGGTTGTGTTCTCAAAATCCCTAGAGGAGACTGGAGAAGAGATTGCAGCATGGTTATCACCCCTAGAGGGTGATTTCTCACTTTCCCTCTCTCACTATCTTTCTCTGTTTTTCTCTGACAAGTGAAAATGTCCAATAACAAAACAAAAAACAAGCGGAAACAAAACCCCCACAAAAATAAGGAAATGACACATTGTATTGATGAATGCTGTGAGAGAATGCAGAGGAAAACAAAAGAATTGGGCACGATGTGGGGAGGTTGGTTGCAGGATTAAGCAGGGTGTTCAGATGGGTCTCCTTGAGAAAATGGGAGGAGATACTTAAAAGGAGGTGTTGGAGTGAACCAAGCTGATTGGGGGTTGATGGGTGAAGAAAGAACATTCTAGCCAGGTGAACTTTAGGACAAAGGCCCTAAGAAGGTGTGGAGAATATGTGTGAGGAATAGCAAGAAGGATGGTGTGTATGGAGATGACAATTGAGAGGAAGAGTGTGGGAGATGAGGTCAGAAAGATCATGGGAGGGAGGATCTCCAGGTCATAGTGAAGGCTTCAATTTACTTTTGTGGGTTGGGAAATATGGAAAGATTAAGTATGGAATGTTTGTGACTCCAGGAGTTTTTGCTGGAATGACAGCTAGGAAAGATGGTGGGTGGAATAGAATTGTGGTGAGGAAAATGTGGTGTTCAGTTTTGGACAAGCTGTGTTGGAGAGGGCTCTTAGACATGCAAGGAGAGGACATATAGGCAGGTGGGGATTTCAGGGCAAAATCCAGGCTGAACAAACTAAAGATTTCATGAGCCACAGCAGTATTCGAAGTATATGATGCTGATCATTAACAATGGAATGATAAATATTGGTATAGAAAGGACCAGAGAGAGGCCAAAGAGCACTGGACGTTTGGAAAGAGTATGGAGTCCTGGGAGGTGGACAACACTGTCAAATGCTGCTGGCAGGTGAAGGATGATGAAGATCGGGAATTGATGAGTGGACAAAATCAGTGGAGGTTGCGAAGGATCATGGTAAGAACAGTTCTGGTTGAGAGGGATGGGTGAAAAGTGAACTTGAGGGAATTTGAAAGACAGAGGGAGGGGAGAAATTCGAGATTATAGATAACACTTTGAGGAGATCAGTTGCAAAATGGAAGAAAAACATGGTCAACAGAGAAAAAGAGAGAAGTGCGATAAGGAGATTTTTATTTAATGGCAGACGTAATGGCATATTTATATTCAGATAGTATTAATCCAATACGTTTGGAAAACTAATAATGCAGGAGAGAAAAAGAGAAAGAACAGTGATATGGAAACCTCCAGAGGAACTGGCCGAGCTTTTCCGGCTTTTACTCCTGGTATTCCTTACACAATAGGGACATCCATTACATTATTATGATTCTCTCCTGTCAAATGATTAGGTCCCATTTGCAGTCCCAGTCCCATCATTAGCATTAGCGTTTCCTCTGTTGTCTTCTAGTATCTCTCCACACAGAGCATGCTAGTACCAGGACATTTTTTAATTTCCTAAATGTGGAAGCTTGAACCATTTCCCATGCTTTCCCTTGCTGCCCAGATAGGACCATAAGGAAACAAACTTGGGTTTCTCAACCTTAGTCCATGAGACAGTGTAGACAAACTCTATTTTAAAACACAGTAGGAAAAGGGGACAAGTTAACTAAACAACTTGGGAGATTTTAGTAAGTAATAGGTCAGATGAAGGCTGCTTTGCTCAGAAGCAAGGTCTGAGCAGTGGTCCTGGGAAGGGTGGATTCTCTAGTATTTGTGACTCCCTACTAAAGGGTTTTACTCTTTTCTCTTAATTTCACTAAAGTGGCATCCAAATCCCCTTCTATGGTCTCTGCTCCCTTCTCTTTGGAACTTCTCTCTGTGTCCTTGGTACAGTTGCCGTCCCAGCCCCATGAGGCCATGAGCTTTCTGAAGACAAGGCCGATGCCTCTTCCATGCCTCAGTGCATTATGCACTTCTCAGGTAGCATACAAGTGGGTTAACACATCACAATTTGCTGATAGGGAGTGATGGGGTCAACTAGGAGCAAAACTAATGCACTGGAAGAAGTTTTAGCACCATCCTCAAGATAGCTGGGAAAGGACAGAATGGGCCTGATGGAATGATTTCATCCCAATATTCTATACCAAATGTATAGTAGTATAGAGCCTGGAATCCGATTTTCTGGACCTACCGAGACCTAGGGGATCAGTCTTCTGTCTTCTACCCAGGTAATACACACCTGGAGTTTGGTTGTCAGCTTCCTTGAGAGGTGGCCAGCTCTTCCTCACTGCAGAGAGTCTACTGAGGCTGGTAGGAGCCAATTAATTGCTGTAGGTTTTATCTAAGGTCACTGTTGGTTTGCTGGGATGCTCCTGCCCTACCTGGAAGGGTGACTGATGGTTCCCATTGCTTACCGCCCCTTACCCACCCTCTAACTCTGTAATCCTGGGCTGCTGTTTAACTGTCCAAAGTCTGCAGGTGATTCTGGAATTCCAGGCTATATATTTCCACTGCATCAGTAGGGCCTGGAGCCTAGGGGAGGGATATAGCAAGTAGTGTCAGGAACAAGATGAACTGAAGCCATTTTCAGCCACTTCTTAGATATGAGTCTCTCGTGCTCTCCATTTCTTCCTTTCTTTATCATCTCTAAATGTGCTTTAATGTCCATATTCTCACCACCATGATAACATGAGACCTTGATCATCATTAAAATTCAGATTCCCAAGAAAAAGCAGGTATTTATGTTTTATTATTAGGTACTATTCCTTTAAAAATGTTCATTTTTTTTCCTCCTAGAACAAGGGAAAGACAGACAGAGACAGAGAGAAAAAGCACCCCCCAGTAGGGTCTTGACTCTATGATCCACCTCTAGCTTGAGCCAGCCCCATATGATGGATATGTGCAAGCAAGGTGTTTTCAGGAAAGTCTCTGGATATGAACCTGGAACCTTACCATGTGGTCAGCCTTACAGAACAATAGATTACTACTGTACCATTGTCCATCCCTTGGATATCACTCTTGCGTATGACAAAATGTAAGTCAGGGGCAAGCAGGTGCTGTGGTAGTTAGGGCTCTGGACTCCCACATGGCCAACTGCAGTTGGAGTCTTGGACCTGGCACCTTGAAAATCACACCAGGCATGTATGCGTGCATGTCCAGAATCCCAGGAAGAGAATGGAGGAGACAGGATTGCAGCATGACTGTCTCCCCTGAAGGGTGATTTCTCACTTTCCCTCTCACTGCCTCTCTCTGTCTCTCTCTGGCAAGCACACATACACCATATGACAAAAAATCTAAAAAGAAAAACAAAACAACACCCCCCCCCCAAAAAAAAGCTGAAACAAAAATATAAGTCAGTATCCTGAGGGTGGTGCTATAAAGAAGAAGCATCCTGAAATATATGGTCCTGCTATAGGAGAGAAGCAAGGGAGGAGAACCCAGAAAGCAATGATTTGGGTACCCCAGAAAAAATTTTCTGTCTCTGCCATTCTATGGAGAGCAAGTCTGTGCACATGTTGCTTTCCTAGTCTTCAGCCCTCTTGCTCAGCGACACCAAAAAGGCCTTCAGGCTCCAAATGACACCCTCATCAATAAGCTTGCATTGCAAAACCACATTTTGACAACACATTTCCCAAATTTAGTCCCCTAATCCACTCCCAGAATATATTATGCTTTGCACCCAACAGATGGATTAAAATCTTAAATCTTCTGCTTGTTAGGAAACCAACCAGAAACCAAAAATACAAATACATACACCCCTGCAGGTGTGCGAGCCATGGTGGGGGTGAGGAGAGGAGAGAAGCATGAATGTATGTAAGGCTCTGAGGGTGTTCATTTTGGGATGGAGAGGACCACAGTAGGGAATGTGGGGAGGTCAGGCATCCTTTGGGTTCTAAGGGCAACAATCTGCTTTCATTCATTCATTCATTTTAGTTTTTGCTGTGCGGTGTGTACTCTTCCTGGAGAGAGACAGACAGAGGGATAGAGAGAGAAAAGGAAGGTGAAAAAGTGGCCACAGAACAATACCTTCTCCATTTTCCTCTTGTGATTTTGGACATGCATGCACACATACCTGGCATGTCTCTCAAGCCACCAGGTCTGTTACGCAAACCACACAGTCAGCCATGTGGGATCCAGAAACCTTAACCACTGTGCCACGTGCTGGCCACATACTGCTTTCTATAAGTCTTTCTAGTTTCCTTGATATAGGTCTGTATATACTAGAAGGATGTGTATGGTACCATGTAGGTTCAAAGCATAGGTCAGAACTCTTCGTGTGGGGGCTTTCAGGGGATATGAGTAACACCAGAGAGAGAAAGAGAGAGACAGAGAGAGGAAAAGCGAGAAATCCCCTCCTCCCCTCCCCCCAAAAAAGATGGTTACACTTTAATCCCTTCTTCATTCTTCTCCTGAAATTTTGTGCACATATGCACACGAGCCTGGCATGACTTTCAAGCTGCCAGGTCCAGGACTCAAACTGCAGTCAATCACATGGGAGTCCAGCACCTTAACCACAATGTCACCTACTGACCCCCTTTTTCAAAAACAATTTTATTTTGAAAAATGTTCACTTCTTCCAAGAGGGAGAGAAAACGTACCCCAATGTGGTTTTGACACTACTATCTTCCACTAACCTTAATCGCCTGGACACGTGCGTGCCCAGAATACTCAGAGAGATCGCCAAACATGAACTTGAAACCTTCCCATGTGGGTCATTCTTGTTGCATTTTATTGCTGTGCTACCATTTTTTTTAACCTGCCTAACCATCACCACAACTTTATGGGTTAGGTATTCTCATTCTTATTGATCAAAACAGAAATTTGGAAAGTTTAAAGAATTATCTGCCCCCCTCACCACCCCATCATTTTCTCTCATCCTTAATACCCTGGTTCTCACCTTGATTCTATCATTTAATGAACACATGGCACCAGGCAAATCATAAACTTACAAAAACCAAACCGAACTATGTTTGCTTACAATGATAACTGCCTCACTATCTTGAGAATGTTTTTAATATTTTCTGGATGTTCACAATCCTGAAAAATAAGTGACTCATCATGATATTGTTTTGATGAAGACTGAAAATGGCTTGTATATTCTTAGCATTGAGTAGCAGTAACTAATAAGATTAAATTCCCTGAAGGGAAGTTGAACAAAAGGTAAGGTCACAGTGGTTAAGGCATATCTGAGAGTCAGCTGTGGGTGCAGTGGTGACACAATGCTCCACAATGCTGGAGTCACATGGGAAGGTCCTGGGTTTATGTCCTGAGGTCTTGGGCAGGTTGAGTGAATATGCACACATACCTGTGATCTTTGGCTAGCTGAGTCTGGAGATGGATCATGGTGTATGGATCATGGTGTGAGGACCTATTGGGGGTTCCCCCTCTCATGCAAGAGATAAAGAAATATACTTTGTTAAAAAAGGAGTAACTATAAGGAGGGGTGGTGACCCTTCAACAGCATTCAGTTTTGAAATTATATAAACATCTCTAATATTTTGCCCTAAAATTGAATGCTTCAAGCCACATCAGGGTCTGCTTTTTGGAAACCTTCATGACAATTGTCACCAGCATTATCTGCTTGTGATTGTTTTCAGTTTCATTTGGGAACATCTCTCTCTAGCTGTATCCTCTGTGTTTTCCCCTTCTCTGCTACATTGCTATTTATGTAGCTCGCATCCTGTCTCAGCATTTCCAGTGGCTTTCAAGTTAATGGCACAACGTGGCACTCAACTTTTTATATTTATATTTCAAAGGTATGAATAAATAAACAAACAAATGAACAAATAAGCATATTTGGAGAGGAATTCAGAATGTGTTCAAGCAGTATATGGTACAGAGAGCGAGGAAGACAAGCAGGGAGTCTGTGGGGTTATCTAGTGGTTAGCCCAATTTTTGAGGGCTGGGGGAGGGCATCAGAAGGCCTGAGTTAGTCCTGCTTTCACTTATTACTAGCTGTTGATGGATTCTTTACCTCTGCTAAGACTTATTTTTCTCCAGTTTAAAGTGGGAGCCATGGCACTGCCTCATTTTCTTACCTGTTGTGCAAGAAACCTTCTGAAGTCCTTAAAACAAACACCATTTTTACTGCCCTTGAGGCTGAGGATCACCAAAGCTGTCTGCCCTTGGCTTGGTTTTGCTGATATGGCTCTGCTCTGTATGTCTTTCATCTTTCTTCTATGCCAGTATGCCAGCCTAGAATGTTCTTCCTTTTGGATGGCAGAAATACAAGAAGGCAAGAAGAAACATGCAAGACCTCTTAAGGCTAGATACAGAAGCTGACACTATCATTTCCATTCCCCTGTCATTGGCCAGAACAAACCACGTGTACATACTCATAGTAAAGGGGAAAGGAAGTACACCCTACTCACTGTAAAAACACTGTAACGGTTTGGATACTACAGGAGGGATGGGGTTGAAATATTGTATTCAGTAGTGCATTTTACTGTACTACTTTCCGAAACTATTAGAAAAATTAAAAGCAATAGCCCTGTTAAGAGTTCAACATGACATCTGGTATACTGTGAGCACTGCACAGGTGACTTGTAGGTCGTATACCTTGTAAGCAAGGCATGCATTATCACTACCATAGCTATTGTAACTATTATTGTCATAGATGCAGACCCTTGTTATCCTAAAGACATTTGTTATCCTGTGTTATCTTGTAGAAACCTGAAATGTGAGACATGAGTAAAGCGGGCTATGTTTGGGTGGTAAAAAGGAAGTTCATTGGGGGACCAGCAGTTGGTGTAATGGCTATGTCACTGGACTCCCACGTAGTTGACTGCGGTTTGAGTCCTGCACCCGGTGGCTTAAACCCACACCGGGCGCGTGTGTGTGCATGCCCAAGATCCCGAGAGGAGAATGGAGGAGAAGGGATTGCGGCATGGCCATCCCCCATGGGGGATTATTTCTCACTTTCTATCTCTCTGCCTTTCTTTGTCTTTCTGGCGAGCGCACATGCCCCATAGCAAAAAACTCTTAAAAAACAAAAAAAAAGAAGGAAAGAAAAGGAAGTTCATTCATTCGGAAAATATTATTAAGCATTTATATTCCAGGCATTGTCCTAGCTACTTGGGATATATTTGAGAAGGAAACTAAGATTTCTGCCTATGTGGAGTTTACATTCCAGTCAGAAAAGATATACATAAAAAAACACAAAAACAGGGCTAGCCGGTGGCATGGAGGTTAAGGTGGCTGGATCCCACATGACTGTGCTGTTCAAGTCCCAAACCTGATGACTTGCGATTCACACTGGTTGTGTTCTCAAAATCCCTAGAGGAGACTGGAGAAGAGATTGCAGCATGGTTATCACCCCTAGAGGGTGATTTCTCACTTTCCCTCTCTCACTATCTTTCTCTGTTTTTCTCTGACAAGTGAAAATGTCCAATAACAAAACAAAAAACAAGCGGAAACAAAACCCCCACAAAAATAAGGAAATGACACATTGTATTGATGAATGCTGTGAGAGAATGCAGAGGAAAACAAAAGAATTGGGCACGATGTGGGGAGGTTGGTTGCAGGATTAAGCAGGGTGTTCAGATGGGTCTCCTTGAGAAAATGGGAGGAGATACTTAAAAGGAGGTGTTGGAGTGAACCAAGCTGATTGGGGGTTGATGGGTGAAGAAAGAACATTCTAGCCAGGTGAACTTTAGGACAAAGGCCCTAAGAAGGTGTGGAGAATATGTGTGAGGAATAGCAAGAAGGATGGTGTGTATGGAGATGACAATTGAGAGGAAGAGTGTGGGAGATGAGGTCAGAAAGATCATGGGAGGGAGGATCTCCAGGTCATAGTGAAGGCTTCAATTTACTTTTGTGGGTTGGGAAATATGGAAAGATTAAGTATGGAATGTTTGTGACTCCAGGAGTTTTTGCTGGAATGACAGCTAGGAAAGATGGTGGGTGGAATAGAATTGTGGTGAGGAAAATGTGGTGTTCAGTTTTGGACAAGCTGTGTTGGAGAGGGCTCTTAGACATGCAAGGAGAGGACATATAGGCAGGTGGGGATTTCAGGGCAAAATCCAGGCTGAACAAACTAAAGATTTCATGAGCCACAGCAGTATTCGAAGTATATGATGCTGATCATTAACAATGGAATGATAAATATTGGTATAGAAAGGACCAGAGAGAGGCCAAAGAGCACTGGACGTTTGGAAAGAGTATGGAGTCCTGGGAGGTGGACAACACTGTCAAATGCTGCTGGCAGGTGAAGGATGATGAAGATCGGGAATTGATGAGTGGACAAAATCAGTGGAGGTTGCGAAGGATCATGGTAAGAACAGTTCTGGTTGAGAGGGATGGGTGAAAAGTGAACTTGAGGGAATTTGAAAGACAGAGGGAGGGGAGAAATTTGAGATTATAGATAACACTTTGAGGAGATCAGTTGCAAAATGGAAGAAAAACATGGTCAACAGAGAAAAAGAGAGAAGTGCGATAAGGAGATTTTTATTTAATGGCAGACGTAATGGCATATTTATATTCAGATAGTATTAATCCAATACGTTTGGAAAACTAATAATGCAGGAGAGAAAAAGAGAAAGAACAGTGATATGGAAACCTCCAGAGGAACTGGCCGAGCTTTTCCGGCTTTTACTCCTGGTATTCCTTACACAATAGGGACATCCATTACATTATTATGATTCTCTCCTGTCAAATGATTAGGTCCCATTTGCAGTCCCAGTCCCATCATTAGCATTAGCGTTTCCTCTGTTGTCTTCTAGTATCTCTCCACACAGAGCATGCTAGTACCAGGACATTTTTTAATTTCCTAAATGTGGAAGCTTGAACCATTTCCCATGCTTTCCCTTGCTGCCCAGATAGGACCATAAGGAAACAAACTTGGGTTTCTCAACCTTAGTCCATGAGACAGTGTAGACAAACTCTATTTTAAAACACAGTAGGAAAAGGGGACAAGTTAACTAAACAACTTGGGAGATTTTAGTAAGTAATAGGTCAGATGAAGGCTGCTTTGCTCAGAAGCAAGGTCTGAGCAGTGGTCCTGGGAAGGGTGGATTCTCTAGTATTTGTGACTCCCTACTAAAGGGTTTTACTCTTTTCTCTTAATTTCACTAAAGTGGCATCCAAATCCCCTTCTATGGTCTCTGCTCCCTTCTCTTTGGAACTTCTCTCTGTGTCCTTGGTACAGTTGCCGTCCCAGCCCCATGAGGCCATGAGCTTTCTGAAGACAAGGCCGATGCCTCTTCCATGCCTCAGTGCATTATGCACTTCTCAGGTAGCATACAAGTGGGTTAACACATCACAATTTGCTGATAGGGAGTGATGGGGTCAACTAGGAGCAAAACTAATGCACTGGAAGAAGTTTTAGCACCATCCTCAAGATAGCTGGGAAAGGACAGAATGGGCCTGATGGAATGATTTCATCCCAATATTCTATACCAAATGTATAGTAGTATGGAGCCTGGAATCCGATTTTCTGGACCTACCGAGACCTAGGGGATCAGTCTTCTGTCTTCTACCCAGGTAATACACACCTGGAGTTTGGTTGTCAGCTTCCTTGAGAGGTGGCCAGCTCTTCCTCACTGCAGAGAGTCTACTGAGGCTGGTAGGAGCCAATTAATTGCTGTAGGTTTTATCTAAGGTCACTGTTGGTTTGCTGGGATGCTCCTGCCCTACCTGGAAGGGTGACTGATGGTTCCCATTGCTTACCGCCCCTTACCCACCCTCTAACTCTGTAATCCTGGGCTGCTGTTTAACTGTCCAAAGTCTGCAGGTGATTCTGGAATTCCAGGCTATATATTTCCACTGCATCAGTAGGGCCTGGAGCCTAGGGGAGGGATATAGCAAGTAGTGTCAGGAACAAGATGAACTGAAGCCATTTTCAGCCACTTCTTAGATATGAGTCTCTCGTGCTCTCCATTTCTTCCTTTCTTTATCATCTCTAAATGTGCTTTAATGTCCATATTCTCACCACCATGATAACATGAGACCTTGATCATCATTAAAATTCAGATTCCCAAGAAAAAGCAGGTATTTATGTTTTATTATTAGGTACTATTCCTTTAAAAATGTTCATTTTTTTTCCTCCTAGAACAAGGGAAAGACAGACAGAGACAGAGAGAAAAAGCACCCCCCAGTAGGGTCTTGACTCTATGATCCACCTCTAGCTTGAGCCAGCCCCATATGATGGATATGTGCAAGCAAGGTGTTTTCAGGAAAGTCTCTGGATATGAACCTGGAACCTTACCATGTGGTCAGCCTTACAGAACAATAGATTACTACTGTACCATTGTCCATCCCTTGGATATCACTCTTGCGTATGACAAAATGTAAGTCAGGGGCAAGCAGGTGCTGTGGTAGTTAGGGCTCTGGACTCCCACATGGCCAACTGCAGTTGGAGTCTTGGACCTGGCACCTTGAAAATCACACCAGGCATGTATGCGTGCATGTCCAGAATCCCAGGAAGAGAATGGCGGAGACAGGATTGCCGCATGACTGTCTCTCTTGAAGGGGGATTTCTCACTTTCCCTCTCACTGCCTCTCTCTGTCTCTCTCTGGCAAGCACACATACACCATATGACAAAAAATCTAAAAAGAAAAACAAAACAACACACCCCCCCCCAAAAAAAAAGCTGAAACAAAAAAAGTCAGTATCCTGAGGGTGGTGCTATAAAGAAGAAGCATCCTGAAATATATGGTCCTGCTATAGGAGAGAAGCAAGGGAGGAGAACCCAGAAAGCAGTGATTTGGGTACCCCAGAAAAAATTTTCTGTCTCTGCCATTCTATGGAGAGCAAGTCTGTGCACATGTTGCTTTCCTAGTCTTCAGCCCTCTTGCTCAGCGACACCAAAAAGGCCTTCAGGCTCCAAATGACACCCTCATCAATAAGCTTGCATTGCAAAACCACATTTTGACAACACATTTCCCAAATTTAGTCCCCTAATCCACTCCCAGAATATATTATGCTTTGCACCCAACAGATGGATTAAAATCTTAAATCTTCTGCTTGTTAGGAAACCAACCAGAAACCAAAAATACAAATACATACACCCCTGCAGGTGTGCGAGCCATGGTGGGGGTGAGGAGAGGAGAGAAGCATGAATGTATGTAAGGCTCTGAGGGTGTTCATTTTGGGATGGAGAGGACCACAGTAGGGAATGTGGGGAGGTCAGGCATCCTTTGGGTTCTAAGGGCAACAATCTGCTTTCATTCATTCATTCATTTTAGTTTTTGCTGTGCGGTGTGTACTCTTCCTGGAGAGAGACAGACAGAGGGATAGAGAGAGAAAAGGAAGGTGAAAAAGTGGCCACAGAACAATACCTTCTCCATTTTCCTCTTGTGATTTTGGACATGCATGCACACATACCTGGCATGTCTCTCAAGCCACCAGGTCTGTTACGCAAACCACACAGTCAGCCATGTGGGATCCAGAAACCTTAACCACTGTGCCACGTGCTGGCCACATACTGCTTTCTATAAGTCTTTCTAGTTTCCTTGATATAGGTCTGTATATACTAGAAGGATGTGTATGGTACCATGTAGGTTCAAAGCATAGGTCAGAACTCTTCGTGTGGGGGCTTTCAGGGGATATGAGTAAGGCATTCTCTTACATAAAGTGGACATGTCTCATTAGAAGATGGAGGTCTTGGGACCAGCAATTAGCGTAATGGGTATGTCACTGGACTCCCATGTAATTGACTGCGGTTTGCGTACCGGACCCGGTGGCTTAAAACTCACGCCGGGCGCGTGTGCATGCCTGCCCAAGATCCGGAGAGGAGAATGGAGGAGAAGGGATTGTAGCATGGCCATCCCCCCTGGGGGGCGATTTCTCACTTTCTGTCTCTCTCTCTCTCTGTCTGTCTGGCGAGTGCATGCGCCCTATAGCAAAAAACTTTTCAAAAAAAATAAAAATAAAAAAAAACAGAAGACAGAGGTCTGAGCAGGAGGTCCAAGCCCACAGAATTCACTCTCAAAACCAGTCTGGGAACCAAGCCTGACACAGTCTGGGGCTTGCTCCTCTCTGCCAGCTTCTGTTGGTGTCTCAGAGGCATTGAGAACTTCCCTGTCTCCATTTTTGTGGAGTTCCATGTTTTTATCCTATCAGAGACTACATCTCATCTCTCTGTGCTTAAAATCTGCTGAAATCTCTAAATGCTGAAAATGGAGGCATTTGGAGGAGGGGGTGGGAAGAGAAGAGGTGGTATGGGGGCACTTATAGGGAATACAAAGGGTATAGGTAATCCTTCAGGGTCTAGGATCCTTAGGAAAAGTAGAGAAAATCTCTGAGCATCCCTGAGAATTTTAGAATCCCTCCCCCACTGTCTTGTTTTCTTCTCATCATTGAAAAATTGCTCAGAATGCAATAAAAACAAGGTGTTCTAATTAAACAGATTTGTTTACATGTTGTGGCACGAAAAACTAATTCAATCTGATATACTGTACTTTCTTGCTGTTCTTTTTCTCCTTCCCTTTATATAAAACTGCCCATTTTTAAACAGTATTATACTTAAGCATCTTAAAAAGTGTCCTTGATTAAAAGAAAACCAGCAATTTTCTACTTCCTGTGGCTTCCAAAGGATCATGTCAATAGGAGGAGAAGGAGAACAGTTGTGGGTGGGAGCTCTTGTAATATTCAACTTGACATTTCTCATGACAGTTCTTGCCACTTAATGTCCAGAAATGAGTGCATACTGCCAGATGGGGGCCTTCGATGGGCTTTGACTATGACCTAGGCACAGAAGCCCAGGGTGATGGGAGCACATGGTATTCTGACTCAGGGACCTGCAATGAGGAAAAGCAAGGGTCCTCCCAGAAGGGCAGCAGCCCAGCATTCCTGGAGTTCTCTGGTGTCCTGGGAATGAGGACACAGACAGGAGTGGCCATGGAGGACGTGAGAGGTGTATCCATAATATTTACCAATGTGATCACAAACACATTTTGTGGGAATAATTTAAGTTATTATAGAATAGACTTTCTATCAGTTAAAGTTGTGCAAGAGTAGGTAAAGATGACCCTATGTCACTCCTTATTTGAGGATGTCAGAGTAGAAGCTGGCCCAACAGGATCCCAGAATTCTCTGGAAGGAATCTGTTGATGAGTTTTGGCTATTTCTCACCATCTTAGATTCTCATAGCTGGTAACAACTTGGCCACTTCTAGAGAATCTCCAAATCTCCTGTGCCTTAGGCAGTACTGGTGTGTGTGTGTGTGTGAGTGTGTGTGTGTGTGTGTGTGTGTGTGTGTGTGTGTGTGTGTGTGTGTGTGTGTGTGTGTGTGTGTGTGTGTATGTGTGTGTGTGATCATCTGTGACGTGAATCGGGATTGTTAGCAATGCTGTGTCCTCAGTATTTACTCTGCTTTCTTTGCCTTCATCCATGCTGTACCTTTCATCTGGGAAAGCTTCCTCCATCAGCTCATTCCTCTGAAACAAAACCTGTCCTTCAAGCTGATCAGATGCACCACTCCCTTGATCTTTGTTTTTCATGTGTTCATGTCTTATATTTATGATTAGTCTGTTACTCAGCCTGCTCCTTAATGTTTCTTCCTGGTGAATGCCTTTTGACATAGTCCTGTAACCTGGTTAGACTGTCAATTTTTCCCTGTATTTCTTTCTTTTCTAAAAATTTATTTATTTATTTTGTACATTCAATCACTGTACATCATTACTACTCGTAAAGTGCGTAAAGTGAATTTACCCAGCATGAATACACGTCACACCAGACCAGTTGAAGATATCATATGCATTATCATCAAAAGATAATAATGTGTTTCTGTGTCCCATAAATGTCTTGGCTCTCTTTTTTTTTCTTTGATTCCCTTCCTTTCACTCTCCCCCTTCTCTCACCCTCTTCTAACACTCTCTCCAGTTTTCATAACCTATTCTATAACAGAATAGCACTCTTTGCTGTTCTAGAGAGAGAGCAACAGTTGGTAATGACATCACCCTTGAAGGTTTTATTTAAGGTAACACTTTGAGAATTTCCTCTGCCTTTCCCGCCTGTCTCCTTCTCTCCCACTCTGAATTTCTTCCATGGGTATTATTATTATTTTAGGTTTTGGTCAGAAGGTGTGGTGCATGAGCTCACCCGAGAGAGATAGTGAGAGAGAAAGTAAGAAATCAACTGCTCCCCCCCACCCCCGGAGGGGTGATGGCCATGTCCCAGTTCCTTTTCTCCCTGGGCATTTGGGCACATACTCACACCTGGCATGATTTTCAAGCCTCCAGATCTGAGACCTGAATTGCGGTCAGCCATGTGGGAGTCCAGCATCTTAACCACTACGCTACTGCTGGTCATCCTTCCATGAGTATTAATGAAAATATCAGCCAAAGGTCCCACGATGACTCAAACATGACTGAGATAGTCTTTCTCCACATTGTTACATCATTGTAGAGAGCATCAGCCATAGCTGAGTACTAACTGGGCTCTTGAAGGATGGAAGACCCTGGAACTGAGGTGAGGGAGTAGGCCTACAAAGACAGTCAGCCTCTGCCTTGACTGGAGACCTTGCTTCTTTACTTGGTTACTTTCTTGCTTCTTTCTGCCCTGCTGCATACCACCATCCAGAGGCTCTCTCTCCAACAATCCTAATAATGTCCTGGGTTAGTGCTGAAAATAAAAGTGGAAGAAAAGCCTGGAATTAGTCTCTCTTTGAAGGAAATGTGGTTCTTTTGGGCCTCATTAGGCTCTATCTGCAGAGTGGGACAGTGATTCCAAAAATAAAGGCCAGGAAGGAGGAAAGGTATGAAAGTTGCCAAACATGTTCTCCCAGCTCACCTATAACAGCTCCTCTCTGCATCTGGGATCTCAGCTTCTTTTTCTGGCATCTTGGATTCTCAAACCCATGTGTTTAATAGTGGGTTGACATATTCAAAAACAAACCACTGAGATTCTATTGCATATTGAGCTGATGATCTAAACCATAATTTCAAGAAATGACAATTGTCCCAAACTCAAAACCCATTCTTCCCCTACCAAATCCATTCAGCCTAGGAAAACCAGGTTTCTGGTCTCCTACTGTCTTCCACTGGTCTCACTCATACCTTCATCTTATCTTCATATACTGGCTCATCAATGAGATGCTCTCTTGTCCCTACAAATTCAGATTCCACCCACAGTTTAGAACCTTACCCAGTGTGTACCTCCTATTGCCCTTCAGATTCACAACCCATCTGTTTTTGTTCAGTGGGACAGCCTGTATGGATACATCAACAGGTGTGTAAGCCCTTCTGCTCTTGGCTGAGCCAATAAGGAGAAACTTAAGTGGAGTCAAGGTACTTTTCTACTTTCTTCCCTCCTGTGAGGTCACCTCCACCTGTCATTGTTAAGCTCCCCACCATGCCCTGCTTTACATAAACCTCTTTTCCCCCGCGGTGTCTATAACCTCTGCCTCTGCTCCTCCCTTCAGTCTGAGGCTGGCTGTAGCTCTATTGCTGTCATCTTTTTTTTTTGAGAGGATTTTCGCTATAGGGCATGTGTGCTCGCCAGACAGACAGAGAGAGACATAGAGACAGAAAGCGAGAAATCACCCCCCAGGGGGGATGGTCACGCCACAATCCCTTCTCCTCCATTCTCCTCTCGGGATCTTGGGCATGCACGCACACGCACCCGGTGTGAGTTTTAAGCCACCGGGTCCAGGATGCGAACTGCGGTCGACTACATGGGAGTCCAGCGACATAGCCATTACGCTAACTGCTGGTTCCCTATTGCTGTCATCTTGAGTTCCCAATGAGCTCTTTGTTTCCTCTCTGCCCTACCTGTTCCTTTGTAATAAACCTTCTGCAAAAAAGTCTTCCTAACTTGAAAGTTCTATCCTTTCCTAAAGGGCCACGGACATGCTGTTCCTGTATCTATTTTGTGGGTATTATCCTCTCTTTATTTTGGAACTTCTACAGGCTTTATTAACCTTGGCCCTCAATCTAATAATGTGTTCATATTATTTAAAAACATAATAGTAATGCTTATATTTCTCTGTCACTTCTTCAGGAGGCCTGGATATTATTTTTTTCTTTCTGTCTCATATCTATTCTAGTATTTGGTGAAAAGTAAGTGCTCAAATAAGTGCCCATTTATGGACAGCTAACTAATTACATTAGCAAGGTTAGGATAAAGGGATATGGGATTAGTCTAAACACAGTGATCCTGTTCAAACCTGGCATTCTCCTTTCAGGGGTCTGTTTCACCTTGCCAAATCATTGTTCTTCCTAAATCTCAGACTTTACTTGCAAAATTGGGATGATAATACAAGTTACTATACATCTCCACTATTCATTTTCATTATAAAAAAGTATAGTTGTGGTAGTGGTTTTACAAGGATTTAATAAAATCTGATTTGAGAAAGATTCTTCTTCTACTCATATAAATTAAAACTGGAAATATAATTTAAGACCAAATACTGAAAATGTAAAAGTTGATTAAAAATATGAAAACTAGCATATATATTACTATTGTTAATTGACATCATTTATTGAACATTATGTATAAGAGTTTTCAAAGTACTTCCTCATTTAATTTTATGTACTGGGCATCAAAACTCCTATTTTATGGAGGAAGAAACTAGTCTTGAGGGTTAAGGAAATTGCTTGACTTTTTAGAATCAAGAAGTGACAGAGTTCAAATTTATACTTAGGGTGCTCCTTCCAGATTGGGGTGCCTGACCCCTGGCTGTGTGATTTGTCTCAATGGAGCCCAGTCAGACCAAGGAAGTCTCCAGGAAGACACTTTTCACATGTGATGTGTCCCATGCTATCTCTGGGAGGAGTTCTCTTCTCTGAACTGTCTTT
The DNA here is from genome assembly GCF_000334495.1 of Tupaia belangeri chinensis. NCBI lineage: Eukaryota > Metazoa > Chordata > Mammalia > Scandentia > Tupaiidae > Tupaia > Tupaia belangeri. The sequence goes on along the minus strand of NW_006199830.1, from coordinate 801,867 downwards.
CAGAGCCCTCAGGTGGTAGGAGGAACAAACAGCTGAAAGAGGGAGGATGATCTCTTCTCTTTGCTACTGCCTCATCCTCAGTTGAACTCTCTATTTTGTTCCAGACTATGGAAGGGAGCCCCAATAAAATCTCACATATGGAGACAATTACAGGGGGTTCAAGCCAGCAATAGATATTGGGTCATCAGAAAAGTCATGATGCATTTTCCCATAGAAAAACACAGAAAAAGTGCCTCATGACTTTTCTGACAACATGACTTTTCCAAAAACAACAGAGTGGACGTGACTATCTAATCTGCTGGGAAGTTCAGGAATTTTGAAAAGAGGCTCATTGGGACCAGCAGATGGTGTTATGGTTACATCCCTGGACTCCCACATAGCTGACTATGGTTCAAGTCCCAGACCTAGCCACTTGAAACTCACACCAGGCACATGTCCATGTGTGCCCAAATCCCGTCTCTCTGGCAAAAGCACACACCCTATAGCAAAATCTCTCTCTCTCTCTCAAAAAAAAAAAAAAAAGAAAAGAAAAGAAAAGGCTCATCAAAGCATTTAGTTCACAAAATAAAAAAATTCAGGAATTTTATGAGTATAGCTTCGTTTAATAGTAACATACTTTGACTCTCATAAAGTGTGAATTCCTTAGTGGCAAACCAGTGTAATGTTTGAGCAATTGTCATCATTTGTCCACTTTAATGTGCATGGGTCTCACTTTCTTTATTTGGCGCTATTGGGACCAGCAAATCTCAAGGCCATAAAAAGCTACAAGACAAAGCTTTACTTAGGCAAGAAGAACTCATTGTTGCAATGTTGACCAGTGTAGACCAAAGGCAGGGACTGATCAGACAGGACAAATTGATCTGAGTTCAGAGTGACATCTGCCTACAGACAGGCACAGTCTGCTCTCTGCCCAGTATTTTAGTACCTGTCACATGGATATTGATCCATGAAATTTGAGAACGAATACAGCTCCTCTGAGGCATGCTTACAAACTGAATATCATTCTCAGAGGACAGAAATCAGAATGAAGAAGCAGGGTTGCTTGAGGTTCTCCAACTGAGGGACAAAGGAAGGATAAGGTGGGAAGAAAAGGGAATGTATTACTATTACACAGCAGCTTTATACCCAACTGTTGGTGTGGCATGGTGGCTATGCTTTAACTCTGGCCTTAGACTACTCTCATTCAAATTTACCAGCAAATTCTGGTTATGTATGGCACAGAGCATAAGAAATAATGGTTCTGCAGAAAGTCCAGGCTCAAGTGGGTTGTTTTTGGTTGGAGTCTTACTTGTGGTGGTAATTACGGGGTGGCTGGTGTTGGAGTCAGCTGGAGGGTCAACTTGGCTTATCTCCTTTCATGATGGTGTCTTTATTCACGTGTCTGATATTTCAATGGGGATGGCTAGAAGAGCTGAGGACTGTTCAAAAACCTTGCTTTTTCTCCCACACAACCCCTCTATGTGGCTAGTCTGAGCTTTCATACAACATGCCAGTCTCAGGGTAGATGAACTTACATAGTGGCTTGTGTCATCCAGAGCAAGTGTTCTAAGAGGTCTGGGGAGATATAAGGCAAAGGATACTTTTATCATGTGCCCCCTCTTCTGCAATAGTCTTATTGGTCAAAAATGAGCCATAGAATAAGCTCAGTTTTAATAGGTGTCCACATAGTGGTATGAATACTAGGGGCTATGGCAGAGCCATTTTTGGAGACAAGCAACTACATATCTTATCGACTGTGTGAATATAGACAACACATAGAGCACTCAGTGCCTTACAGTGGGAAAGGAAGTTATAATGTATACTTCCAACAGTTGCTTAAATATTACCATATACATGCCAAGAGTTTTTCCACAGAGCAAGCGACTAGCACAGCTAAGGATTCAGTCTCAGTTGACACCTTATATGCATTGCCTTGTCCCAGCACTTTAATTTCTCCCTTCTCTCGCTCTCTTTCTAATATGCATATACTTTTAAAAAGCTTATTTTATCTGAGAGAGAGAGAAAAAAAGAGAGAAAGTGATGCCCCCTATAGCGTCTTCATGCTGCAATCTGCAATCCATCCCTGGCCTCGGCCAGCTTGGATTAGGGGTCCTCATGCGCACCTGGCATGCACAGGGAGATCTCAGGATGCAAACTTGAGATCTTCCCATATGAGTTTGGCATCAAGGACTCCTGCTTTCCTGTTGAGCTCCCATGGCTGGCCTTCTCCCTTATATTCTAATGTGTACATACCTTGTCTTCTCAACCAGCCTGGAAGCTTCTTGAGGTCAAGGATTATCCTATACTCTCTCTTTAAATTTCTTTCAGTTGCCCTCAATAAATTCCTGCTAAAAGAAACTGAGAAGGAAAAGAGATAAGGGAGCAGGGGACCATGCAAACAAGCTAGGACATCTTTGTAATTTTCTCTGAGCTCAGCATAGCACCCACGCTCCTGGAGATCTGACCTTTGCTTTTTCTGGAAAAAACTAATAAGTTATCTTATATTGTAAGGGGGGCATTATTAATCTAGTTAATAGATTGCACTGTTTTTATGAGGGCTTTAGCCCATTAATTGTTTCCATGCAAATGGATGCCGTTAATTACAAATTAATCTTATCTTTTTGTTAAGGCAGGGCCATCAGGACCTCCACTTGGCAATGCTTGTTGGCACTTGATATGAATCAATGCTTCTACTTGAAAGTAATAAAACTGCATTTCTTTAAAGATAGTTAATAAATCAGATCTTCATTAATGCAGATAGGCCAGACCCCCTACTTGTCTAATTTAATGAGGTTCTAATTCATTACTGTGATTCATGTGTCCCCCTGGAGATGTGGGCCAGCAGGGCAGGGCACATAGTAGGCAGTTAATAAATCCTGTATGTTCCGGGTTCTCCTAGTGGGGAAGTGCTCCACTAGTCTTACTCTCTATCATAAATGCCATTTAGACTCTCACCAGCCTTGGTGCCATTTCCCAGATGGCTATACAGCACCTCAAAGAGGAAACATAATCTTCTAGTAACATTTGTTGCTTTTATGTTGTAGCTATGCTAGAAGTTCAGGTGTCCCTCCCTGAGAAAAATAAAGGTGGGGCATTAGAAGCAGCATTTGGGCCAGGGTGATGGCTTGCTTAGCTGATCCTTAGACTTAGTGGTTGGGGCAGTTGGATGGCAGCTGTCTGCCTGTGTGTGCCATCTACCTGAGCACATTGAATGAATGAATGAGCAATGGGACCCCAATTTTTATCTGAGACCCATTAGTGATCTATGTGCCAGTGGTATCTCTAAATCAGGAAAGCTAGTTCCTTCCTCATCATATTCATCTCCAGCCTGATTCTGGGCCTCCCCCTACCTCTTACCAGCTCTGAGGTCTCAGGAACCTGGCCTGACTTCCTCTTTTCACAGAAAAAGCGCAGGCCACTGAGGCAGGGAATTTGCCTGTCATTTTTTCTTCTGTCCACTCACCAGGGTGTCATCCAGGTGTACCCCTCAAACATGAGGTGGGCTGTGAGAATGTAGGGGTGAGGACAGGAAGCATGGCTTCTGCTTTAGATTTGGGGAGCCGGCAGCGTGATGAAACACTTCCCTCCGTGCCGCGGAATTCATTTCTCTAAAGTTCCACTGTGCACAGAACCATTTGTTTCCACATTGTTTTTATTAAACAAGAAAGGCGAGCTTTATTACTGCGCAAATGAAAGCAGCCGGCAAAGACAGATACTTCCCAGATTCTTATTAATCTCCAAGAGTTATGGGGCCTCTGAAGTCCCACAGAAATTAACATACTCCACAGAATTCGCTCAGCAAGTCACCGGGCACTGCTCCCCTCCCCTGAGGGCTGCGATGACTGCCCTGCCAGACCAGCTCCAGGAGGGCTCTCTGAGCTGGTGCGAGGCTCTCAGGCTCTTTCTCTCTCATGACCCCAGCCTCTCTTGGGTTGCATGTATGGGAAACTAATGCTTTAAGGATTTATGCAGAATTGTGGATTTATTTGTACACCTATTCCAGGCATTGTGTGGAAATGTGGATTTAAGTGCCGTTCCCTTCACTTCCATATACAATTAAATATGTATGGATTATTTACAACTGTAGTGTGGGAGAGTCTTGACATCTGTGAGATTATATCCTGAGGCCTTTGTGCATCTCAAACACATGAAAAACACAGTCATGTATAATTCCCTCTCTCCACAAACACAGTGCAGTGATCACTCTCTCATTCTCCACATACGCAGTCAGAACCCCCATGTGCTGGACACAAGATTGTGCCCTCCAAGAGTCTTAGGTGTCATGGGGAGGCCAGGAGGTGTGGGAGAGCTGAATAAAGGAACAACAGAATCTGTTTTTATAATCTTCAAAGGTCATACCAGCTGCTGTGTTAAGAAAAGACCATTAGGGACTAAGCAGAAATGAGCCGACTGGATATGAAGATGTTGCAGTACTCCAGGGAAGGTAAGATAGACCTGGGTAGGCAGGAGGTTGCAACTGGAGGAATTCAAGGTATGTTATGAATGCATGGAGACATGACTAAGAAATGCTATTGCACCTTCAGGTTTCCAAGTGTTGTGCTGCCTGCAAACAGGGGAGAACTGTTGCATTTGGGGATGGATGGGTGTTAGGCAGCTAGGTCCACTCACTGGGCTTGTTGTTCAGCCAGCCTCAGCCATTGAATGAAAATCAGACCCTAGCAGGCTGGTGACTTACTGTTATGTCATAGGATTTTGGGAACTCTTACAAACAGTCAAAGATGGGGTAATAGAATCTTAATTTGAGGGACTATGGCACATAAGAATCGAATAGTATATATTAGTTTAAGATATTTTCAAGCTGGCTTTCCATTAAAGAAGTAGCCCAAGTGTCTTGTTAGTCCTAGTATATAAGAAAGGAAACACAAAGACGCAGAATACTCAGGTGAATTTTCCAGCCACAAGATAATTAAACAGGTCCAAGGCAAAAGCCTGGGTTTCCTACATCCATGTGCAGCTTTTCTCACAGTGACAGCATGTGACCTCCATACTGTGCATCTGACCCTGCAGTAGGGGTGAAGGATGGTGGTGGTGAGGAGGAGAAGCTATCATCTTAGTAGAGGTAATAGTTTCTTTGCAGACAAGACTCGAACACACATATAACCCTTAAGAAGGTGTGTGTTCTGGAATGGCACCATTTAGTTTAAAGTGGTGTTGGATCAGGTGCTAGCATTGGGGTTCTGAATATAAGTGCCCCCAGCCATTAAGTTCATCTCTGTGGCACACTCCATGATGGTAAAATGTACAAGGCCAGGTCATGTCTACATAGTTGCTGGCCAGTGAGTTTTGAGAATTCTTATTCTTTGACCTCATGCTCCTTCCTTCCCACTCATACCATTTATTTCAAACAAGACCAGTGGCCCTGGGTCCCACTCACAGTAGGGCCATTTCTGTCATAAATACCATTATTTACCTCAGATCCTGGTCCCCTTTGAAGGGGAGGGCCCCTGGGTAAACCTCCCTTCCCACCTTGGTAAACCTCATCTCTCTTTCTAGGGAGGCCCTCCCTAGCCCCACTGTTCTAAAGAAATTGTGTCTTACCCAGAGGCACATGGGAAGAGTCCAGAAAACTTGGAGGGTATGTTTGAGGGTAAGAAAAAATTCTGGAAAAGCTTGAGCTGGGGCAGGAGTGTGAGAGGAAGAATAATGACTTTGTTTCTTAAACACGTAGGCTTGGGCATTTCTGGATGCTTAAAAGAGTTTACTTTAGGGCAAAATTACAAATGAATTTATATCACAGAGGAATGACTTGCTCTTCTGAGGTGAAAGATAGACACTGATCCAAAAGGTTCTGAAGACTCTCAGATGGGCTCTGAGGGATCCCACCTGCAGGGACTAGGGTACATGGGAGAAAGTGAGTCAGAAAGGTCAACTCCAGCTTCCTCCAGGTGTGGATTTAAATATTCAGTCTGACATTTTCCTTTTGGGAGGCAGGCTCTAGAGTCCAGGAGGGAAGAAGTTCTAGGTGGGCAAACCCTCCTGGTGCTCATATTTGTTTGGAAACGGTCTTCCTGCCTGATGACTCTGGAGAGCGTATCAGGCCCTAAACTCTCTGAAGTGCAAATTGGGGAGAGAATTAGGGAGTTCAGGCCCCCTGTCACCCTGTTGCTGGCACACTGAGCGAAGGCTGATTCAAGGCCTTCTCCATCCTCCTGTGCTGGGGCATCCGAGGGAAATGAGGTGTGTGTCCTGCTCAGCACTTTTGGGCTGTAAGACTGCTTCCCTGGCAGTCCCATTCCTGTTCTATGTCATGGCCCTCCATTGGTACGGGTGTTAGTGGGGCACAGACTAGGAAGCACTTTTTTAGGCATCCTTGCCCTGTGGGAATGAGATGGCCCCTCTTTTTAGGAACATCTTGGAGGAGGCACGGTTTGATGTGAAGAGAGGATCATGGGACAGGTCCCTTGGTGAGTCTTCTATTCAATAGATGGGATCTGAGACATGTACATGTGTGCATGCGTTAGGAACAGGGCACCTGCAATCACATTCAGGATTCCTGTAGTGTCCCTGAACAGGGAAGATTTTAGAGATCACTTGAAGAGTTTTTGTCTTTTTTTTTTTTTTCACACATTCCCATGTCCCTGAGCCTTGAGATGTGATCAATTGCTGGGCCACTTGGCTGGTCAGGAATGACTATCTGACAGTGACATTTACATATCCAGTCTGACATTTTCCTCTTCAGTGATTCAATTCTTTTTCTATTTATTTTTGTTTATTGTTATAGCCCCTCATGTGCATTTAGATCTGTGAATACAGACAATCTAGCCAGCCATACTGGCATTTTCTTTTTCCCAGGCCCTCTGTTCTATTGTCCTTTTCCTGTTCTCACACTGAGATGTCATGTCCTGGGTGTGTGTGGTTCAGCAGGTGGGGCTCCTGAGAATGATGGCCCTCTGCCTCAGGTATGCTCTGCTCCTCAGTGAGAAGAAAAATTGTAAATGAAGGCTCCAGCCCTCTCGTAGGGAGGAGATGGCTTAGTACTTTAGGAGTGCAGGCCCTCAGAGGACAGACTGAAGGAGGTCATCTGGCACATAGGGATCCCATTTTAGGTGCCCAACTTAGCTGTATAAACTTTTCCCAAGAATGAGAGAAAGAGGGAAGGTGTGGATGAGGGGAGAGAGGATGAGAGAAAAAGGAGACAGAGAGAGAGAGAGAGAAAAGGAGAAAGAAGAGGAAGAGGAGGAGGGAGAAGGCATGTGGAAAATGCCCTGAACCTAAAATCAGAGCTTGTGAGTTAAAATCCAGATTTCATATTTACTAATTTTAAGAGCTAAGCACACTGCATCTCTCTCTAAATTAGAATTTCTTCTCTGTGATGTGAAGACTCATATCATACCTTGTCAATCCAACAGATCAATTGGAAAAATAAAGTGAGATAACATAGATGCAGATGTAGTTGGTAGTGTGAAACCTCCCCTAACATAAATAAATACATACGTGTGGATTTATGCCCTCACATACTAATGGGTGTGTTGCTACAATTGTAGCACCATTTTCTACAGGTGCCACATCAATTTCTGTTTGACTTTTATTCTTGCCAATTCTCTTATGTGCGTACTTTGGCCATTTCTGATCATTCCCTTACATATTCAGTTGACCATTTCTCAAGCATCTGCCAACTCCTTTGGCCTTTGGGAAGCATGTTTGCCCAGCAATTGCTGATACCTCCTTTCTGAATTGTGAGCCTTGTGATGGGAGAGAATGACTCAGAAGGGCTCCCTCCCCATCTCCACCCTGTATAAATGTCTTGCTATCAGCTGGAATTGTGAGTTGTTTTAAATGTGTACACAGATGGGATGGTCTTACTCAATCATTTAGGAGCTATTGTATTTTTGCACAATGCCCTGCAGTATCCTGGGGTAGGAGATCAGCTATAGAAAGAGGACAAAAACCAAAGCCTTCTTGTTGAGCTACGAAGGGGGAGAGGGTTTCTAATAAAGAATGCCAGACAAGATGGCAGGTGGTGCATCGTGAGTGTGGATGAAGGGCAGGCCCCATGCACGGGCTGCTGCCCTTCCTCTAGGGGCTAGCAACAGAGACTGGAAGCCCAAAGTTGCCACAGCAAGTTATTCTGAGAGGTGTTTCTTTACTGCTTAAGAAATAATAGCTCAGGAAATGGAGGTGAGCAGCCATTAACTCCAATTTTATACACTGCGGGGTCCAAAAACCACAGTGAGATGCTGTAGTCGGAATTGTGTGGCGACTGCGGGGTCCAAAAACCACAGTGAGATGCTATAGTCGGAATCATGTGGCATTGTCGTTTCTGCAGGGATTGTGACACCACAGTATATGTTGACTTTGCTTCCATGTTTGACTGACCGTACTCAGAGGAGAAAGTCAGACAGGAGAACAGTCTCTATGTCTGGAGTCTACCTACTTAGAAGCTGTAACCTGGTCTTCAAGCATCTAGGGCCCTAGAATCTTCTCTGATTCAATTCTTTATGTATGTCTTGTCATACCAAGCAGAATATAAAAATCCAAAGGCTGAAAGATTTTATAAATACAAGATACTTTTCTTTTCTTCTCTTTTTTTTTTTGAGAGGTTTTTGCTATAGGGCGTGTGCGCTCGCCAGACAGACAGACAGAAAGTAAGAAATCACTCCCCAGGGGGGATGGCCATGTCACAATCCCTTTTCCTTCATTCTCCTTTCGGGATCTTGGGCACACACGCACACGCGCCTGGCTTAAGCTACCGGGTCCGGGACGCGAACCGAGGTCGACTACATGGGAGTCCAACGACATAGCCATTACACTAACTACTGGTCCCACAAGATACTTTTCTTATAGGCCTCAGCCCTAGCATATTGCCTGAACTCCTCTAACTGCCCATTGAATTGAGACACACGCAGGGAGGACAGTAATAACAACAGATAACACAAGTACAAGGCAGGTACTTCGATGGTATTAATTTATTTAATAGTCTTTTTTTATTTTTAAGGTTTTTGCCATAGGGCATGTGTGCTCACCAGACAGAGTGAGCGAGAGAGAGAGAGAGAGAGAGTGAGAGGGAAAGTGAGAAATATTCCCCCCTGCTAGGTGGGGGTAGGGGGATGGCCATGGATCAATTCTTTCTCTTCCATTCTCCTTATGGGATTTGGGGCATGCACATACATGCACCAAGCATGATTTTCAAGCCACTGAGTCTAGGACGCGAACTGCAGTCAGCCATATGGGAGTCCTTGCCATAACCACTCTGTCACTCGCTGGCCCCTGTCGTCAGTATACACATCACTCCCTTGAATCTCCATAGAATCCCGTGAGATAAACGGCATAAACGGCATGATGAGCCCTGTTTTACAGACAAGGACATCAAGGCAGAAGGAGGTTGAGTAATTTGGTGGTTAGGACCACAGTTTTAAACAGTAATGAAAGCTAGGATTTGAGCCAGACAGTCTGGATCCCAAGCTTTTAACCACTTTATAAGGCTGTGTGCGCGTGTGCATGCATGCATGCATAGGGTTTGAGATAGCGTTTTTTTTTTTTTTTTCATATGCTTTAGCAGAAGGCTGACCTAGCAGGGCAGAGGGTCCACGTTAGTATAGGAGAAGAATTTAGGGATGACTGGGAGAACAGGAGCCCTAAAAGGGAGCAAGCCTGGTAGGCTCTGAGGAAAGCCTCTTTTTCAAAGGGCACATCCTCTAGCAACTTACAGCTCTTCCCACAAATAGGAATGTTCCTAAAATAGACCATTCCTTCATATGCTATGTTTGTATCAACCTCATCTCCATCGCATTTTTAGAACTTTAGGTTAATCTTTACTTTCTGTTCGTTGTCTATGTTTTGAATTCTCTCAGGAAGTTCTTTCAGAGATGGGTCCTCTTTTTGGCTCACCAAAAGTGCTTGGGCAAGCAGTGCATGAGGCTGGTGGCAGACAGGAAGGGAGCTTGAGTAACATGGCTGTCGTTAAGTCACTGTTAGCCTTTTTTCCATGAGAATTAACTATATGTACTCCAACAGAGCTGTGGAGAAGTTTGAGAAGAGCTTTGTCTTTCTTACATCTCACATAGGTCTCAGGGTTGATCTGCTATGATTTGGATGTGCCCCCCCCAAAACTTTATGCATTAAAATTTGGTGAGCTGTTATGGCACTGAGAGAGTGAAGACTTAATCTTCTATAGGGTTAAGGGGAGGGCATGACTGATTAATAAGGAAAGGGAATGAGGCATAGACATGTTTTGCTTTGCTCCCGTTCCTGCTCTTTGCCATGCGATTCACCAGCAAGAAGAACCTTACCTAATGCCACCCCCCTCCCCATCTTGGACCTCTAAACTGTAAATTGAATAAACCGATATTTGGACCAGATGGTGATGCAGTAGTAAATGATGCTCTGGGAGGCTAACACACACGGGAAGTATGAGATTTGCATCTAGAGACGTCCCTGAGTAAGCCAGAGGCATAGGTGCCCATGACTGGGGCCTGACTGAAGCTGGGGGTGGTCATGGTATCTGGGGATCAGCAGTTAGCATGATGGCTATGTCGCTGAACTCCCATGTAATCGACTGCGGTTCAAGTCCTGGACCCGGTGGCTTAAACTCACGCTGGGCGCGTGTGCTTGCGTGGCCAAGATCCCGAGAGGAGAATGGAGGAGAGGGGATTGTGGTATGGTCATCACCCCTGGGGGGTGATTTTTTGCTTTCTGTCTCTCTGTCTCTCTGTCTCTCTCTGTCTTTCTGGCGAGCGCACGTGCCCTACAGCAAAAACCTCTCCAAAAAAAAAATAATGAAAAAGATCATGGTATCTAGACACTGTTGTGGATTCTCTGTCTCTCTCTCTCTCTTTTGTTGTGGAAGAAATAAATAAATAAACTTACATTTAAAAAACCTCTAATTTTTATAAATTACTCATATTCCGGTAGTTCTGCTATTAGCAATGGAATGGACACAGTTGGTATTTGATTACTGTTTACTCATTAGAGACCCACCACTGAGAAGTTGCCAGTCTTTGGGGCCCTCTCCGAGTTTTATTTGCCTCACTGGTAAATCTTAGGTATTTCAAAGTGAACTTCTTGGCTTAATATTTTTGTGGAACTTTCTCATTGGGGATAATGTTATTTCCAGAAAGCAAATGCTCTTTTGGCCTATTGCATTTGCTGTAAGACAACCTATCACTTAAAACACCAAGAGATGATGTGTTTTCTCAGCTCTGGTGAGGTTGTCTTATGGGAGAAGTTCCACATAATACAAGTGCAGGAAACCTAGTGATATGATTTAGAAGCAATTCACTAGGTCAGAGACACTGTTAAATCAGGAAGGTGGCAGGGAGACAGGAGAGAAATCTGGAACAGTTAGTTATTTTGTCTACAAATCAAGGGCATAGTAAACTTTCTCACTTTTAACTTCTATTGAAACAATGACCATAAACAATGTGCAATGCTAAAAAACTAATTAAACAACCACTCTAAATCAACAAAAAAGGCTAAATTGAATTTTAAGTAACATTTCCTCCTGTGAAATGTGCTGCTCCTTGTTCAGGGCCAGTCCCGATGTTGATAATTCTGAGTCAGGCTTCATTGATAGGTGACTTGCTTAGTCTCTTCCTACAATCTCAGTTCTGCCTGAGCACTTCCTTCAGTGGCTCAGCCTCATCATTGTATCATCATCGTCATCCTGTTTTCCTTCAGGCCTTATGTCAATGAAATGATCTTTTTTCAACTTTTGCTTATTTAAATCTCATTCACCCTTACAATGCCCTTAGTTCCTTCATTTAGGTTACCTGACAGTTCTCCAACATTTCTGCCTCTTAATGAATACTTCAATGACAGTCTGTATTTTTATTGGTCACTGTTTTTCCTTTATGAGAGAGATACAAGGAGAGAGAGCAAGGGAGTCAGAGAGCAAGAGACTGAGAGAGTGAAAGAAAGAGAGAGCAAGAGAGAGAGAAAGCGAAGCTGGGCCTCCCATACAGCTTCTAGTTTTCCAGGTGGCACTACCTGAAGGCTATCTTCTGGCCACTTTTTATGCCTGGCTTCAGGAAGATATTGATTAAGTTCTCATCATTCTTATTAGTATCCTAGTCTCCCCTAGGTTCCATGCTAAGCAGGGAAGGGTAGGTTACATGAGGGCAAAAGATTGTCAGGCATCAGTAGCTCAACATTCCAAAGTTTTATTATTTATTTATTTATATATTTATTTAAATTGTATTTTCTTTTATACGTTCAATCACATTATTTATCTTATAAAGTGAATATTTCAACAGGTGAACATTTCTCCTCAGTCCAGTTGATAAAACTATAAAATATCTTCAACAGATAATACCACATTTCTTTGTCCCATTAATGCTTTGCCTCTCTATTTTTCTTCTAAATGTCCTTCCTCAAAGTTTTATTTATTTATTTATGTTCGTACACTCAAAGTCAGTTGCAGGTAAAAATAATTATCTAACCAACTGACCTCCACGTGACGACTCAAAGATCTAAGCTAAGTATGTGTGCTTCATCTATGAACTATACCCTGGAGCACAGTCTCCAGTCACCGTTATTGGGGTAGATTGTGATTTTTCATTGACTCATCCTGAATGTGGCACTACTCGTTCCTCCTCAAATTTCATTGGCTTATTGGTCACACAAGCCCACCCACCTGTAAGAAAATACTTTTTTCTAGGTGTCTGGAAGGGGAAGGGACCTGGATATGCAGAAGCATTGTGATCATGGTCACATCTGCAATCCAGTAATTTATGAGAGTAGCTTGGGTGTCTAATATTTCTTAGCATCTACTATGACATTTTAAGTAAAACAGGCTCTCAATAAATGTTTTTTAAATAAATGACATCATCAGTGAGCCCTTATGAAGCACTAGTTTGTGAAAAGATTTATGGTAGGCACAAGCAGAGTGGAATAAAGACCTGCATTTGAAAGACTGGCACATAATAGATCATCCATTCATTCATTAGACAAATATCTACTGAGATATAGGCACTGTGAAGGTTGAGTAGTTATTTTTTTTTTATGATAGAGAGCACAAGGATGTGCACTATAGAGAGAAAGGAGAGAGAGAGAGAGAGAGAGAGGAGAGAAAGGACCCTTGGCAGGGTCTTGTGCTGTAATCCCATTTCCCAGCCCTTTAGATCATCAGAACCCTGGGTTTCTGTGTTCATGCATCTGTGTGTTTCAGTCATATGAATTCCACCTTTTCGGGGCAACTGCATTACTGCTGCACCGCAGTGGCTGGGTGAAAGTAATTTTAAGTAGGGTGGTCAGGGTAGGCTTCATTGAAATGACACTTGGAAAAGAAGTAAGCAAGGTAGTTAACCATACAGATATTTGCTTGGAAAGCATCCAGACTCATTGAAATGACACTTGGAAAAGAAGTAAGCGAGGTAGTTAACCATGCAGATATTTGCTTAGAAAGCATCCAGAACATTGAAATGACACTTGGAAAAGAAGTAAGCGAGGTAGTTAACCATGCAGATATTTGCTTAGAAAGCATCCAGAAAGAGAGACAACCTATGCTAAAACCTTAAGGCATGGTATGTTTAAAGAATACCGAGTAGTCTAGTATGGCTGGAGTGAGATAGTATGAATGAGGGGTGATGAGTTCAAAGGTGATGTGGTCTTATCATGAGGGCTTGCAGACCATTAGAGGATTTTGTTCCTTACTTATGAGTCGAATGGAAAGCCGTTAAAGGGTATGGATGTGTGACATGACCTGTGTTGGGGATTGGTGGTAGGAAGCAAGAGTGTAAACAGGGAATCAAGAGGAGAACAATAACCCAGGAGTGAGATGACAGGGTCTGGAGAGGGCAGGAGATATTTTCAGCTACATACAAATAGATGTGTACATGTGTATATGTATGTGTGAGAGAAAAAAATATATATAAGGGGACTTCAAAAAGTTCACAGAAAAATAAAATTGAAGTACAAGTTAATTTCGGTACAAAAAAATTATGAATTCTCGCATAGATGTTTTTATAATCCTCATTTTCCACCAACTTTTTGAAGACTCCTTCATATGTATGTGATATATATATTATATAATATATATATCACACACATATGTAATATATACCTATATGTATGTTATAAATGTCTCTTTTAATCCTAAGAAGAAAGTTTAACTTTGTCTTATTTGCATATGAAGATACATTTCTTTGTACTTACTGTAATACATGTTTTTCTCCTTTGCAGAGAACTTTTTTATGTATTATGTAACAAGATAACAATGATAAAGGGGCTGGTACTATGATCATTTCCTTCCTGTGTGTCATATTTAAAAGGAAGGTCACTGTTACACCTTCAGCTATACCTTCAGCTCCTAGGTGGAAATTATGACCTTGCTATTCTGGAATGGGGTTCTATGGACTGGGTTTTCTTACCAGCCTTCTAAGCACTCACATCAGAGCCTTAGAGAAAGAAAGTTAATCAACAGCGTCAAATGGGTGGTGAGATGAGTTCCACATAATCCCCACTCTCATTGAATCTGAGCATCTCTTAATAAAACTCACAGTTGTTGTGGGGAAGGGATATGGGGCTGCAGTCTCTCCAGCCCGCTGAGCCACCACCTGCTCCCGGCAGGGGCTGCACCGTTAATCCCCTGAGCATCATAGCTGATTTCCCAAACTGCTTTCCCTTCCAGGGAGAAAATAACCACTCGTTGGTCTGTGTGCTACATCAGAATCTCACTCTCGATGCCATCAGCACCTCTGTGGCTACCGCCTGCGTCATGCTACCACTGACCTCCAGGGTGACAACCACCCTCCACGGACATTCTTTTAACTAACACCCACTTGCTCATGTTTTACTGTTTCAGGCCTGCCAGAGTTAAGGCTGTCTCCCTTGGCTGTGCCAGGCCTTAGTTTATTTTTATTTATTTTATTGTTATGTGATGACGATTGCTAGATATGAGGATTTCATGATTATCCCTTAATTTGTTGTTACAGAGTCAAGAAAACCCCACATTTTTTGGCATCACTTCTATTCTACCTGAATGAGCTCTGCTTGGTTACTCCAACAATAATACTAAGCGAATATATATAATCAATGATAGTAATGACCTCCTACCAATCGGAAGTCCAGTCCTTTCTGAGAATAGTAACCCTTTGTCTCATGGAGATATCACAAACACTTTCTCATTGGCTCTGTCTCTGCTGATTGTACTGGTTATATCCAATTGGTGCCTCCATCCCAATCTTTTCCTTCCCTTGACTGTCCTGCTCTCTGCCTTGGAAGGCTGACTCCTAAATACTATATCGCCCAGACTCCCTTGCAGTCCTTTATGTGTCTTCCAGTTGGGTTCAGAAAATGGGAGGCACCAACAAGACATTGGGGTTGAGGGGAAAAGACTGAGACCTTGGTATTTTCCCCCTGTGCTCTCTCTGCTTTAGACAGCAGTTCTGGCTGTGGCTGTTTCTCCACACCTTCAACTCCTTACAGTAAGGCCCTGTTCTAGGACTCTAGTTCTCACTAGGTTCTGGTAACATCACTCCTCCCTCCTGTTACCCCATCAATCCCTGCTGCTCTAAGTCTTGGGTACCTTGACATCTCTTGTCGACTTCCTTACACCTGCACCTAGTCCCATTGAAGTAGGCTGACTTGAGGTTTTAGTAGGACTGCAGCCATTTTGAAATTTAAAAAGGCTTCTCTGACAAGAAAAATCTGATCAGTACTGAGTCCTAGGGAGGTCCACCTGGGAAATGGTCAGATGAGAAACCAGGAATGAAAATTTGAGGAAAAATAGATATCAAGATAATTGCTCAAAGGAAAGCAATTGATTTTGATTGATTGTAGTGAGGAATAATTTGCACAGGCTTCTATCTTGTATCTACAAATAGCGAGCATATGTGGAGGTTTTTAACACAGTTTGATGGTACTTACTGCTTGTCTCTCTGTAACCAGTGGCAGAAATAAACTCCATCCTCCAGCCTCTACCTCTCATTTCATTGGCTATGAGTAGAAGCAGACATACCTCATTTGCCAGTATCACCATCATCAAATCTTCTCAAAACTCTAGCTTGGGTGCCTTCCCTTTTTTGCTTGGCTCTCGCCAATGTTGTCTCTGAAAATGGGGATCCAATCTGACCATGGTTACTAGGGGGGCTTTCTCAGAGTTTTTCATATCCCAGGTTTCTCATAACTCAGGATTTATAATATCACAATTTTCTGTTGTAGTTTGTTTAGGGGACTTTAATCATGGTCACTCTCAGGGATGGTAGTAAAGATCATCTACCAAGGAAGGTATATCAAGGAAGGCAGAGAGGACAGTTAAAGGAAGGAGAAGATTGGGATGGAGGCGCCAACTGGATATAACCAGTACAATCAGCAGAGACAGAGCCAATGAGAAAGTACTTGTGATATCTTTATGAGACGAAGGGTTACTATTCTCAGAAAGGAATGGACAGCTGATTGGGCTTGAAGCAATTGGAGGTGCTGAAATGAGATGTGTGCGTATTGCCTTAGGGGAGTTCCAGGGATTGGCTGGGGATATAAGCAATTACATACTATCAAAACAATATTACAGATGATTATGAAACAATGATATTCATGTTTATTGAACTCCCAGTATGTGTTTTACACCTAATATAGTAGATTATAAATTATCTTGACTTCTCATCATAGCTTTGCTATGCCAATGCTAGGACCTCTATTTAACAGACAAGAAACTTGATGCCCAAGGTACCAAATACCTTGCCAGACAGTGCTAGAGCTGAGACATAAGCCCCAAACTTTCTAGCTCCAGACCGTGATTGTTCTTTCAGATAAGCCACACTGACTCATGAAATAGAGAACTGTATAGGCTAATGGATATGACCCAGGCTCAAATGGGTGCAGTTCAAGTGTGTAATAGAAGGTCATACACAGGAAGAGCTATGTGGGACATTAGAGATATCATTAAGGAAGCAAGTTTGAACCACACCTTGAAGTAAATAAATAAGCAAAGAAAGAGGAGAAGAGAAACGAAGCAACAAGTACAAGTAGTACTCTGTTTAGAAGTAATGACTCTCCACCTTAAGCAACTCAGGAAGAGGTTTTCCACATGTATGACTCTCCCTAAGGCCCTGACCTCCAGTGGGCTGGGTTTCCCTGAGCTATGATCTAGGGTATAGTGGCAGAGTTTAGCTCCCCTAGGGTGAGCTACCTGTACCTAAAAGGTTCTTTTCAACTATTAATAAGCTTCTTCTCAGATCCCATCAGAATAAGGGCATAAGCTTCTGCTTTGTCTTACTCCTTGCTTTATGTTGGTTAGATGAGGATGTTTGTGGCCATGCTCAAGAACTAGTCATTCATCTTGCTGGCCACTCATCTTACCATTCATTTACTTAGATTGGTGCACCCTAACCATATATTGGCTTAAAACCATCTTCAAATCTTCAGCTGTGGAAGCCAGTCATAGACCCATACTCAAATAGGCATACCTGAAGAAAGCCCCAGACTGGGACCAGCAGTTAGCGTAATGGCTATGTTGCTGGACTCCCACATAGTCGACCGCGGTTCGAGTCCTGGACCCGGTGGCTTAAACTCACGCCGGGCTCGTGTGCGTGCGTGCCCAAGATCCCGAGAGGAGAATGGAGGAGAAAGGATTGCGGCGTGACCATCCCCCCGGGGGGTGATTTCTCACTTTCTGTCTCTCTCTCTCTCTCTCTCTGTCTGGCGAGCACACGCGCCCTATAGCAAAAACCTCTCCAGAAAAAAAGAAAGCCCCAGACCCATGCTAATAGTGGAGCCCTAACTTCCCCAGGGCCTCAATGTTTCCTGGCAAACATATTGAATATTTATGATATTTTTTCTTTCACGCCGGGCTCATGTGCGTGCGTGCCCAAGATCCCGAGAGGAGAATGGAGGAGAAAGGATTGCGGCGTGACCATCCCCCCGGGGGGTGATTTCTCACTTTCTGTCTCTCTCTCTCTCTCTCTCTCTGTCTGGCGAGCACACGCGCCCTATAGCAAAAACCTCTCCAGAAAAAAAGAAAGCCCCAGACCCATGCTAATAGTGGAGCCCTAACTTCCCCAGGGCCTCAATGTTTCCTGGCAAACATATTGAATATTTATGATATTTTTTCTTTCCTAAAGATTGCCATTCCAGACCTTCACTGTTCGTTTTTACATATTTGCTTCTCAATCCCACTTCAGACTCACTCATGCCCCCAGATCCATCAGATAACCTTACCACCTTCTCCATCCCTTCATAACTGGTTTCTTCAATACCTTGCTGTCTCTACACCCTCGATATACAAAGGGTTCACCTCTCTTCCCTTACATCACCTTTCACACTGAGGGTGTCACCCCTTTTATCACTTTACATTCACCGAAGCTTCTGCAACCTCTCCATATCAATTAATGGAAATACAAGTGAGTTCTCCAATGACCTCCAAAAAGTAGAACTCAAAGGACTTCTTTCAGTTATCTTGCTGTTGGCATATGGCCTGGGCATCCCTTTTCCTGCAGGATCTTGCTAAGCATCTCTCCTCTTGTGATCACCAGTGCTCCACTCTCTCTGTGGCTTCTTCTTTTCTATCTGATGACTCCCTGTACCTCTTTCCTTCTCAGTTCTTCCTCTTGTCTTTTCCTAACTCAACTCCTAAACTCAGACTCAGTATCTTTATTATTATGGAGCAAACTCTGTGATCAGCATAGGGTAGGGTTAGAAGCATGCTGTTGACTTAGGATTGTGTGTTTGAATCTTGAATCTACTTTCTACTTGGGCAACTTACCATGCCTTGCTGTGCTCCACATTGCATAAGAATAGAGCTTAGCACTCAGTTAACACTTAGCAAACACCAATTATTATCTCCTAAATTGTCCAAGCAAGAAGCCTAAGTGTCATCCCAGGCCCTTTTTCAGCCCCTCATCTTATCTAGTGCCAAGAATCCTGATCTTTTGATTACCTCTCAGAGCTGCCCAATTTCTATTCTCTCTAGAGCCACCCCAGTTCAGACTCATGTGGAGTTTGATTCTCAATTGTTCTATTTGCTTCCAACCTTACCTGCCTTGATCCAATTTTTACTCTGAAGCTCAAGTAATTTTTCTAAGAAGCAAGTATGACTTCACCCATGCTTAAAATCCCCCTGGGAATGCTGCTGCTCCCAGGATGGAGTCCAAATACCTGGGCATGTGATCAGCCCTTAAGGATCTGCTTCCCTCTTCCTTCTAGTCATACTTCCTGCCTCCTGCAGGATTCCCAGTATCTATCCCATAACCCAATCAGTCAATTTTTCTAAAGATGCTCATTAAACATGATCCAGACCTGCTGGGTGAGGCTTGCCAGCACTGAATGTCCCAGGAATCTGCATATTTGACAAGTGCCATACAGAGTCATCCAGTTGTCATGGACTATCTTGCTATTCCTTGGTTCTCTTTCTCTTCCTCCTCCTCCTTTCTGGCCTCACACACTGAACAGGGCCAGGTTTTATTCCAGCAAACTTGGGTAACAATAGATATGATTGTCAGCCTCCCTGGGGCTGGCCAGGTTTTTATGAAATTAGACATATTTGTCTTGATGTTTAGGAGCGAGCATGAAATTCAAATCTGTGTGTTGGCATTCCGCGGGCTGGGCCTTTAATATTCAATGACATAACTTCATTGCGGTTTTGACAACACTATATAGAAGTTGTGCTTACCATTGAAAATTAAAGCCACTGAAAGCGTTGACAACAGCAAAATTGTGAATGCTTCTCGGCTCCTGAAGTGATTGCTATTCCAGTTTGTCTAGAAGTGCTTATTGTGTTTGTAATACCGTCAGTTCCACTTAAAGACGACTTGAAGTCGATGCCATACAGGTAAGTACCAAAGAAATTTTCGTCTTCCTTCCTCTCTCCACTCCTCCATTGCCTCCCACACAATTTTTCTACTGTGGATTTATTTGCATTTAGCTTCAGAGCCCCTGATTCCTTCAACTTCTGAGCCAGCTGATTGCATTTCTCTTTCAAAGATGCCTGGTTAACTGGACTTTCATTTTTTTCTTTTGTTCATTTTCCCTTTCTTCTTTGCTTTTTTTCTCTCATGTGAATATCAGAAAATTGAGTTATTGTAACTTATTGCACAAATCTCCCGTGTGTGTGATTCATGTCTTCTTGTGTGTAAAGCAAAGCTCGAGAAGGGTGGTGAAGGGGATTTGGTATCTGAGAAAGAATTACCAGAGGTTATCCTTTGAAACTAATGTGAAGAGTAGGGAGAGACTAGTCTATTAACTGTGATTATAAAAATAGTAAAAAGAAAAATTAAATAATTTTTAAAGAATGATCTGCTTTGTTGTTGTCATTGGTGTTGAAGCAGATGAATTGACAGACAATTTTGACAGCTTCCTTCTTGGTTGGTGCTTTGTTTGGTCTTTCAGGGAGATTTCCATCCCCTGTCACAAGATGAGGCAGAATAGTTTATCAGAAAATATTCTTTACATAAGCCTTTTATCCGGAAGCAAGCTATGATATTTGGATGTAGAATGAAAATACAGACAGGAGCACTGAGAGGACTGTCTGGGGACACTGAGAACAGAGACTCTAGAGAGACCTTTGTGGACTATGAAGGGGCAACATCTATAGAAAGGGTCTAGTGAGAGGTGGCAGTTGTGTGGGTACTCACATTAGCAGTCTTGGTGAGCTGGGGGCAGCTTCCAGGGTCTAAACTCCTGTTTTCAACAACACATTTCTAATTGTAATTCATTTTCCCATCATTTCAGACGTTGATGGACAAAAACAGGTTTCCGACCATGAACCATGGACATTATTTTCTGTTCCAAATAGCCTGAACTTTGGAGAATAAACTACTGCAAAGACAGAACCAGTTTGGGGTGATTCGAGTGGTGAGGCACCAAGGTACTGACACCTGAATAGCACATTCTTCTTCTGGATACTTAATATTTCCTATTTGTTTGATATCATCTTTCCTGATCTCCTACATTTTAGAATATCCCTGAAATTAAGTGCGAACTTGCACTAAGAGAACCTTCTAAGGAGGACCTGCTAGAGATACTGTATCATTAAAGGCTTACACAGCCTAATGAAGCCTTTAACAATTTGTTGGTACCAAAAGGATTTGGTTGAATTAAGGTTCATAGCTAGATTTTATCATTTATATATTTAAGCTAGAAGAGTTTGTTTTTCTCTTGTTGGCTTTCCTAGTCAATCCACATCCTAGCTTGTTTATTCATCCCCTTAATGATCTCAAAATTCTCTAATTTGCTATACATGGCCCTTTTCATGACTCTGTTGGGGGTGGTGGGTCTTGGGTAGATTGGAGGGTTGGGTGGACTTTGCTGACCATTTCCTAAGTTTTCACTATCAAATTCTTTCTGTAGTACATAATTTCTCTTTTAAGATTTTTTTTTTTAAGTTAGACTTTTGGGCCAGTGCCATGACCTGGTGGTTAAGGAAGGTAGACTTACAGGGCCAACCACATAGAGCAAAGTCCTGTCCTGCGAGCTTGGAGAACACGCTGGGTGCTTGTGAGCCCCAAACCCCAACAGGACTAGAGAAATAATGAAGGACTATGGTGTGATCACATCCTTTAGGAGGATATTTTCTCCTTCTGTTTCTTTTTGTCTCTCTGACAAGTGCATGTGCCCTCTGAAATTAGAAGTGACATTGTTCCATGGCACTTTGGACATTGACTGATTTAGATGTCATCAAAATGCAATCTTATTTTTTTTTTCTGATGTTTTAAAATTACCTAGTGGGAGTAATTTCTCCTATGCTCTATGAGGAACTTGGCAGATCTTGTGACTTCTCTAGTTTAGGCCCTAAACGAATGTAGGTCCATGTGGTCCACAAACACAGGTTATAGTTAATGGTCTCACGTGATGGTTAAAACTCTGAGCTGGACTTCACATTATATACCAGATGTTCAAAAATTTCATGGAAAAGGTGTATTATGAAATACTTATGGATGATTTAAATTTTTTCTTGTATTGAGACAAATTTATACTTTAATTCCATTTTTCCATGAGCCTTTTGAAGTTCTCCTGTGTTCTTCTTTGCTCGATCTTCAGTTATTCAAGCTGACACTTGTTTCTTGGTCGTCTTCTCCCCTACTTGGTCTCTAACCGTTGGCTTTCACAATGTTGGAGGCATGGGAAGGAGGAGAAGTAAGTGACTTAGATAGTATCTGCTTAACAAGGGGAATCATGGTCAATGCTATTGACCAATAGATAGAGTTTAGTCATGTTTTTTGAGAGTACTTCTGTGGGATCTTAAGAGGTTTTCTGCTGAGTATTAGGACTCGAGGTTTTCGTGACATGCATGATTTTTCTCTAATCCAGTTGGACACTTGTGACATCTTCCTTTGTCATGGGTTTTCAGTGGTACAACTCTAGCCTCCTTATGCTAAGGGCCCAACTTTTTCTAGGCAGCTCCACTGGCTAGAACTCAAGAAGGCCCCAGGTCGGATCTGACCCACATCTGACCACATTAGTCCGGGAGAAACATTCATGCATCTCTTACTCTATTCAGGAATGAAGACCAATCTTGGTGAAGTGACCCTCTCCACTGGAGAAGTTGATTAACTCTACCCTCACTCTATGATCTCCAGGTGGGTGTCAGACTCCTGGTTCTAGGCCCCTTACTGTTTCAGGTGTGAGCTAGATGGTTTTCTAATGCATCTTCAAATGCAGAAATGCATTTCAAATTTCTCCAAGTGATCTTATTTGAAAAACCCTCAGAAGGCCTCAGGAAAGAAGACTACTTTTCTTCTTTCTCAAATGCCTGGATGAGCTGAGGGGTCCAAAAGTTGTGAAATTATCTTCAGTTTCTTCTCTCTGTAGATTCTGCACAAAAACGTAGGGTCGAAAATGAAGCAGAAAGTGTCCCATTCTGTCTTGTACATGTTTCCCTCTTTCAATGGCCTTACAGTCTATAGGAGGGGGAAAAACGAGAAAAAGATAAAAAAAGCAATAAGAGAGTTGTTATAAATCAAGAATCCCCAAGTCTCAATTATTGACAATTGATAATGTGGTTCAGGTTAGGATTTGGATGGGTGGCAGAAAGGGGAAAATGGGATGGAGTCATGAATGTGTGTATTCAAAGCGTTCAGTTTTCATCTTGTTGCAGTCTACTGCTTTCCTACTTGAAATTCAAGATTCAAACACTCTGAGAGGATGAGCCAAGCTTCAAGGATTCTCCTGGCTGGGAATGACTGGCTGAGAAAATGCATTTAGGGTCCAGGCAGCTCCTGCAGGGAGGAGCTGAAGATGATGAACTACAGCACTTATATTAAGCACCATATGTATGTGAGCCTTGTCCTATTAGCCTACATGTGTTTTTGGCCAATTCCAGAAGCTTCCTGAGACATTTAGTACTTAGAGAAAAGGTGAATATGCATTGACAGTATTCACTTTTCAGAAACATCTATACATAGTATTGATCATCTGTTCATTCAATGTATAAATACATAAATATATATACCATGAACCATGCTATTCATATCTCTATTCTAGGCATTGAGAGAAACAGTAAAGTCTCTCAGGTAGCTCAAGAGTTGAGAGGAACAAAGCTAATGGTTATTCTCATTATTGGGAACAAAGTAATAGCAACCCTGAGGGTGAGGACAGAGCGCCTGGTCAGTTCAGCAAAAGAAGAGATGCCTGTCCACTGCCGTACTCCAGGGAAACTTTGCATAAAGATGGGAATCATTCATGTCTCATCCCCAACTTTGCCACCTTGCCAAGTGCTGACATCCTGGCTATGCTCAGTCATGACCCTGTGCTCACCACACACACAAGTATTGATTGTAGTCAATACCGGCCAAGACTTTGGTGGCCTCTCAGTCACCATTCCATTCACCCAAGGAGTACAGTAGTTTCAGAATTTTTATGCTATGCTGAAACTTTGATACTACTGCATTTCCTGACATGTGGTAGGTCTTCCCTAGGGATTTGTGTGATGATTGGTGTGAGGAAGCTTCTGGGGTTATCTGATCCAAGGTACTTCTGGCTTTGATCCTGATCTGGATGTGGCCTAGGTAGAGATGTTGGCCAAGAAAAGGCCAAGCCTCCATGCTGGTCCCCACAAGATGGAACTGTTCCTCAATAACCTTTGTCCTCTGGGCACTTCTCTCCATTGTCCCATCCCTTTTGCAGTTACTAGCTTGCTGTCTCCCTTGGGAATTTATTTCACAGCCCTTTTCCTTCTGGAGGCAAATGACTATTTTAAAACTCCCACCAAGGTGCCACTGGGTTGTATATTACATCAGGTGGCTTTGGGGATGGAATGACAGAGAATTCCCAGCTTCCCACCATTTCAGTTCTTTATTGTTAGAAGCTTACAATTTACATATATTCTAAGTTCTCTAGCTGGAACTGAGGATCATTTTCTCCAACTCTAGTTCTGCTAGGATAGCTTCCCACTGACCTCTTTACTGGTTGGTTCATCTCCCTGGTGGAATTTTCAGGGCTGAACCAGGAAGTTCTTCCTCAGCATTCTTCATGCTGTTGTTCTCACTGTGACCTCCCTCACAGGATGCTCATGGTCTCCTTCCTCTTGGAATCAGCCAGTGAAATTCCAGACAAAAGATATTTTTCACTATGGGGCTTCTACATTCACTGTTGTTTATATAAGGAAATAAGATGCTATGGTCAAAGTGTGGGGGACCCATGAGAAGCTAAAGGGTCTCTCTTGGAGTAGGGGAGTCCCACATCCCTGAACTTACTTGCCAGGTAACTTCTCAAAGTGTCCATGCCCTAGAGTGACTGAGCACAGAACTTCCACACCAGACTTGGCTTCTTCACCTCCCTGCACCAGTCTGCAAGGGTTCTGAGGTTACAGACTGAATCTACTGTTTAATTTCTAACCTCCCATGGCTCCCAATTTAGGGCTCGCCTATGGGGTCCAAGCAGTCAATTAGGGCAGGCATTAAAGACGGTGGCTGCTTTTACACTATGCTGTGCAAGGCGGTGGTACGTCCCGAATCCAGAAGTCTTTCATTCCTCCTAGGCAACCTCTTTCAGAATTTCTTTATCAGGTAGAACTTTGGTTGTTATCAATGCCATGGCAAATATTAGATAAGATGGACCTGAGGGCAACTCTAGGACATGGTCTAGGTCTTGGAAAAATGAGACAGTTCAGAGGGAAGGACTGCAGGATGGGCAAAAGAGAAGCTAATGTAGAATTGAAAGCAACAAAGGAAATCCTCCCTAGTTTTGACATCTTGCCAAAGTTGGGCCCATGACTTTAATTTTCTAATAATATGAATAGCTACTCCTTATAAAGCATCACCTCTTGAGATAGAGTGATTTTTAATGCCTACTTTGCAAGTGAATGAATGGAAACACAGAGAGGTTAATAATTTCTCAAGGTGGCACAGCCAGTGGATGGTAGAGCTAGCATTAAAACCATGTGCTCAACTCCATTCTTCCTCTTATTTGCTTTCTCTCAGACTCTCTTTTTCTGGTCTGAACTTGATAATGTCATATGTTTTAAGTTAGGTCAATGCTGATTTGCCTGGACCATTCGTTTCAGTAACAGTCAAGAAGGAAGAGCAGGGACAGTTCAGTGAAATAGCCAAGGACACATTTTGCAAAAGACCCACAAGGTTTGTAGGCTCTGATTCTGTTCAATTTTTTTCTCTCTCTCCTGTTCTTGGCAACTGTCCCTTAAGCCCGTCTGTTCTCTGCCTCTAATATATTATGCTGATATTTTATTACCAAACAATTACATTCACTAATTTGAAAAGGAAACGAGCAGGAAATTGCAATTATAAGAGTAAAAGCAATGCTCTTTTATTTCTCCCCTTTATGCATATGAAATATGGTTTGTCATTGCTACAAAACAGACTTTCCCTCTCTTCCATGGCTCTTCACTGCCTTGTCTTTAATAATTGAGCAGAAAGCAGAGAAATAATTAGATTCCTGATAACAGAGGAGATACCATGGATTTGTAGCATGTGGAGGCTCAGCTTGGAGCCATGGGGCCCATCAACATGCCTCCATAGGAAAAAGCATACTTCATGCTGTTTCACTTCAACACCTTCCAAAGTACGTTTTTACATCCTTGGTCTTCTATGTAGATTCATTATCTGTTCACAATTTTTGTGTCCTCCTTGCCCTTGGCCTGCTTTCCTTCCACATGGACGTTGGGCTTGGCCAAGACTTGCTTTGGTCAATGGAATCTGCATAGCTGTGATATACAGCTCATTTAATTGAGCAGAAGCTTGAAATGTCCCTGCATGGTTTGGCCCTGCTTCTCTTGAGCCATGCTCAGGATGGAGGCTGCTCCATCTAGGTCTCGGAGTGATTATGCTGCATGGAAACGCCCTGCTGGCTCCTGATGGATATGTGGCAAGAGCAAGAAATAAACGTTTGCTGTTTAAAGCCACTGAGATTTGGAGCTTGTTTTTAATCACAGCGTAGCCCAGCCCGTTCTGACTGATGTATCTGCAATCTCATTTGACTCGCACCATATCTATGCGATAGAGAAAAGGCTGATCACGTTCGGTGGCGTCAGGGAGAAAGCATGTGATGTAGAATCCAAGGGATGGGGCACAAAGGCTCTTCTCATCATTACTTGCTGTGCAGATTTAGGTAAGCAACCTGATCTCTGAAATACTACTTCTTTGTCTGTAGTACCAGAATAATAATACTTGAATATTCGTAAAAGTCAGGATCCTAGCATAGTACTCATCACAGGATAATTCCCAATATATAAAAGGTAGTTATTTAAAAAACCCCAATTATTCTAAAATCCCTTTTTGACATTTTCTCCATTGAACAGATGGGAATGCTGCAGGAACTTGCCCAAGCTAATTTAATAACAGAACTGGAACATAGCTTCAGCTTCCAGACGGTGGGTCCAGAGCTTTCTCCTTGGACTAGTAAGTATTGACTGAGGTCCATGTCTAGAACTGTGCTGGGGGGCCAGGAGGAAAGGTGTTAAGAATTAAAAACATTACTCCAAGGAGTGCAAAGTGTTTATAGGGAGATGAAATAGATAACAGAATTAGCTCCAAAGAAGCAAGTAGTTTATTCAAGGCACTGAGTATTTGGAAGTCCTAACTTTGAGTGCACAAGAACCACTTGACTAGTTTATTAACATGCAGGTTCCCTTGTTCCACCTCTAGAGATTCTTTCATACTATCCTACATGATTAGAGGATTTATTGCATAGCTGTCTCTAACACCTGGTTCCCTGGGTTCAAGTCCCCCCTCCGGCATCTACAATGTAATTATACAATCTAGGGCAAGTTATCTTACTCCTCGGTACCTCAGTTTCTTCATCTGTGAGATGGTGCTAACATGAACAGTTGCCTTATATGTTAAATGAGGATGGAATTAGGTAATACATCAAATCATGTGACAAACACTCGGTAAGTGCTATATATATTGTGAAAGTTATGTAGAATAAGTGCTATATTCTGATGCAGAGTTTCTGAAAACCACCAGTCCAGAAGCTTCTCTAACAGCACTGAGCATCCCTGTGCTCTGGTGTCCTAGTTGGATGCTTTTTCACAGGGTATCTTCAATCAACGGCCTCAACTCTTATGGAGTCTGCTGGGGGTGTTTCCAACCATGAAAGCGTTGAGTGTAGGAACATTTTGGGGACTATCAGTACATTATCTATAACTCTCTAATCTCATGTACACTGCTGCCTCTGCTCACTTGTACACTGTTTGCTCCTGGGAGAAGATCTTCACTAGAAATTTCATTTGGGAACTATCTCTGGCTGGTAGGTAGGTGGGAATCAGAGAAGTGCCTGGCTCTTGGTGTCCTGGGGCTCTAGTCAAAATGATTCGTTTCAATGGAAACATTTCATTGACTCATTTACTGCCTTTGCCTGTGCCAAATGCCTCATTTTGCCCTTGTTAATCATCAGATATTGGAGTCCATAAGAATCACATTTTCTAGGAGAGAGATTTTCTTCTTCTTTAATTTCTTTGAATAATTCATGTCCAATTTAGAAGGATTAAATATGGTGTGTTCTCCCACTCCAGCAAGAACTGCAGGTGAGAATCTGGTTTTTCAGATGAGACAGAGGCCAGGTTGATGGGAGCCCTCCCCATCCCAGTCCCTCTTTGCTGCCATGAGTGATTTGGTTCAGAGCCTTCTGGGCTGTCTTTCCTCCTATCTCGTCTGCTTGTGTTTTCTCTCCTGTTTTCCTTACTCTTTTTTTTTTTTTTTGAAAGATTTTTGCTATAGGGTGAATGTGCTTGCCAGAGAGACAGAGAGGCGCAGAGAAAGAAAAAGTGAGAAGTGGTGTAGATGGCCACACCACAATCCCTTCTCTCCATTCTCTTGGGATCTGGGGCATGCATACACAAGTAATTGGCATGAGTTTCAAGTTGCTGGGTCTGGTACTGGAACCACAGTTGGCCACATGGGTGTCTAGTGCTTTAACAACTATGGCACCTGCTGGCCCCTTCCTTACTCTTTAAGATTCACCCATGCCATCTTTCTCTGTTGACCCCTCAGCAAACCATTCTCCCAACATGAGGAGCGAGGGGCATGAGAAGACAGACTGGTTCTTCTTTAGGTCCCTAAAGTAGGTTCTTGAGCTTAGAGGGCTGCCCATTCCTTGGCCTTGGAAGGCTGCTGCCACATACAATTCAATATGAGCCTGGAAATACTTTAGGGGCACATAGAGCAGACTCCTTCAACCAGACTGACTGTCTGTGTTTAAATTTCATTTCTAAAACTACTTGAGGGTGTTGACCACACAGAATAACCTCTTGTCTCTATTGCTTGAGCCATCTGGTCTACATAGGATGGATGAGAATGGTCCCTCTTACAGTGTCGTCCTGAGGATAACAGTGAAAATAGAACATATGCAAACATAGAAAACATAAATTATATCCACTTACATTAGAGTCAGTCTGGTATTTGATAATCTCTCAATTAACATTAGCTGTTACCATTATGCATTTCTTAGATCAGAACTTGAAGTTTATGATGAGGTACAGTTTTATTGTATTTTATTTGTTCAATTAAAAATTAATTTTAATTACATAAGGAATTCATGAATATATTCTCCTTGTAAAAATTTAAAACGTTACAGTGAAAATTAAATACCATTTTGACTATGTTCATCCCCAACCTCTCTCCAGCATTGATCAGTTTTCATTCAATCTGTTATGTAGTTTTCTATCTATATGTATACATATAGGTACTTCTAGAAAATGAAGGAGTAAATATAAACATCTCTTTTTCTCTCTTCCTAATATAAATGATTTTATATTAGTACGTCTTTTACACTCAACATTATATCTTAGAGATTATTTCATTTCAGAATAGAGAAATGTACTACATTAATTTTAATAAGTTTATACTATTCCAAATAGTGAGGCCATCATATTTATTTATTTTTTAAAGAATTATTTGTTTAACTTAACCACAATCCCTTCTTTATTGAATTTGACCAGAGAGAGACAGAGAGAAAGAGAGAGAGAGAGAGAGAAAGAGAGAGAGAGAGAGAGAGAGAGAGCGAGAGAGAGAGGGAGTGAGAAAGTAAACCACGGGATTCAGGACTTGAACCATGGTCAGCCACATGGGAGTGTCCAGAGCTTTAACCACCATGCCACCTGCTGGCCCCCAAGGCTATCTTATTGAATTTAGCCATTGTTTAAAATTTCTTCTTACTGGGACCAGAGGTGGTATGGTGGTTAAAGGTGCTGGACTCCCACGTGGTCAGCCACGATTCAAGTCCTAGACTTGGTGGCTTAGTTTTTTACTTTCCTTTTCTCTCACTCTGTCCCTCTCTAGTCAAATTCAAATAAATAAAGTTAAAATAATAAGAATTATTATTATTTTTAAAATTCCTCCTTACAACACATAGTTCCAAGGATGCCATAAACATCCTTGAAAGTATCTGGATGTACGATTACATCTCAAAAGTTTCTCAAGGGTTGTTATCTCGCTCACTTTGTAAAATGTTGCACAAACCTACACATCTATCAGTTGTGTACAGATCATGTATTTTCCTACAGTTTCACCATTCTTTTCTATTACTAGACTCTAATTTTAGCAATCAAAGCAGTGTAAGAGGATACAGAATTTTATTGATATTTTAATTTGTTTTCCTTATCCTTAGTGAAGTTAAGCCTCTGTAAATATTTATTGACCATTGATATTGTCCTTTTTGGTGAATTGCCTGTTTATGTTCATCACCTATGGTTTTATTGAGTTCTTTTATTTCTTAATTATTTAGAAGTTTAAAAAAATATGTTTTGGGGGCCAATACATGGGGTAATGGTTACATTGCTGGACTCCTACATAGTTGATATTGGTTTGAGTCCTGGACCTGGCAGTTTATAACTCACACTGAGCACATGTTCCATGTGTAGCCAAAATCTTGAGAGGAGAATGGATTGCAGCATGGCCATCCCCCCTGGAGGATGATTTCTTGCTTTCTGTTTCTCTGTCTGTCTCTCTAGTGAGTGCATGCAACCTATAGCAAAAATTTCTCTTAAAGGATTTATTTTTTGAAAATAATCCTTTCTGTGCTATATTTGGTAACAATTATTTTACTCCTAGCCATTGTTTGTTTTTTTGTCCTATGCATGTGCTTAATGTTGATGTGGTCCATTTATATCATCTTGTTCTTGATGACTTTTGCTTTTATATTCTATTTGTAAGTTGAATCTTCTTATTTTCAACATCATAAACACATTTTCTAGTATTTCTTCTCTTTTTAAAAAGTATTAAGTCTTTCATCCATCTGGGCCTTATTTTGGCAAATGATGTAAATTGGGATCTAATTTTATGCACTAGTCATGCACTAGCTAAGAGTTTTACATGCAAGGTCCCAGTCATCCACACTATCTGGGAAGTAAGGCATTCTGACATCAATCTTCCAGATGAGGAAATAAGCTGAGAGAGATGTAGTCATTTGCCCAAGGTCCCACAGGTCAACCCAGAGCACCCACCTGAAATGACATCTATTTGTGGGATTACACAGGTCTTTGCATGTCCAATGCCTCTCTCAGCAGTCTCTTCAGGTTGAACACTGGCTGATCACAATTAGAGGAGGAATTTGGACCAGGAAGGGAAGAGCCTCTCTCATGTAGGACTGAAATCACTGAGCATCCTTTAAGATCAGGAAGACAGGCACCGAAGAGGGCAGCAGACTTCTGAAAAAGACAAAGAAACCCATAATCTCAGACACATTGTTTATGAGAATCAGCTTTGGGCACTGCCACTCTCTAGGATATGGGAGGGTCTTGGTGGACAATCAGCCTAGCCATATGCTGCAACTCACTGAGTAGGACACCAGTTCAGGCTTTATTTCTCTCTGCAGAGCAGGAAAGGGCCAGGCAGGATGCTATTAACACAACCTCTCCTGCACTACCTATTTCTACTGCATTCCTGACTAGAGAGACTATATATGAGCTGGAGGTCTTCAGAGGGGCAATAAAAGGAGGAGAGGGAGAGGGAGAGTTGGCCAGCTGAGGTGAAAAGCTCTTTCTGGACTTCCCCTGCACATATCCCACCCCCCAGGTCCCACTCACCTGTATGAGCTGGCAGCCCGGCTCAACAGATCCACCTCTCCCCAAAGAGCCGTGAACCACACACTTAGCAATGCAGAGAGATGGCTCCCGGCACCCTCGGCATTTATTATAAATCACCGAGACAGGAAAGATATGAGTCCCCACCTGCAGAATCACTGAAGCAGTGACAGCAGGCATATCTTACCCCAAATCGGTTTTTCCTTGTTTTCTCCACAGCATGCAGGGCTTTGGGGGCCAAACGCAGAGGAGTGTTTCCCTGGGGCAGCATTCGTGAGTCCTGGGGAAGTGTTTCGGTGTGATTCTGACATCAAGAACCTCTTAAATGCTGACATTATCTGACCTCCCTTGAAACTATTCCCTCTATGCTCATCCTTGTGTCCTATGGTGTTTTCATGTTCAGGTCTGCATTATAAATGTTTGCTATCTTCTTCCTACTAATAGATTTTAAGCTCTTTAAGGGAAAAACTGGCCTTCACTGTGGGAAATCAGTGAATTCTACTTCATTTCATTTTTAAAAACTATTGGGGGGGGGGAGTCTTACTTTTCCTAAGAAACTTCTTTTCTGCAAATCAGTTGATTTCTTCTCTCTCCTAGAACATCATGTAACCATTCGCCCTCTAAGCCTTCATTTGAGCAGTCCTTCTCCTGAGTGTCCTATCTTCTGCCTGAGCTGATGTTCAGACTCTTAGTCATGTTGGTCAAACTGTCCTTGATGTGTTTATTTTGTCTGAATGTCACATACCGTAAAATGAGAGAGGAGGGGAGATGTAGCCTTTCCAGTATGGTTTGTCCCTGAGTCTCCTACCTCGGCCTTATCTTGCATGCCCCAGCCACTAGGAAGCTGTTCACCAGGCCTGTGGCCCAGACCAGTGGAGCTGCCCTCTGCTCCTCACATCAAATCCCATCCTCATCAGGTGGCACGCCCTCCAGATGGCCCCACACCCGCACAGATGCTGCTTAGGAGAGGAAGGAGGCTCCTTAGGCCCAGCCTGTCAGTATATCAGCCTGAATCAGTTAACCAGACTAACTGGTGCATCCTATTAGCTCTGTCACTTCGTGGTGGGAAGTTTCCTATCCAGAGCCCTCAGCTTCCTTTACCTGGACCCAAAGCCACATGGTTTGGATTTAGCAGTCATCTCTATTGACGGAGTATTGGGAGAAAAGCAATATTCCCTTAACACAAATTATTGAATTAAGAAAAATTGTAATATGACATAGACTGTCTCAATGAAGCTGTCTTTGTCTTAGATAAAGGCTGGGCTTGCTGACTATTGCATTATAATAGTATTCCCTTGAGGTCACAAGGCAAAAAACACCCTGGATATCCTTTGCAGGGCACAGTAGTTCCTAGTGTTGACTGCAGAGAAGTGGAATCTTTGCAGGAAACAGAAACATTGAGTGGACTGGACTTGGCCTCTCTAGCCAAGGAGCATTGAAGAGCCTCTGCACTTGAATTATCCCCTGGTGAAGGGGAGTTGCAGACAGGCTACCAACCTGATTCTCCTGCCTCCCACCAGCATTCTACCTTGTCAAACTATCCATGTGCATGATCTCTTAGCTTAGCTTCCTTTTGTTATCCCTGGGTCTTGTTATGTTTGGGTTTGGGCAGAATGAAGATGAGATTTGCATGTGCCCAGGCAGGCTTTCAAAGTGGTAATTAGAGTGAGTCTCCAGGGGACTAGTTGACTCAGCATTGGGTGCTGGTACACAGGGCCAGCTTCCCCCTTTGCCCTGTGGGGAGAATCTCCAACTTTGCCAACCTGTGGTTTTATGGGTTTATATTAGAAGAGAAAAGGGGGTTTTCTTAGCAATTCTCTATAGGATTGCTTTAGGTAGAGGTCTCCCTTACTACAGTACTGAAAACCTGTATGAACTATCATACAGGAAAACATGTCATAAAGTGTAGTTGTGCACCAGGGCAGGGAGAGACAAATTCTGCTAGGGGAATCAAGGGAGACTTTAGGGACTTGGGAGGACTGACAATGAGTCAGAGTTTGCTAAAGAGAGACTAGAAAGAGCATACATCCTTTAAGGGTAATTTTTGTTCTTAAGACGGAGCCTAACAGGGCAAAGGATGGGCAGGTGGGGGTGGTATGGGCCACCTAGGGAAGAAATGAGAGAGGGGCCATCAGGCTTCAGTGACACACAAAGCCTTGAGTGTGACTAGGGATTTGGATTCTTTCTGTCTGTAGAAAGGAAGGACTTCTGAAGACCCTCTATATAGCTGGTTTGATTTATAAAACCCTCACTGCAATGGCCTCTGGGCAATAGAATTCTGGCATAAAGAAGGGTCTGGGTGTATAGCACCATCTTTTTCAGTCATCTTTGCTTCTCACCAAGTCCCTTGCTAAGCAGAGGTCTGAGGTCATCAAGGACCACCATACTCAGATTTCAGAAGTGGCCTTCTTGCAGGGGCCTCTGGGAAGAGAATGACAGCTGTGGATCAAGTCAGGCCAACCAGGACCTTTGGAGTTCCTGATGAGCCCAGTACACCATCTTCCTGGGAGAAAAGTTCAAATGAGTTCTCAGGCAGGCAATCCTCTATGCAGGGAAAGCGCCCTGGATACTTGGTACTGTA
>NW_006199830.1:753966-767351 GCF_000334495.1 Tupaia belangeri chinensis | reverse complement strand
CCCTGGATACTTGGTACTGTAATAATCAGAGTGGGAGGGTGTGGTTGCTCAGAATGGCAGGCAGTGGGAAAGTTGAGAATAGATAGAATGGTGACCTGGTCTCTTTGGATGGGAGACTGGTCTGGGACAGGGATGGGTGAGATTTGAAGAAGTGGAGAGGACTAAATACCATCATCTCTCCAAAGCAAAACATCCAATGGCTTTGTCAAGTGCCAACAGGAGGATGAGCATCTTTGTGCACAGTTTTTATAGGTGTGTTAGAGGCAGGTCGTAGCCAAAGTGAAATGGTGCCCTGCTTGCTTGGTTCCTGCCTGCCATGGAAGACACATTCATTCATTCATTCATTCATTCAGCCATCCCACATATACTGAATGCCTGTCGTGTGCTGACTCAGTGCTAGGTGCTGGGGGAAATCACCCTGAAGGGGAATCAGACACAGTAAGAAAACTTGTGGAAGGGATACACTGTCTAAATAATATGCCAACAAGGATTTAGAGGGTTGAAGTGATGAGACTGGACTGTGTTTATGCAGACGGAAAACCTCCTTGAGAAGGAGAGTGAAGGAAATAAGCAATTAACATCGAGTATCTTCATGCCAACCTGTGTGTGAGGCTTGCAGGGCTTGAGACACTCTGTAGGGGAGCCTAGCCAGTAAAGGGACACTTGTCAAACACCATGACGAGGGTGACAGTCAAATATGAAAGTGCTGAGAAAGAAGGAAAAGGGAAAGACGGGACTGTCTAAGTAAGAGGTCATCAGAAAAGTCTGTGGTGTGTGTGCATGCACGTGTGTGTGTGTGTGTGTGTGTGCATGCACATGTGTGGGTCTGTGTATGCATTCCATGTGTGTTTGTGTGTGTGTGTGTGTGTGTGTGTGTGCATGTATAAGGGGAGTAGCTTCAGGATGCCTGGAATGAGCCCTGTGCTTCTGTTGGTCTCTGTGCTGATGCCAATGCCATGAAGACTCAAAGTTCACAGAGAGGAGGAGGAAGAGCTTCAGTCCCCATTCCTGTGAGTTACTGTATGTCTCAGGAAAAGCATTAGGAAAGTGAGAAAATGGCTTTTTGATGCTGATGCTGCATAAACAGTCTTCCTAGGGACAGACATATTTTAATACGATGTTAAAAGATGAAGAGAGGGGAATTGGAGCTCAGAAGCCTCAGCCTTTTAGGCCTCTCTGCTGCTCCTGAAGACCCATCTCACACCTGTGGATCCAGGTAAGAAACATGCCTGACGGTAGCCCCCGGACCAGAGGGGAAGGGAGAGAAAAGAGGACACCTACCACTTAAGTCCCTTGGTGACCCTCATGAAAATCCTCTGGAGGCAAAGACTTAGGGAACCAGCTTCATAAAGGGCACCTATTAACTGGGGTCCTGGTTTTTCAATCAGTTTATTATGTAACGTGTTCAACCACCTTAAATGTGGTCACATGGTGGCAATGCTTGGCACTTAAGGTCTCTCTGTTAGTGCTTCTCCCTATCCTTCTGTCTTGGCTGTCTGAAAGTCTGCCTGAGGTATTTTTCTTGCTTGGTTTAGACATTATATCATCTGAGTTAAATATCTCCCTCTTTGGGACCCTCTTTGAGTCTAATTTATACATTTGTTTTTTCCTGGAAAGATTTCCAGAGCTTCCCCCACTCTGCCTCTGGGCTCCCAGGCATCCATAGGAGACATGATTATTGCACTAAGCAGGTAGTCCTGTAAGGGTCTGCAGCCTCCACCTCTGTGTGCATTCTTATTCTGCTCCTAAGGCATCCATCCCACCAGTGAGCACTCCGAAGTCTGGCTTAGGTACAACTCCTCACTCTGGGACCCCAGGCAGCACTCAGCTGGTGCTGGCCGAAGGCCCCAGCACAGAAAACATTCAGATCCCTTCTCCACAGAGTGGCTATGCCCACTGCTACACCTTTTATTCCTGATAGGAAGGATGGAAACAAGCACAGACACAAGTAAACACAGTGGACTCCTGAGGCTTGAGTGGTTAAAACAGTGGTAGAATGACTCAGAGAAGGGGAAGGGACTACCAACTTGACTAGTTTTCTAATTTTATAACCAGATTCTGTCTCCCAAGATAGCCATTATAATTATAATCTCCTGGTGGCAGCCAAGACTCATATCTAACAACCGGAAAACTGCCAAAGGGATTCTCCTGAAGGGTCCCTTCCCTGAAGATCCATTGCCCCACACCCCAGAGAATGTCAGAACGGGATGGCAGGATGGGTGACCCAGTTCTCCTCATCTCATCTGACCCAGAAAACTCATCCCCGAAAGCCACAGACATCAGACTCTGGAATGATGCTAACTGCATGCTGTGGCCACATTTCAGGGAAAAGCAAGATTCATTTTGTTATGTTCCATGGTGATTTTTGAGACATTCTATAAATGTATTATAGTCTGAGCTCCTGGAGAAGAATAGAGAATATGAGTTACTCATGGTATACCCCCATAGTAAGTATTAAATAAATGCTTCTCGGATGAGACGTTTTGTGTTCTTTGCTGTTTAATTTATAGTATCTTAGGTGATGCTGTGGCTGGGTCTTGTGGGGAAGCAGGCTCTAGAGTTAGACTGGCCCAGTCACATGGAATAGACCCTGGGGGATTTCAGTTCACTTAGACTGGAAACTTGGAACCCAGTGGACGTAGCTGCACAGCCACAGGCGTGGGAAAGCAGCCTAAGGAGAACTGCCTGTGGGGAGGAAATGGTTCCCCAAAGCTTCATGTATCACACAACTCTCAGCACTTTACACGTGTTACCTGGTTGCTAACAGCCAACCTGTGACACAGGTAATATTTATCTTTCTTTTACAGATGAAGGAGTTGAATCAGAGCAAAGAAGGACATTTCTAGGTAACTCAGTGGCAAATGCTACCAGGACTCTAGCCCAGACTAGTTGACAGGAATTTTTATGCTCTTTATAGCTTCATTCTGCTGCTCCCCTTCAGAGCAGGGCCCTAATGGTGGGTAGAATGAAACTGAGAAACCTAGCAGTCCGCTGACTTAGGCATACCCAGCAAGCAAACATGGGGTAGCTAGGTGCAGGGATGTCTCTCGGGGTGGTCACTGGAGTCTAGAGGAGAGTGAACCACATCCTATAGTGTCTGGGTACTATACTGGTGATCCAGACAAGGATTCATGAATAGGGCCAAGAAGGCAGTGGCCAGAATCAGATAAGTGTTTTCTGGGCTCAAGAGTTGGTTCACACTAACTAAAGTTAACAGTGCTGAGAGCCAGGATATTGTCAATAAACCCTTGAAATACTCCCTTTCTAGGGTCTGAGTTGCTCAAAAATTCTAGGGCAAGGTCAAACATCAGTTTCAAGAATGCTTTGCTTGGGGCCGGCAGGTGGTATGGTGGTTAAAGATGCTGGACTCCCACATGGCCGACCACCGTTTGAGTACCGGACCTGGTGGCTTGTTTTCTCACTTTTCTTCTCTCTCTCTCTGTTCCTCTCTACTCAAATTAAAATAAATAAATAAACAAATAAAGTTAAATAAAATAATTCTTTAATTAAAAAAAAAGAATGCTTTGCTTAAAGTGAGAACCACCTGAATAATGAATTGGAAAGAGCCCAAACTGTCTAGACGTAACCAGTGCTCTCTGTATTCCCTTACGCTCTATTCCTATATGCTCTATACATTTTATTTAGGACCACCCTCTTTTTTCAGACCATACCACTGGAGCCAGTGTTTATTTCCAAGGTTGTGTTAGATGTTGGAGAAAAATTCTGGGGCTCATTAAACAGTGGGTAAAAGAGGAGGAGAGAATGAGGGAGGGAAGCAAAGAAAAAATTATAGCAGAGTGATATTTTCTTTTCCTGTAGGAAAAAAACTACAGTAATTGTATCTCCTGTTTAGAACATTTTTATCTTTCACACTTCATTTCTGTTTATGCAAAGCAATGAGTTTGGAGATTGCATTCTTAGGGGGAAATTCTCCCCAGAAAATATAACACTAAACCCACATGACTTTTTAGGTCATTTGAGGGATGAGTTGGAAAACACGATCTACTTACAGTGGGAGACTGACCCAAAGTCCCTCTATCCCTCTTTGCTTTTTAAACACTTCATGCTTATGGTATTTATTTGTACAAATCAATTGGCCTCCCTTTGAGTGTAATTGGAAAAACTTAGGCATGCTTGTCCAAGACTGTTCAGCAGAAGCCCAAGCTGGAAAACACTCCCTGTTTATTTGGTGGGGGTTTTTGGCAAAAGAAAGGAAATAATGGCCAATACTTTCAAGCAGGCAGCTTTGGTAGACAGTAGGCCTTATACAAGTCCATCATGTGGGGACACAATTTAGCGTCTAAGAAGGGGTAAATTTAGAGAAGCTTCTGCAAACAGAAATTGCTTTGATCTCTCTATGTACAGAGGGGTTAGCTCTTGGCTACAAAACATAGATACTAGAAATCTAATATATAGACATTGGAAATCAATCTATTATAAAAGAGACTCTCAGGACCATGTCTTATCCATTGGTTTTTCAATTTGGCTGCTCATTATAATGATCAGAAAGTTTTTTTTTTTAAAGAATTATTTATTTAATTTTATTTATGATTACGATTTCTTAAAATTTGCTCTAGGGCATGTGTGTTTACCAGAGAGAGACGGGGTGGAGAGGAGTGAGAAAGCAAGTTGCTAGGTCTGGTACTTGAACCACGGTTGGCCATGTGGGTGTCTGGCACCTTCACCACCATACCACCTGCTGGCCCCACCACCAGTAAGTTTTTAAAAATACTGATATCCCACCTTTCTTGAGATCCTGATTCAATTAATAAGAGGTGGAGAGTGCAGTTGTGTCTTCTAGATATTCTTTATTATACTTTGAATGGGTGATAGGGAGAGAAGATGGTGAGAAGAGAAGATTTAGCAATGAGAATAGTGGAAAAACCAGGGTAGTTAGAAAATTGAAATGGTTGATTTTAGCCCATGAGTGGGCTAAGGGATGACCAGATACTTAGTAAAATTTAATTTCTGGATGTGTCTGTGAGAGTATTTCTGGAAGAATTAGCATTTGAAGAAGTGGACTAAGTAAAGAAGATCCACCCTCAGTAATGTGGGCAAGCATTGTTTAGTTCATTGAGGATGGGTTAGAACAAAAAGGTAGAGGAAAGGAAATTTGCTCTCTCTATCTGAGCTGGGACATCCAGCTTTTCTTGCCTTTATATATCTTTTTTTTTTTTTTTTTTGAGAGAGAGAGATTTTTGCTGTAAGCGCGAGGGCTTGCAGAAGAGACAGAGAAACACAGAGACACAGAAAGCAAGAAATTACCCATCAAGAGAATGGCCATGCCGCAATCCCTTTCCTTCCAATCTCCTCTCAGGATTTTGTACACACATGCACACATGCCCAGTGTAAGTTTTAAATAGCCAGGTTTAGGACTTGAATCCTGGTCAACCACATGAGATTCCAGCATGTAACCATTATACCATCCACTGGTCCTACCTGCCTTTGGATATCAGAACTCCAAGTTCTTGGGCCTTTAAGCTTTGAGACTTACACCATTGGTCCCTCAGTTTCTCAGGCCTTCAGCCTCAGACTGGGAGTTACCCCATTGATGACCCTGGTTTTCAGTCCTTTGGATTCAAGCTGAATTACACCATTGGCTTTAGTTCTCCACCTTGCAAATGACACTTCATGGGACCTCTCAGCTTCCATAATCATGTAAGCTAATTCTCACATTAAATTTCTTTCTATCTATCTATCTATTTCCTGTTGGTTCAACTTCTCTGGAAAATGCTGACTAACACAGACATAGTGTGGGAGTCAGGTTGGCTCTCCCATCTGCTTGTCAGCTTTCCTCCCCTACTGGCCATTTCCTTAAGCCATCACCAAGATTAGACCATTGCAGCTCTTCATTTATCCCCTCCCTCAGAGTGGCTCCAGAATCAGATACTGACTTGTTAAAGGTGGAAAAACAATGTCCATGTGCCATTTTCCAAGGGAGATTTGCCCTCCTGTGTCTTATTCCCAGCTAAGGAAGAGAAAACAGGCATCAACCAGCAGGTGGGCACAATTTAGGAGCATGCAAGCATTCTCCCTGATGCTTCTGAAATAAGACCTTTGTAGACAGATGGTCATTTAGCCCTGTGCTTTTAGACCTGGTTATGGAGCATTGCTATGGCTGGGTCTTTGTGAGAACTGTCCTAGGTGTACTGGCTGCAGAGAGGACTGGAAAGTATACCAGTAATTGGAGGAAGAGGACTCATAATTTAGTTGACATCTGATAGTCTCATGCCTCCTGGGGAGCATCCCCCGTTTGCTAAACTGAGAACTGGGCCAGACAGAGGGCCCTAGTGAAACAGGAGTGAAGGCCTCAGCATTCAAGCAGCTTCCACCTTAAGTGGGTTGACAGACATACCATCACCAGGTGTCTCAAGTCTGGTGGAAGACAAACAATCTGAAACCCGGGGAGCCCCAGGCATTCTGGCCTAATTTGAGAAATGTGGTTTCTGCCACAGGCCAGTATTTAGGACACACATACATATTTAAAAGGCCTAAGAACAGACACAAATAAGACATTAACATGTGCAAATGGCTATAGCTGAATAGCTAGAGCCAGGAGTGAGGACAGAGAGGTGGAGCTGAGAGTAGGTTGTCTCAAGCACATGAAGTCAACCCATTAGCCCCCAGGCAAATCAGGTGGCAATGGGGGAAGAAGAAATTATAGGTAGCACCAGGTACATTGTAGGTATCAAGGATTAGGAAACTGTGGTTTCCCTTACCGAGGGCGAGCTGGAAGTGGATGTTGTGCAATAGTGTGTGCAAGTGTGTGGAAGCACAATTATCAAGGGGCCATATGTGAGGGGCTTCTAATAGCATCATTTGAGTAGGCCGTATTTACAAGTTCATGCTTTGCACACATGAGAGTGCACTATATACACACTTGCATGTGCTTGTGCACACACTTGTGGGGCTTTCTCTATGTTGGAGGGAGGTTGCCTCTATGCAAGTCATTGAACAATTTCCCCCTCTTATTCCAGGAAGCTTTCCCTGTGAGCCAACGTGTTCCCCTTCTTGTGTTTGTCTCTTGCTTTTCCTGAGTGGAAGATTCCTCTCCCAAGGAGCTGTCCAGCTCACTTCTAGTCTCTTTCCTGCTTTCAGGCCTTAGGTGAAAAGCACTGTATCACGGGCTAGAACTCCG
The DNA here is from genome assembly GCF_000334495.1 of Tupaia belangeri chinensis. Taxonomy (NCBI): domain Eukaryota; kingdom Metazoa; phylum Chordata; class Mammalia; order Scandentia; family Tupaiidae; genus Tupaia; species Tupaia belangeri. The sequence continues at coordinate 760,213 of NW_006199830.1, read as the reverse complement.
ATTCTTTGGGTAGAATGTAAATTTTCTACAACATAAGGGGATTCTAGAGAAAGAGAGACTATTGTGCAAACTTTTAGAACAGGTGAGGAGAAAAATTGCAAAAACAGACACCTTCACTTATAGAGGGACTGGGAGATGACCTTAATTAAAAAACCACCTTAATTAGAGGCAGAGAGGGGTTTACAAAAAGTTGGCTGAAGAGAGAGCATCTTAAAGTGAAGCTAATTTCCTGAATTCTTAGGTTAAGGACTCCCCATGGTATCCCTCTTGTAAAGTAGACAGCAGCACAAGAGGGGTTTAATACAGGACAGCTGGTGGACTGGTTGGGCAGTGGGCAAAGGGCCCTGGGTCCTGGACAGCTTTTTAGGTGACCTTTTGCTGATAAGGTTGGAGGAGGGAGGAAACAATGACCTTGATGTTCAGGCTTGACTCTCAGGGCATTTAAGGCAGACTGCTGAAGCCCCGGTGGAACTGGGCTGCAGAAGACACAGTCAGCCTTGGCTTCGCCCTGCCTCAATCAGACCTTTACTTTGACTCTCCTTTGTGGTCCCAACTCATGTGCAGTGGTCCCGTCTGTCCTCCTGTCTCCACAGACCCTCACTGCTGCAGCCCCACTCCAAAACTTTGCTCACATTTTTACATTCATCCAGAATATCTTTAACTGCTTTGCCTCAACCTAAATTTCACCTAGTCTCTGAGGCTTGGCTTAAATAACACTTACTCCAGGAAACCTTTCATGATGGTCTGGGCACACAGTGCTCTTCACACCTAACTCTTCTCACTTTCCTCCTGCCTTGCTGCCCACATCTTGCTCAGCTTTGCTGGTTTCTCCAATACAACCTCATGTCGGAACACCTGGGGTATCATCTTGGGCCCTCTTCTTTATTTCTACTTTCTTTTTTCAGGGAAATTTCTTTACCTTGTGGTGTTAATTACTAACCCTATGCCAATGACTGCTGAGTTCAAATGTGTAGGCCTGACTTTTCCCATGATCTTGAGACTCCTGCATCCAGCCTTTTCCCCTCCACTTGGTGGTCTAACCGGCACCTCAGACCTCAGACATCCCCAAAGGAAGACCTTGATTCCCTCCTTGGACTTCTTTTTTCCCAGTATCAGTAAATGGCACCACCATGACTTCATTGCTTTAAGATAAGCAGAAACCTGATACTAATTTATCTTGTACCTTTATTTTCTAGATAAGTTTCATTGGCAAATCTTACTGACTTTGGTTCAAAACATACTCTACATCTTTCTACATTATTCTCTTTCCACACAAGATAGATTGAAATCTTCAAAATAGGAATATGGCAACAGCCTTCTTCTCCCTCATTTCCTTGCTATTACCTCAATCCCTTCTTCACAAAGCCAAATGGTAATGTTTGGAACATAGGAGAAATCACACACAATGTCATCTCTCTTTTTCATTTTCCTTTTTTTTTTTACTGAGGGAGAGAAAGAGGATTTTTGACATGGTCCTACCATGCTGTGGTCTTCCTGCTTCAGCCTCCCAGTTAGCTATGACCATAGCCTGTGTTAGCTATGATCATGCCCAACCTGTTCAGGTTGAACTGAGACCTAAACCTAGATGTTCCAGGTAACCTCAGCCATCTCGCAGCAGTGTCTTAGTGCCTGTGCCACCACTGCTGGGCCCCTCCAAAATCTTTCTGTTACACTGAAGGTAAAATGCAAACTCCCAGGACCAGCAGATGGCATAATGCTTACATCACTGGATTCCCACTTAGTTGACCATGGTTTGAGTCCTGTACTGGCAGGTTGAAAATCACGCCCGGCATGTGTACATGTGTGCATGTGTACCCAAAATCCTGAGAGGAGAATGGAAAAGAATTGTAGTATGGCCATCCCTGTGAAAGGTGATTTCTTACTTTCGTCTCTCTGGTGAGCACGTGTGCCCTATAACAAAATATCTCTCTCGAATAAATAAATAAATAGATAAAAACACCTCATATCCTGGTCTGTAGGCCTCTTCCCAGTTGGACTTTTCGGTCTAGTCCTGGTCTGGTTATCTGATGTCATCCTATTCCATTCTTCCAGCTTCTATCCTTCTACCTACTGTTTCTTAGAAGCCCCAAGGTTGTTCTTACTTTAGATCCTTTGCATTGGCTATTTCCCCTGCCTGGGAAAAGTTTTGTCTACATCTTCACTAGGTAGGCTGCACCTTGCCAGGCAGGCGTCAGGCTCAATGTTACCTCCTCCACCAGACCTTTCCTGACACCCACCTTAAAACAGCCCTAGGTCATCTCTGTCTTATCCCCATTATACTTCATGACACTCAGCTCCCCAGGGCACTGTGTTGCTGTGTATCGTGTGTTCCCTCTACCAAGTGTGGGCTCCACAGGGTGGAAAGCCTCTCTTTCTGGCTCCCCACCATATCCTAGCTCCCAGAGCAATGCCTACCACAGAGGAGGCCCTCAGAGAGGCTTTACTTAATGACTAGATAAGTGAAAGGGTTCCAAATAGATGCCATTTGATTTGGAATGCTTTGATTTCCTTATTTGGAAACAAGTTTTTTTTTGGTTTTTTTTTGAGAGATTTTCGCTATAGGGCGCGTGTGCTCGCCAGACAGACAGAGAGAGACATAGAGACAGAGAGCGAGAAATCACCCCCCAGGGGGGATGGTCACGCCACAATCCCTTCTCCTCCATTCTCCTCTCGGGATCTTGGGCACGCACGCACACGCGCCCGGCGTGAGTTTTAAGCCACCGGGTCCGGGACGCGAACCGCGGTTGACTACGTGGGAGTCCAGCGACATAGCCATTACGCTAACTGCTGGTTCCCATGGAAACAAGTTTCATCTGACCACAATTTTTTTTCCTGCTTCAGCCTCCCAGTTAGCTATGACCATAGCCTGTGTTAGCTATGATCATGCCCAACCTGTTCAGGTTGAACTGAGACCTAAACCTAGATGTTCCAGGTAACCTCAGCCATCTCGCAGCAGTGTCTTAGTGCCTGTGCCACCACTGCTGGGCCCCTCCAAAATCTTTCTGTTACACTGAAGGTAAAATGCAAACTCCCAGGACCAGCAGATGGCATAATGCTTACATCACTGGATTCCCACTTAGTTGACCATGGTTTGAGTCCTGTACTGGCAGCTTAAAACTCACGCCAGGCATGTGTACATGTGTGCATGTGTACCCAAAATCCTGAGAGGAGAATGGAAAAGAATTGTAGTATGGCCATCCCTGTGAAAGGTGATTTCTTACTTTCGTCTCTCTGGTGAGCACGTGTGCCCTATAACAAAATATCTCTCTCGAATAAATAAATAAATAGATAAAAACACCTCATATCCTGGTCTGTAGGCCTCTTCCCAGTTGGACTTTTCGGTCTAGTCCTGGTCTGGTTATCCGATGTCATCCTATTCCATTCTTCCAGCTTCTATCCTTCTACCTACTGTTTCTTAGAAGCCCCAAGGTTGTTCTTACTTTAGATCCTTTGCATTGGCTATTTCCCCTGCCTGGGAAAAGTTTTGTCTACATCTTCACTAGGTAGGCTGCACCTTGCCAGGCAGGCGTCAGGCTCAATGTTACCTCCTCCACCAGACCTTTCCTGACACCCACCTTAAAACAGCCCTAGGTCATCTCTGTCTTATCCCCATTATACTTCATGACACTCAGCTCCCCAGGGCACTGTGTTGCTGTGTATCGTGTGTTCCCTCTACCAAGTGTGGGCTCCACAGGGTGGAAAGCCTCTCTTTCTGGCTCCCCACCATATCCTAGCTCCCAGAGCAATGCCTACCACAGAGGAGGCCCTCAGAGAGGCTTTACTTAATGACTAGATAAGTGAAAGGGTTCCAAATAGATGCCATTTGATTTGGAATGCTTTGATTTCCTTATTTGGAAACAAGTTTTTTTTTGGTTTTTTTTTGAGAGATTTTCGCTATAGGGCGCGTGTGCTCGCCAGACAGACAGAGAGAGACATAGAGACAGAGAGCGAGAAATCACCCCCCAGGGGGGATGGTCACGCCACAATCCCTTCTCCTCCATTCTCCTCTCGGGATCTTGGGCACGCACGCACACGCGCCCGGCGTGAGTTTTAAGCCACCGGGTCCGGGACGCGAACCGCGGTTGACTACGTGGGAGTCCAGCGACATAGCCATTACGCTAACTGCTGGTTCCCATGGAAACAAGTTTTATCTGACCACAATTTTTTTTTTTCTAAAGGATTCTACCTATATATTTTATCCAGATACTGAAGTTCTCGTTCTTTCCCTCGTATTTTGATATGGCTATCACTATGACATCATCAGGAAAGTCATGATGCATTTTCCTATTTTTTTAATGCAAAAAATGTGTCATGACTTTCCTAACAACCCATTATTTGTTTTTTTGTTTCTTACGAAATAGATGAACTGTCTCTGGTCTGCATGTGTTTGATAGTAGCTCTCAGACATTTGGAGATCTAAGTCTGGCCTGCTCTTCCCTCAGAGCTGTGCCAGGAAAAAGCACTGAGGCAGGACTTCAGGCTGGCCGCTGCTAGTCTGGCTTTACCATAAATGCGTAGAACTTATTTATGAAACTCATTTATTCAAATCTGGTTTTCTAGGTTAACAACTGCGGCCTTACTTATTCACCTATTACATATTTTGAAGCAAAGTACTGGACTAGCTACTGCATGGCTGAACCTCCCTCCTCACGGGTCTGGTAGAGTTGATGCACACAAGTGATGATGGCTGGAAGGGACAGAGTTACATAAAAGAGGTGTAGTCGTGTTTATGGGATTCAGAGGTGGCGCTGAGACCTCAGCCAGGGGCTCCTGAGACTGGAGAAGATGACATTTTGAAGAAGCAGGACCTAACTAAAACCTGTCCTCAGGGCTCTGCAGAGAAATTGACCCAGGGGCCAGCACAGCTCCAGCAGGACGGGGGAAAGTGAGGTGACAGCTCCTGGCCATGGCCTCTCAATGACTCTTTTAGAGTCCCTTCAGTGGTGAAGTTTGAATTGACCTGACCAGCAGCAGGTCCTGAGGCTCTGGAGCAAAGATTTCTCTTCTTAGGAAAAAGGAGAAAACACTCACATGGAGACAGAAGAAAAAAAAAAGAGACATTTATTTCATTGTATTTGCTGTTAATTGATTAATTTGGAGCCTTTTCTGCCTTGCCTCAGTGGGGATTCAGTCTAGGGGTCTAGGCCAGAGTCAGGCTCTTAGAGTTTCACAGAGTCCCTCAGATTTGATCTTGCCTACAGCTACTATTTGCAGTAGGCAAAATCTTTTGCTCCAATTAGCACCAGCTCTGCTGCAGCCCAATTTCCTCTATCCTTCTTTCCCTGAGTAAAGCTTGGGGCAGACAAGAGCATAGATGATGTTCATACCCGTCTTTAGTTCACTTAAGTTAGTCTCTAACCCTGAGAGGCTTTATCTTATATGAGTTTCCTTAGAGTCTGTAGCACAGAGTGGGACACATATGTACTAAATCCTTGACATAGTGTTAGTACATATGATTTTTTAAACAACAAGTGACAAGAAAGTGATAATCCTAACACAGATTGACATATAGTTGCTAATATTCTCTGAGTTCTTAGGTGTTAGGAACTCTTTATTCAAGAAAAGAATAGATAGGAGCCTTATTGGACAGCAGCTTGCTCGTTTAACCACTGAGGTACAAAGGGAGCCAATGGACCTTCCAACCCTACTGAAAGCCACCCACAAACACATTGTAATCAATATCAATTTTCCAATGTATTATTGATTCTAAGAGGCATTAATTTCAAAACAAACAATGGTTTTCTACAGTGATTTCCATATTGCGGATACAACTGCCATTTTTGCTGACCTGCCTGTTGTCAGATATTATTGACTGCCTATAGAATGAAAGAGAACTTATTTTATGGGTGTCTTGATTGAATTAAACTGGGAGAAGGGGGACAAAGAGTTATAAGTGTGAGAATTGATATTAACTGTCCCTTCTCCATCCTCCCCTGCTTTGCCCAAACTTGATATAAAACTCCTATACCGAGTCCCTGATTCCCTTCCAATATATTGCTTCTCTTATTTTGCTAGCACACATGCACAGTGATTGTATTCACCTGTGGTCTCTATTTCATTTTTGTTTGGTATTGCAAACACTTATGAGTGGTGCTATGACTAAAGGCTTTATGAGTGGTGCTCTGACTAAGGGCTTAACCGTGATGTGCTCATTCATTCACCATATGTGCAAAGAGCTTGGGTGTGAATGTGAACAGTGAAAGTCAGGTCAAGATATGTATTGGAGAAGGGGATTGGTCTGGGATTA
>NW_006199830.1:749085-753935 GCF_000334495.1 Tupaia belangeri chinensis | reverse complement strand
CCTGCTGAAGGAACTGAGTCCCAGAGCAGGCTGAGTCCCAGGGAGGTTGAGTGTTTAGGAAGTCTACCTGGCCTTTGTCTCCTGGGATGGGGGTTTGTAGCTCACCTCAGGGAACTTCTTCTCCTTCCTTAACTTTATTTTCATTTTGCCCTTTTTCCCTGGCAACTGCACCCCCTAACAGGCTTTGGTTACCATTTTGTCATACTGACAACTTGGTATAGTCCATCTCAATTGTCTATTCTGCATTTATGGTTATCTTGACTTGCAGGCACTTCTCTGAACCAATCCCTTCACACTCAAAAACAGAGTCTACTGCTGTTCTCTTTGTCCTTTTGGACACTCACTCACCAATGCCTGTAATAAACTTGGAAGTCATCCTACAGTCTTGTTTCCTCCTACTTCCACACATAATCAGTTTATGACAAAAAAGTCCCCTTTAATAATTAAACAGTTTTGTTAGTAGATTTTTATTAACTATAGCATAAATTTAAAAAAAAAACCTTCCATATAATGGAATTTTTAAAAAAGTAAAATGCAGCTCTATAGCCCATCACCCAGATTTTAAGAACTTTATTAGCAGTAGCCCACCTGCCACCTCTAAGTCATTGTCCCCCAAAGGGTAAGCGTTTGCCTGACTTCTAATCTCAGTGATTAGTCTTCTATGGCTTTGAATTTTAGATAAATGTACTCAAACAGGTGCATCTTCTGGTGTCTGTCTTTTTTACACTCAACACTATGCTTGTTAGATGGATCCACTCTGTTATTTATTACCAGCTCTTTATTTTGCAGGGCCATGTACTATTTTTATTTCATGGCAAGGATGTTTTATTGTAAAGTTGGTTTCTTTCTGAGGTCATTTGAAGATAATAAATAAAGTCAAATCATGGGAAGTAGAAAGTTTCTTTTTGTAAAATGCATCTTTAAAATCAGGACATACATAGGTATTATCGGGTCATTGGAAAAGTCATGACAGATTTTTCTGTTTTTCCATGCAAAAATGCATCGTACTTTTCTGAAAATCCAACAGAAGTGTACTGATGAAAAAGGTGAGATACTCTGCAGAGAACCAGACAGCCAAGAAACCAGTACAAGTAAAAGTAAAACTTCTATTTTCTATAGTTCATGCTCTTCGTTAGTTTTGAAAGAAAAGTCATGCTTCAATTAATAACAGGCAATGGAGTCAATATGATGGGAGCAGAGACAATGATATGATCAAATGCCAAGCAATGACTGACAGTAGAAAAGATATCATGTGAACCAAGGCAATTTCTCTTGACTTCTAACTTCATTCATCCAACGAATAACATTTCACCACAGTTTTATCAATGGAAAACAATTCCACACAGATCATTCTGTCAATGACAAAAAAACAGCATCAAATCATTTTGTCCACATAAATCAATCAATCATTAATTATTTTCTCCCACTTGGGATATATGAGGAGGACCAAGTATCTTGAGTAAAACAAAAGACAAAAGAGAAAGCAAGAAAGAAAAGGGAAGAAAGAGAGAGAGAAAGAAAGAAAGAGAAAAAAGAGAGAAAGAAAAAAGGGAGAAAGAGAGAGAAAGAAAGAAAAAAAGAAAGAAAGAGAAGGAAAGAAAGGAGAAAGAAAGGAGAAAGAAAAAGAAAGAAAGATTTTCTCTTTTGGCAAATCCAGTTGAGGAATGCAATTTATGCCTTTTTTGGGGGGTGGAGGACTATGTCCTGATGGGAGGAGAGATAAACAATTTTTAAATTTGTAGCAAAGACAAATTATAGCAATGAACACATTGAAAGAAAATATAACCAATTATTCCTCCTTACAGATACAATAGCATTTCTAGTTTTTTACTTTTGCTTAGTTAGTTTTTCTTACTAGAATTTCTTTCTCATTCTTCCAATGTAAAATCAACTTTTGAAAAAGATTACATCCCAAGAGCTTCCACAATCCTTAGATGACAAACTGTGTGTGGGGGGGTCTCTGGTTCAGGACTAGACTCCTCTTCCTAGCATTGCAGTTTCTTCTTGTCACATCTTGGTGCTGTTGAAAGCTCTTTCTCCAGAGTGGTCCATACTAGATGGGAGGGGATTTTTTTTTTTTTTTTTATACATGGAAGTTCATATTCATGCTATATAGGATAAAGTCATGCATGGGGCTTTTTTTTTTTTTTTTTTTTTTTTTTTTGTGAACCTGGTATGTTATATCATGAACGTTTTGTCGAGTTTGCCCTGGGAAGGAGGAAGTACTCCACCACTGGGAGCTTGTTTGGAGAATGTTTCACTCCTTAGGGCCAATCTGATTGAGCTTGTCCCTTGCTTTAGTTCCATAGGTCACAATTCTTTTACTTAACTGGCTGGACATTTATAAATGTCCCTAAGCCCCAACTGGGGTGTCAGAAGAGAGTCTAACATCCCAACTATAGCTCCATTTTCCTCTTCAGGACCCCTAGAGGGGGAAAGCATTTTCTTTTTGTCAGTAGTACAGATACAACAGATCTCCATGTAGCCCTGTCCCTGTTAATGTGTGCTTTATCCCATTGCAAAGGAATAAGACATCTTTGCACCTCAGTTGTGATTTATCCTCCTATGAAAGACCAAGACTATTTCTAGTCCAGGTAAAGGAAAATAAATAAAATAAATATAAGACAAGTTAAATCTTCAATGGAACAAGTTCCACACACAAGGCCAACCTGGATTTCAAAGTCCTTGTAGTTGGTGAATTTGTTATTTATCTCTGTGTCTAGACATTTCAGGAAGATGTGCTTGAAATGAAGACAGGCTTAACAGAGGTGTACTGGCAATGATAATGATGATGATGATTGTGGATAGAGCATTTAAGGCACAAACCGAGTTCAAAGACACTAGACTCTAACCCAAATAGTTTCACATAAAGAAGGATTCTAATGCAAACAGTGACTATTCTTAAATTTACACTCCTTTCTCTTGTATTAAAAGAAATGCTAATTTATCAAATTAAAAGACAAATAAACAGGAAGATAAAGGAAGAACATAGAACACATTTCTACCAACTAGTTAACATTTGATGTGTCTATTCTTTCTTTCACTCACTCTCACTCATTCTTCCTCACCTGTATTTGTCTTGGTTTCCAAAGTGAAGTCAAATTCATGCTAAACATGATAAAGTTACAGATTAGGCCATTTTACATAATAAGTTATGAGCATATTTGTCAAAATTTTAGAAACATTTTACCAAACTCTTTGTCAAGATTTTAAAAACATTTTTACCAAACTCTGACGACAAGAAAGTTGTTCTCTATTTATTTATAAATTAGAAATGTGGCATTGGGAGGGGGGGCAGCAGGTGGTGTGGTGGTTAACACACTGGACTCCCACATGGTTGACCTTGGTTTGAGTCTTGGACCCAGCAGCTTGAGACTCATACAAGGCACATGTATATACCTGCCCCAAATCCCGAGAGGAGAGTAGAGTAATACTCCTGGGAGTAATTTCTCACTTTCCCTCTCTGTGTGTCTCTCTCTTTCTGGCAGGCACACATGTGCTATGGCAAAGGTCTTAAAAAAATAGAAATGTAGCGTTTGTGAAAACATTTTATACATATCTTAGGACACATTTTAAATTATTTTCTTAGGAAATAGTGCTAAAAGTACATTTAAAAATGTATAAAAGATTTGATACATATTGCTATAACATCCTCCAGAAATTCAGACTCCCATTAGCAGTATTTGTACATATTTCCATTATAACCTCATTAGCATCCATGAATGTAATATAAAAAAGGGAAAAAGTAGTACTTTGACAAAGAGATAGGGAAAAAGGTAATCATGTTGTTGCTTTAATTTGAATGAAATACTAAATAATTGTATTGTTATTTATTGTTTGATTTCCTTTTTGTGGATTGTCTGCTCATACTCTTTCTATTTCTTAATGATCTATAAATAGTTTTCTTATGTCTTTTTAGAGCTCTGATGTATGTTACAACTATTTCCTCTAGATATTTGGTTTTGTTTAAAAGAAAAAAGGGGGCCAGCACGTGGTATGGTGATTAAGGCACTGGATTCCCACGTAGCTGACTGTGGTTTGAATCCCAGACCTGGTGGCTTGCTTTCTTACTTTATTACTTTCTCTGTTTCCCTCTCTCTTTCTTGCTTGTGAGTGCACATGATCTATAGCAAATTAAAATAATAGTAATAAATTAAAAAAGATATAATTCTTAAAAAATAATGAAACAAACAGAAATGTCTGATACTTCAATGTATTAAAATTAAGCCATCTTTGGGTTGGCCCTATAGCCTAGTGGCTAGGAGAGCCTGATCTCACATGGCCTACTAGAGTTCAAATACTGGATTTTGCAGCCTGAAAATCACACTGGTGTGGTGTGTGAGTGTGTTTGTGTGTGGTGTGCTCCAAATCCTGACAGGATGGAGAAATGAAAAAGAAGGAATGACCACTCCTCATTAGGAGACTTTCTCCCTCTTTCCTGCTCTTTCTCTGGTGAGTGCAAGTGCCCTCTGGAAATTATGAAATATACATAGCTATCTTTTAACAATTTCCTCCCTTGTTTTTAGGCTTGAATCAGATTTTTAATTTTTTTAATAGATTTTTGCTATAGGGCATATGTGCTCAGCAGAGAGACAGAGAAACAGAAAGTGAGAAATCCCTTTTCCCCACCAGGGAGAATGGCTACACTGCTATCCCTTCTCCTCTATTCTCCTCTTGGGATTCTGGGCATGCATGCAAACATACCCGGTGTGAGTTTTAGGCTGCCAAGTCCAGGACTTGGACTGCAGTCGACTACGGGGGAGTCCAGTGACATAACCACTATACCATTGGCTGATCCCTGGGTCAGGATTATATTTATAACATATATTTTCTTCCTCTTTTTCTCTTTC
>NW_006199830.1:708991-747951 GCF_000334495.1 Tupaia belangeri chinensis | reverse complement strand
CTGTCTTGCTTGTGAGTGCACATGATCTATAGCAAATTAAAATAATAGTAATAAATTAAAAAAGATATAATTCTTAAAAAATAATGAAACAAACAGAAATGTCTGATACTTCAATGTATTAAAATTAAGCCATCTTTGGGTTGGCCCTATAGCCTAGTGGCTAGGAGAGCCTGATCTCACATGGCCTACTAGAGTTCAAATACTGGATTTTGCAGCCTGAAAATCACACTGGTGTGGTGTGTGAGTGTGTTTGTGTGTGGTGTGCTCCAAATCCTGACAGGATGGAGAAATGAAAAAGAAGGAATGACCACTCCTCATTAGGAGACTTTCTCCCTCTTTCCTGCTCTTTCTCTGGTGAGTGCAAGTGCCCTCTGGAAATTATGAAATATACATAGCTATCTTTTAACAATTTCCTCCCTTGTTTTTAGGCTTGAATCAGATTTTTAATTTTTTTAATAGATTTTTGCTATAGGGCATATGTGCTCAGCAGAGAGACAGAGAAACAGAAAGTGAGAAATCCCTTTTCCCCACCAGGGAGACCCTTCCTCCCTTCCTCTTTTCTTTCATTTACAAAATAGGTCCATACCTCTGGGGTATGGTATAGGGCAGCAATCTAACATTTTCTTTTTAAATATGTAATCACTTGTCCACGAGCCATTTATTAAATATTCTCTTCTCTTGCCCTTGATTTTAGATGTGATAATGGTTAAATGCTGAACTCTAATTTGTATTAGAGTCTACTTCTGGGAATACTTCCCTGTGCCATAGATCCATGTGCCAGTTCTGGAGCCCCAACCACATTGCTTTAATTGCTGAGCTTGGTAATGCAGAAAGTGTTATTTGGCAGTGTCAGTCCCCTTTCATTACTCTTTCTTGGTTGGGGGGGGGCTTCTTTGTTTCTAGGAGGTTGGATTTTTATAGACAAATTTTTATATTCCTATTCAAGGAATTCTGTCATTTTGGTAAAAATGAACTGAAACTTAGGTGCTATCTTTAGAAGAATTACTTACGATAGTAAGTCCTTTGGAAAGCATATTTCTTCTAACTCAATAAGACTATTTGTTCCTCAGGTTATTCAAGACTCTTTTATACCTGTGAATAAAGTACAGTCATTTTATTCATCAGGTGCTCCCTACTTCACTTATTGTTAAGTATTTTATATATTTCCATACTATTTACGGAAAGCCTTGTGGAAGGGGGGTGTACATTTTGTATTTGACCCCACTAATGTTTCAACTGCTTTTCCAGGTTTTTTTTTTTTTTGCCTTTTTTATCTAAATATAATAACTTATTAATTTTTCTTGTTTGGCCGCATTGGTTAGTGTGTTCACACATTATGTGAAAACAGTGATATTCTGTTTTTGTATGGCTATTCAGCTATAATGTAGATTCTATTAGTGTTTCATCTTTTAACCAAATAAAAGGTTGAAGATAAATGTTTTATAGCAAAAACTCTTTATTCTGAGTCTGTGTGTGTGTGTGTGTATGTGTGTGTGTGTATGTGTGTGTGTGTGTCTATTGCTATGTTTAAATGTTCCTCCCATAACTCATGTTGAGATTTACTTTCCAATGTATTGGGAGGTGTGGCCTCTAAGAAGTGGTTAAGTCATGAGAGTTCTGCTCTCGTAAATGAGTTAATGATGTTATCACAGGAGTGAGTGAGTTAGGAGGGAAGTGGGATCCTCATGGAAGGATAAGCACAGCCCTTGTGTTTTCTGTGTCCCATATCTTCTTTCTGCCTGTCATCTTCTGACACGGAATAACCTGTATCAGATACTAGTGCCACGCTCTTGGACTTCCCGGCTTCAAAAACTGGGACCATATACACTTCTGTTCTTTGCAAATTACCCAGTCTGCTGTATTCTGCTATAGCAGCAGAAAACAGCCTAAGACAAAAAATAATTACATATATGTATAAAAATATTTTTTATCCAGGATTATTATTTTTATTGAAATATTTTTATTTATTCATTCATTTATTCATTTATTTTTGTCATGGAGGATCATAACATTGATTTACTTTCTGAGACTACCAGGTAAATTCTAAATGATTCTGCAACATGCAATACCTATCATGACTTCTATTTAGAGGACTCAGGTTTCTGAAATAAGCTTCAATTCAGCAAATGTGCCCATGACAGAGAAAAATGAGCATGTTATCAAGGAGTTAAGGGTGAAGTTTATAAGAACCATGTATCTATGTATATTTTTAGTTTATTTATGATTGGGATTTGTGTTAACATTTTATTTGGAATTTTTGCATGTCTATTTTCAGTAAGCAGGATCTAGAGATGTATGTTTATGCCTGAATATGTGCATGTGTGAGTGTACTAAGAGTGGCATGTCTATCAAGTTTGGGCATTAGGTTTGTGGAAAACAGCCTGCAAATGGTTAGTTAAAAAATTATTTCTAGGGACCAGCAGATGGTGTAATGGTTACGTTGCTGGACTCCCATGTGGTTGACTGTGGTTCTAGTCCCAGACCCAGCGCTTTAAAACTCACACCAGACACGTCTGTGTTCATGCCCAAAATCCCAAGAGGAAAATGGAGGAGAAAGGATTGTGGTATGGCCATGCCCCTGGGGGGGTGGTGCAGGGAGTGATTTCATGCTTTCTCACTTTTGGTCTCTCTGTCTCTTGGGTGAGTGCATGCACCCTACAGTAAAAATCTTTCTCAAAAAAAAAAAAAGAAAAGAAAAGAAAAGAAAGGTAAAAGAAAGAAAGAAAAGAAAAGAAAAAAAGAATACTGAAAGCTTCCCTGTGGCACAGTGGTTAAGGAAGTCAGATTCCACATAACTGACCATGGTTCAAATCTTGGACCCAATGGCTGGAGAAATATGCTGGGCATGTGTATGTGCATGCCCAGAATCCTTATGCGAAAGAAAAATGGAGGAAAAAGGATTGTGGCATAACAATGCTACACAGGTCTCTCTTTCTCTGGTAAATGCATGTGCCCTGGTTTTGGCTTTTGGAAAAAAAAAAAAAAAAAAAAAAAAAAAAAAAGCGTAGTATGAAGCTGTCTATTCCTGAGAATTTTAAAGAACTCACATATTTTCCTGTGCCATTTTGGAGGTAATATTTACATTTACTGTTTCTCAGTACTTTTGATCAGTTCAATATTCCTTCTCTTCATGATTAAGTTTCAATTTACTTATTTTTCTAAAAAATTACCCATTTTACTATTGCTGTATAAATAACTTTTTAAAAAGCTTGTGGATACATTTGCTTGCTCATTTCTCACTTCTCATTTTATTTTATTCTATTTTTTTGATTTTGGTTTTTCCTTATTTACTTGCTAAATCCTTAGCTATTAGGCTTTTCCTTTCAAAGATCTATTTTTAGGATTTATCATTTTTCTTATTTCTACTTTATATTTTTTGATGAATTTTAAAATATTCTGGCTTTATGTTATTTTTCTTGGTAATGATGTTGGACTTTCTTCATTTAATTTTATAGTTTGTATTTAGCTTTGTGGGCCTTTAAAGTTTCAGAATTAATGCTGAAAACATTTTGTTTGTAATATGAAAGTTTTTATAATAGTTTTTTTATAAAACTTTTTCTACTTGTTATAATTTTCTGAATAGTTATTTATAAATTTAATCCCAGTGTGATTAGGGATACTTTTTAGTTTTCTGAGTGTTTGTATTTTCTTTTTGCTCTGTGTTATTTACAAAATGTCTCCTTTTTGCAATTTTTATTATGGTTTAATATGGGATACATTTTTATAGTGTGCAATATGTGTATTTACAAAGATACGGTATTATTTGTTTATGGTGCCTATAGTTAGATGCATGTCTCTAATAGAATAGCTAAGATGAAGTTTAGTCCTAAGAGTTTTGGAAACATAACAGAAGGTAAAAATGGCTGGTATCACTAATGGGAGCAATAGGCCAGTGCCCACACAGCCATTGGAGAAGGGAATTATTTCATCTGTAGTCAGTCAGTGCCTGGATCAGGGGTCAAGATAAAGTTTAGTCCTAAGAGTTTTGGAAACATAACAGAAGGTAAAAATGGCTGGTGTCACCGATGGGAGCAGCAGGCCAGAGCAGAGTACAAACAGCCATTGGAGAAGGGAATTATTTCATCTATGGTCAGTCAATCCCTGGATCAGGGGTCAAGGCTAGAGGGGCCCAACTTAGCCTGGGGAAATATACCAGAGTGCAACTGGACAGGGGTGAATCTCAGGGATTGAGTGAGAGCCCAGTTGGGAGAATGTGGGGGTGGGGGGAGGGATTCTGAGGGCATCCTCAGCAGTAAATTCATCTATCAGGAAGGATAATTTGTTCTTTCTTTTCCTCTCTTTGAACTCCAGTAAATCCCGGCTAAAGGCTGTAGTCTCTCTGCCCTGAAACTTCAGAGAAAGATCTCTTCTGGGCCTGTGAAGAGAGAGATGGGAGGTGAGGCCTCTGCCAGGGTGGATAGGCAGCCAAGCTGACCCTCACCAGGCTGGGCTGCAACAAAGACAGTGGCCAAGAAGCTGGAGGAGGTAGCCAGAGAGGAAGAGAAGGAGGGCTTGGCCTCGGGGTTGCTGAATCAGCCCCGGAGTTGAGGAGCCCTGAGGATCTGTAAAGAACATCAAAGAGGCCCTTTGAGAGCATTTTCACCTGGTCGAGCAAGTGGGTGCTGACAGTGATCACAACAGTGCCATCAATTAATTATTTTTTTTTAGAGATTATTGCTATAAGATGCATGCACTCGCCAGAGAGACAGAAAGAGAGAAATAACTCCCAATTGGGGATAACCACCCACAATCCTTTCTCCTCTACTCTCTTCTTGGGATTCTGGGAATGCAAGTACATGCATATATGAGTTTCAAGATGCCAGGTCAGAAACTCTAACTGGTGTTGACTGTGTAGGAGTCCAGCACTTTAGGTCAGATTAACTGGGTTAGAAGACACTTAAATTAGAAACATTGCAAATAAACATATTGATTATAGTCTTCCACCATTTTCAGGCAATATGATCAGCCCAAATCAGGGGGAAAAAATGTATCCGGTTTTCTCCTGTGATTATTATATGCCTCTTAGCTTTGTCTTGTTTGTCTTTATGCTGTATGATGCTATAACAATGTGAGATGAAGATGTGCATTTGTTGTATCTTAATTGTGGATTACACCCATCATCAATCCAAAATGCTCCTCTTGGCCTTTTTAATGCTTTGTTTGCAATTTCTATCCCTGGTTTCTTTTTGTTAGCATACGTTTTGGCTAGCATTTAACCTTTATTTCTGACCTTAAATTGTAGCTTGTGTATTTTGTATTTTGACTAAATATAAAAAGCCTTTATCTATTAATGAGGGAGATAATTATACTGATAGCGATTTTTCTAACTGATACGTGTGGTAGACAATACTGTTCCCTGCCCGGCATCTCTTCCCTTCTGCCTGTATTAAGGGAACCCAGATATTTACACAAATGCACATCTTACACCTTGGGAGAACTTACCCATTCCAGCTCCCACGGTGGGCCAACTGATCTAAATGTAATTCTACATTTTATTTGTGAGTTACTCAGGAATGGATAGGTGACTCAGTTGTGGACTAGACATTGTGAAAGGCAATGGATTTAAGGGCTTCTTTGGAGAACATTCCATTGCTTGATCATCTCTTCTGCTGAGTCTCAATACATTTGGATACTGCTCCTGAAAATGTGATAGATAGCCACCTTCCTGCCTGACTATGGATGGGCCCTCATCGGACGGCAGAACACAGAGATGGGCAGAATGCGGATGGGTTCTTGAAGGCATCCTTGAGCTTCCGAACCAACAGCCCTATGGTTGTCCTGCATCTTATGTTCCTGTTACATGAAATTAGGCAGTTCATTGTTGTTTAAGCCAATTTAAGTCAGGATTTCAGCTACTTCTAGTAAGAACACCCAACCAGTACAGTATGCTCATTTTTAATCCTTTTACCTTTATTTCATGCTTCCTGGGTATTATTTCTCTTTGTTGTTTTTTTTTTCTTTATTTTCTGTCATCCATATATAGATCACATTTTATTTGTTTCTGTTTTCTCTTGAAATTTTCTTTTGCTAAATGTGTATCTGGTTTTTACTTTTGTTAAAAATGGAGTAGCTTGTCTTACACCTAAGCTTATATTTTTTACTAGTATCAGTCAATAGGAAAATGATAATTATGTTATAATTATCAGCTAATATTTGCTGAACTCTTAATATACGCTGTGCTACTGTGCTGAGCAGTGTATGTATATTCGTACATTTTTCCTCACTGTTGGACCTGGAGACATAGAAAGTCTGAGTAACTTGCCCATGTAAAGCAAACACTACCAATCGCCTACTCTGTGGATGAGGAAATCAGCACAGTTTCACTTCATATAATGCTTTTATCTCTCCATTCACTTCCTGTTTTTTTGTGGTTATTGGGAAATTTCAAAACTGGAACATTAATAATTAATTTTTACATTATGTACATTCTTTCAATTAAAAAAAATTCATTTTGTTTTGAATCCACATTTCCTGCAACCATTTAGACTCGATTCTACATTTAAATGCTTTCAGTACTCATCACCATTACTCTTGAACCCTAATCCTTTATTCTAAATTATTTAACATAGTTCATTATTGGATTTACTGATATACTTTTGGCTAATTTATTCAAAAGATATGTTGTTTTTACACAAATTGTCAAAAAATAATCACTTAGTTGATTATAGAAATTGTATACATAAGGAGATTTCAACAATATCCATGGAAAATGAAATTAAAGTAGGAGTTTATTTTGATGTGAAAAGTTCTCTAATCCATGCATACTTTTTTTATAAAATGGATTTTCCATGAACGTTTTTTGAAGACATTTTATTTTTCTTTGTCTTTCCTATTTGGTGCTGTGTCGGAGATGTTTGAGTCGCTCCCTTCTTTCTTTTGTTTACATTGTAGTCTATCTGGTTCTTTTCTTCCAGATACTAATAGTAGTTTTGACTTTTTTTTGTTTCTTTTCTACATTTAAATTCTATTACAAAAGTAATTCTTGAAACATATTCTTCCTGATTATTGCAACAATTTTTTCTTTATAAAATTTTATTTATTCTTACTATAATATTTTAATATTGCATTGAATTACATATATCTTTACAGTGTATTACATTTCTTTTTCCAGAAGCAATACCTTGCATATCATTCAAGACACATCCACAATCATAGTGGAATATTTTAATACATTTTGTTAGTAACTGATAAAACAAAATGAAAAAAGTCAGTAGAGATATAGAAATTCTGAAAAATAGCATTAATAAGACCAGCAGATGGCACCATGATTACATCGTCCTGAGAGGAGAATGGAGGAGAAGGGATTGCGGCGTGACCATCCCCTCTGGGGGGTGATTTCTCGCTTTCTGTCTCTATGTCTCTCTCTGTCGGTCTGGCAAGCGCACGTGCCCTATAGCAAAAACCTCTCAAAAAATAAAAATAAAAGACATTACTATCCACATCATCATTGCCATCATCATCAAATAGCTTGTCATCTTTTTTTTTTCCAGATTATTATTATTATCATTACGTTTTTAAATATCTCATCATTACATATCATTTGGCTTGTAAAAAGAATTTACCCAACGTGAAATATGTCTCAGACCAGTCCAGTTGAGAATACTTTACATGTTATCATCAACAAGTAAAAATACATTTCTGTGTCCCACTAATATCATGCCTCTCTATTTGTTCTCTTGCTAGTCTTTTCTATACTCTTCCCTTCTCTCATCCCATTCCATACTGTCGTCAGCATCCATAACTATTTTCACTGCTTTTATGCCCTCTAATATTTTGATCTTTAACTATTACAACAATTTTTTAAAAAAACTCCCGTTCGATCACTCTTTTCTAAATTCAAACCCTTTCCCTAGAGGTAACTAAAATGAGCATTTTGCATGACTCTTTTCAAAGAGTTTTATGAATTCACATCCATATATCTGTAACTATGGACAATACACAGTGTTATTCCAGGGGAAGGATAATCTTGGAATATATGTCAGATGCATCAGTGAGAAGTTTTTGGAAGATGAGGTAGGGGTCCAGAACAATCTAATCACCTAAGAAAGAAGCTTTCTCTGCAATAGTGGGTGAATGATCTGGTGTCTGATGAGGTAGACATTGGACTTCTGATTCAAGATTTTTCTCCACAGGAAAAGACAAGAATGTCTTCTCAAGCACATGGCCTTATTCTCCTTGGCAGGGTCACATCCCTGACTAATCCTCACCTCTGCTCCAGAGCTCACACACATAACCCGTGGAGATTCTCCTCACTTTCTGGTCAAAGTGTATTTGGGTTTCCTCATGTCGTTTTTTCAGTGGGGCTCTGGCAAAATTGAAGCCCTATACTTAGGTAGTAAGTGGCTATCTTGGGAGGAAAAGAGAACCTATGGATCGGTCAGCTGGAACCAGGAGAGAATAATAAGCCCTTCCCCAGTGTCCCTCTGATCTTGCAATTAGAAAACAGGAGGGGTCTTTTCACAAGAAATCCGGTTGTTGGATGAGATTGGTGCTCTGATGCTGATGAAGGGAGTCCAGTGAGCTTGGGCTCTCCCTGCTTTGAGCTCCTGAAAAATGACTCCTAGACACTTTCCCACCAAGTAGGTCTACTGTGCCCAGCTTCTTAGGGATCCCATCAGATTTTGCTTCCCAAGTGAACTAATTTAGTAAAAATATGTTTTCCCATTTTAACTGCTCTCCCAACTCTGAAAAGCATGTGATACTCTAGATTACTGCACTAAACTGCTGTCATTCCTGGCAGCAGCAAAAGAGGCTCTGCTTCATCAGCCCAAGGCACTGGGGTGGGTAGGTAACTTGAGCCAGAATTTTACAAGTTTTGAAGACAGAGCAATTTACTACTTTTTATAACATACATTTTGATGTCATTCATGTTCATAAAAAAGGAACAGCCAAGCAGACCAGGGAAGAGCTGCCTTGTGCATCTGTTGGGTCTGGCAGCTCCAAGCCTTGCCTTAGGTAGTGGGTGCCTTCAGGAACCATTGAGTCTTGTGGTCCTTTCTCCACCTACGCCCCTCTCCATCTTGCCATCTGCTTTATTTCTTCATATTGTTTTCTACAGTCTACAGTGATCTGGTGCCTGCACTTCTTTCTTGTCCATGTCCCTTTCTGGAACATACTCTCAGTCAAATCAGGGGTTTTGCTTGTCTCATCCTCTGTGTAGCCCTCAGCAAGAGAAGATATTATCACAGAGAAGGCTTTCAACAAACATGCATTTAACTTGTTGAATGAACTCTTAGGTTAAGTTCCTAGTGGTGGCAGTTGGAACACTGGTGTGCTGGGAAAGAATGAAGAAGTATGACCCCAACTATATGGGAGCTCTGCTTAAGTTAGAAAAACTTTGAGACCAGCAGGTGGTGTAGTAGCTAAGGTTCTGGGCTCCCATGTAGCTGACCACAGTTCGAGTTCTGGACCCATGCCAGGCACATGTGAGTGCGTGCCCAAAATCCCAAGCAGAGAATAAAGGAGAAAGAATTGCTGCATCACCATCTCCACTGGGGGGTGATTTCTCCTTTTCTGTTGCTCTGTGTCTCTGTGTCTTTCTGGCAAGCACACATGCCTTTGGTGAAAATCTAAAAAAAAAGAAAAGCTTCCAGGCTTTGCGTGTAGTCAAGTGCTGTGGTTTGGGCCAGGTGGTGGTACAACAGAAACAAAACTGGACCCATAAGGGGAAGGTCCTGGGTTTGCATCCCAGAACCTCCCGAAGCATCCTGGATGTGTGTGTGTGTGTGTGTGTGTGTGTGTGTGTGTGTGCGCAAGTTCATGCTCTGACCTGGCTGACACTAGGGGGAGATCATGGTGTGAAGACCCTGTTGGAGCTGTTTCACTATCTTTCTTTCTGTCTCTCTTCATGAAAATAAATAAACTTTTGGAACCAGCAGTTAGTGTAATAGCTATGTCTCTGGACTCCAATGTAGTCGACCACGGTTCATGTCCCGGGCCCAGGGGCTTACAACTCATGCCGGGTACGTGTGTGTGCATGCCCAAGATCCTGAGAGGAGAATGGAGGAGAAGGGATTGCGGCGTGGCCATCCCCTCTGGGGGTGATTTCTCCCTTTTTGTCTCTACGTCTCTGTCTGGCTAGTGCACGCACACTATAGCAAAAACCACTCAAAAAAAAAGAAAGAAAGAAACTTTTAAAAAAAGTAATGTGGCTTGTGACCAAAGGAAAGTCTTTTCTTTTGTCTCCATAAAAGATGGTATTTGGATGTTAGAGCAATGAGTCAGAAGATAATCATGAATACAGATAAAAAAAAATCTGAATTTGGATTAAAATTTTAAGTTGCACAAATATAAGGTAGGGGAGAGGTTTGCTTGATAACGATTTATAAAAAAATCAGATTTGGGCTAATTCTGTGAGTTAACAGAATGAATATCTGTTAAAGATTTAATAATAGTAGTGACATATCACATCTAACTAATAAAATGAATAACTGCCTTATTTACCATGGACACTGATTATTTTGCATTATGTACCAGGAACTGTGTTAAATATTTTGTTTGTATGGTTACAACTGGCCTCCTTCTCATTATGCCCATTCCGTAGATGAAGACATTTAGGTTCAGAGAGTTGAACTTGTTCTGGGACATAGAGCTAGAGTGTGAGGGAACCAAGTGCATTTGACTGACCGCAGAAGCTATTGTTCTCAATCACTGATTGTCTCGATGTTCATAAACACATTGGGGAGTTGGACTTGGTTCTACGAGCTACATTTTAAGACAGGCAATAACCAAACAGTGGCCTCACAGGGCAGCCACTGGCGTGTAGTGGATATGGCAACCATAATATGTGGGAAAACAATCAAAGGGAAGAGTGGTGTTCAGTGCAGAGGAGAGATGAGGGGAGGTGGGGGTTTTTTTTGAGTGTCAAATGGAAGAGAAAGACATGTCCTGTGTCGTTCCAAATGGCAAAAGTAGAACAACAGATGGAAGTTACAGTGAAGCAGAATTCAACTTGACATGAGAACTAGCTTTCTAAAGATTAGAGATGTGGGATGCAGCTTTTGAGCTCACCCCACTTCTCCCTGCAAGTGCATATAGCCATCTGTCAAAGATGTTAAATTTTAGGAAGAAACCCCTTCTACATAGGATTTTCTGATGCATTCAAAATTTATTTAAAGAACAGGTAAGGTCATTTGAGCTGCTTTAAGGTGAATCATGTCTAGAGGCTGCAGGATTATATTCTTTTTGGAGTTCCTTTTAGGCTTTTGAGCATATAACTCTCCCATTGCATCCACCACGCGGGCACATCTGAAGTCAGGAAGGGAGACTTGTATTTGTTCTGAATCTAATCCTCTTTAGAAATAATAGTTCTTGGATAGTATTCTTGTATTCAACTCATTTTAGAGTCTTTCCTATGAATATATTTTGTATTTAGCCCTGGGTAGGTGCGAATATTTTAAATCATGCCCTTCCCAGCACAGCCCTCCTTAATTCCATTTTAGGTCAAGATCATGCACTGTCCTGACTCCTGTGGGCCCTTCGACTCCTCCCATCCTTGAGGTATATACATACATTGTGCAGATAGAAGTTACGTGTGTCTGTAATTTATGAACCCCCAAGAGTAGTGGAGGAAAACAAAAACAAAAAATAGCAAAGAAATACAAATTCTATGAGATTATAAGAGGGACAAAGCTGGCTCTGAGTTCACTTGTACAAGCCTGTATGGGTTGAATATTTTCTAGAGGAAGTGTGCTTTGTTTGGCTTCCCATCAGTCTCATGGTGCAGAGAGTGTCTACAAATTGCTGGATGAAGATTGTGTACAATTTCACAAGGTGTTCAAAGGGAAGATGGAATCTTGGCATAAGAGTTGAAGAGGCCATCCTGTAAAATTATCCTTGGATAGGCCTGAAATCTTACAATTAGAACATAGTTCTTCCGAGCTAAGCACTTCCCTTGGTATCCTTCTAAAAGCAATTCACCTGGAAGATAAAATGTCTTAGCTCCTTATGTCATCATTAGGAATGGAGTACTCTTCCAGGAGGTAATAGTGGTTTATTGATGACTTACTTCAAGCAGAGATTGTTCTAAGATCATGGTGGGTTTATATTATTTAATATTCACAATGGCACTGTAATTATATACTATGGCCATCTTCATTTTACAGATGAGGAAACAGCCTTAGAAAGGTTAATTTATCTGAGTTCACACAGCTGATATAAGTGGAGTCTGGGTTTGGCTTCAGAACCTATACTCTTTCTTTCTTTCTTTCTTTTTTTAAATTAATTTATTATTATTATTCATTAAATCATTATACATCATTTAGATTGTGAAGAGACTTTACCCAGCATGATATACACCACAGTCCAGCCCAGTTGAGACCACCATACACAACCTCGTCAACAGATATTAAACCTTATCTGTGTCCCAAACTATCTTACCTCTCCATTTCCCCCCCCCCAAATTTCCACTCCCACACTCTCTTTCCACTTTGTCTCTAGTGTCCATTACAATTTTTAATACTTTTATGTTCTCCAATCTTTCAGTCTCTACCACAGAGTTCAGACATTTGGTATATGTTAAGTGGAGACATGCAATATTTCTCTTTCATAGCCTGACTTGCTTCACTCAGCAACAAATCTTCCATATTTGTCCATTTTCTATAAAATTCTAGGACCTTTTTTTTAATGACTGAATAGTATTCCATGGAGTATATGTGCCACACTTTTTCAATCCATTCATCTGTTTGTAGACATTTCGGTTGCAGAACCGATACTCCTCATCAGTATGTAATAGAGTCCTAACACCTTCCAAATACAGTAATTATCTAACTGTCAGAGATAGGTGAGAGCTCAGCATGAGAACACCGTGTGTGTGTGTGTGTGTGTGTGTGTGTGTGTGAAGGTGTATATGCTGGGGGGAGGCAAGAGGTAGGAGGTTTTTGTTGTGAATTAACCCTAATCTTAACCCTAGGTCAATTCTTACTCCAGAATTTTTCTGAGATGGTAAACACAATCCAATCCTGAATTTTGACATAGTAAGGTCAACATTAGCATTTTATTATTTCCTCAAAGTCAGCTGAAGTACATAGCAGGAAGTAATTATTTACTGACTAACCTACGTACATCTTCTATCCCTTGGTCCTTTCTTTCTTTCCTTCACCTTTTTGCTTCCTTTCCCAGGCACCAAATCAAATCTCAGTATTTTCTCTGTGCCTGGTATGGTGCTGTAAACTGAGGATTAGAAGACAAGTAGGTCTCATTCTGTATCCTGAGGGACCTCACAGCCTGGAATGAGAGTTAAAAAATAATTAATATTCCATGTGGCAATAGTTATAAAGGAGCAGATTTTCCAAACTGGTGTCTCAAGGAACACTCTTTGGCAGAATGTTAACTAAATGTACCATGAAAAAGAAGTATTACAAGTTAAAATAAGTTGAGAAAATACTGGATTAAATAAAGTTAAGCAAGGTTCTTATAAAAATTTCCTTAAACTGGGGTATTTTCATTTTCTTTAAAATGCTAATATACACTATTAATGTTCAAGAAGGAAAGAGAACACATTTTCCAAATCTGTTTGAGATCAGAACCTCCTTTATTCACGGTACAGTTAATATTTATTCATGCGTTCATCCATTCATTCATCTACCCATCCATCTGAACTTTCTTCCTTCCATTTGGTATTTCTAGAGTACCCACTATGTGCCACCCATTGTGCTCTAACCTGGGGATCCAACAGTGAACAAATCACAAAGTGTTCTAGTTGGGTAGAAGAAAGGCATCCAGAAAGTGAACAAAATATATTAAAGTTTCAGAGCATGGTGAGATTCATGAAGAAAATAGCCAGGGTGATCCACTTAAGTAGGTGGCTGAGAAAGCCCTCTGAGCAAAAGATATTTAAAACAAGTACCTGAAAGACGAGAATAAGCCAGTTTTGCAAAGAGAAGAGTAAGAACCATCCAGGAAAAGGAAACAGCAAGTGCCAAGTCCCTGGAATGCAGAAAGGCTTGGCGAGCTGCAGGAATTGAGCTTTCTCCAGGAGTGCAGGTCTGCTTAAAGGCAGAAAGCTGGACCTGACACATCTTTAAAAATTAGAATCTCATCCTTATAATATGGAGTTGGAGAGATTCTGTCTATATTGATTCCAAGTTCCTATCCAAAAGGATCCCTAAGATACAGGTTCAGATTACAACCTAAGAGCTGCCTGCTATACTTGGTTCTGGGCAGACAGTTTTCCTTTTTAGATGGGAGGTTAACTTTAGCCCCAGAATGTAGCTAATGAAAGCATTGCTGTGACATTTCTCTTTCATATGAAATGAGCACCAGCGAGGATTGAGCATTTGGCTGTGCTTTTAAGAAGAAAACTACTCTCAAGAGTTGTGAATCCTAGTACAAATGATCATAGTTGGTAACCTTCACTCCGGTCCAGAATCAAGGGAATCAAACCTGAAGGAGGAAATTGACAAAGAAACTAGTGGGTTACTCTTGACTCAGTGGCCAAGTTACTTCTTTCCCTGAAAGAAGTAACCCTGATTCTTGAAGCCTGAGTACCCTGCTCCCAAAGCTTTTATCTTTCAATTCTCCCTGCAAGATTAAGCATCCCCAAACACCACTTTTATGGTCTCTGCCCTGGTTCAAGGAGTTACAATGGATCTTCTTTACTGTCAAATCAACTGAAAACCTCTCAGCTAGACATTCAGGACTATCCATTATTATCATCATTTTCTTCCAGCTGACCCTCTGCCTTCCTCTTGCCCCTCTCTCAACACACACACACACACACACACACACACACACACACACACACAAATGCACATACATTGAATTTGCTTCACTATGCAATTAAATACACAAAGGGATTTAAAAAAAATAATTCAGGCTTTGTAGTTGCTGCAAATAGTTTTTTTTTCTTTTTTTAATTTTTCTGTCAATTACTGGCTACCTGACTATGTAGACTATGTATCTTGCAGAACTTCAGCTTCCTCATCTGTATTAACAGAGAGTAATTATAATACTCGTTAAGTAATAATAATACTGATCACACAGGGTTGTTATCTGAACCTTATGTCATTCCTACTAAGGATTAGGAGACACTCCCTTCTCTGGAATCTAGTTCTTCTATCTTTCTTGCTCTTTGCTGGGGCCTCGAAAAAGTAGATTCTGATTCTCCCCTCCTCATTCAGACACCAGGGTCTGTCCTTAACTATTCATAGTTGGCCTTTAGAATGGGAACTTTTGTTCCCCGCTTGCTCTATTTGTGCTCTTAGATGTCACCTGGCTTTCCTCTAGTCTTAGCTATTGTTTCCAAGTAACCCAGCCTTGGGGAGAACCTTTGGCTCCTGATTGTTTAAGAGGGAGAGTTGGAAAGTTATTCTCCAAGACCCAACTGGGGTAAGCTGAGATAACTGAGATCTAGTCTTACCCCTTTGTCTAGCTTAATTTCCTTGGTGGGCTGCAAAAGGCACTACGTGGGTATCTGTTCTGATGACTCTCATCATTCACCAACACATGCTCTTAAGACTTGTTATATCTTCTATATCCTTGACTTTCTGTGACCTCAGTTAATTCAAAATGAAGATAGAGCAATTTTGTTCAGAAATCAGAATTCATCATGACCGAATTACTTCCACAGTCTTTACCACAACCAGTGCCATTCTGAAAGAATGATCTTGCAGGTCATTTTTGTACTCTTCCTCTTTTGCGCAATAGATGTCAAAAGTTCATCTGTGAGTTGGCATATGGGCTGTTCATATCCTTTCCCTGGTATTGCTGTGGTTGGGACAGGTGAAGTAAGAATTTTTTTTTCTGAATTGCAGGTCTCTTGTCAAGAATATCTGGATGGTAATGTACAATAGCATTGTCTAGCATGTAATGGTTGCAACACCATCTCAGGTTCCAGGCCTAGATCATAAAGGCAAAGTCCTCATGAATGAGATCAATTCTCTTACAAAAAAGGGATCTTCTTTGCCCCTTCTACCATGTGAGGACAGAATGAGAAGATGCCATCTAGGAGGAAGTGGGTCTTCACCAGGTACTAAGTCTGTCAGCACCTTGATCTTAGACTTCTCATTCTCCAGAATGGTGATAAATGAATTTCTCTTGTTTGTAAGTTGCTCAATTTATGGTATTTTGTTATAGCAGCCCTAATGGACTAAGAAAGGTTCCTGTATGGAGAGATCTCTCACCTTGTCAGTGGCTGGAGAAGAATGATCCAGAAAAATGCTTTCGATTCTTGGAAAGACTCAGAGATGTTATTTTCCCATGATCTGATGGTTGAAAGCCTCTTGTCCTTGCTGCAAGAAAAGAATTGTTTAAAACTTGAGAAGCATGAGTAAGGAGAAGGGGTGTTTTATGTATACCTTCAGTAGAATTTTGGCAACATTTCATTAGTCATATGTGCCACATGATTGCCACTAATAGCAAGAAAGCTCAGGTAATGGTTTATGAAGCTGAATATATTTCCTTCCTAAATTAAACTAAAATTATTTTTGTTGGAAGGAACAGTGGTAACATTTGATAGACAACTACAGTGTCTATCTACCCTCCATCCACTTCTCTGGGATCCTCCTCCTAGTATATTTCATTCCATACCTGCCTGTTTGCTTTGCTTCTCAAGATCATCAGCACCTAGGTCAATACCTTTAAGGAGTATAGACTATGTCAAAGGAACTGTGGTATACTCTTTGGTGGCAAAAAGTTTTCTGATCAGTTCTCAGTGTCAGAGACTATCCAAGAGGGAGATAATGACTACCTCTTCTTTTGAATTCCCATCCAGATGGTTGTTAGTAGATTACTTGGAGTTTTTGAAACTGACAATTGTCATCCACCCACTGGTGTTGCAACCTAGTCCACCCAGATGATCTCCCATGTTTTCTTTGTCCAAAGGACCCTAAATCTTTGCTGTTCTAGATACATGTCTTAGACACTATCACAGGTATAAGAAATAGGTGTATGTTAAGAATGTTATTAATGAATTAAATCCAAGTTTTGGGTTGCAGAATTTCAACTCTTCAAGGAAGTAGTTGATGATAATGATAATAATAATAAAAGCTAGGCTATGCATCTTCCTTCTCTCTCTCCTACCATCATTTAAGATTATAATACTCAGATTTTTCTCTCTATTCAACTCCATTGCCTTCTATGCCTTTTATTATACATAAAAGGTTTTGTTAGGTGGGTTAGCTAAGTGGACTGGGACAGGAATCAACTAGAAGCCATGTTCAAGAATTTAGTTTCCTAATTGACCATTTCATCCATGATCTCTTAAATTGCTATAAGTTCTAGACTTTGAGCTTTCTCTGGAAAAACCCTCTTTTCTTTTCTTTTCTTTTCTTTTCTTTTCTTTTCTTTTCTTTTCTTTCCTTTCCTTTCCTTTCCTTTTCTTTTCTTTTCTTTTCTTTCTTTTCTTTTCTTTTCTTTTCTTTTCTTTTCTTTTCTTTTCTTTTCTTTTCTTTTCTTTTCTTTTCTTCTTTCTTTCTTCCATTGTCAGAGGGTGCCAATGTTTGCTAGAGAGAGAAGGAAAGAGAAAGAGAGAGAAAACACCCTTCAAAGGGGTGTGATCACAGCGCAATCCTTCTCCCTATCTCCAGCCTGTCATTATTCTGAGCATGCACTCATGTGTACCCAGTGTATTTTTCAACCTGCTGAAACTATGAATTGAACTGCAGTCTGCCACGTGGGATCCAGGTCTTTTGACCACTGAGCTATGAGACTGACCCAAGAATCCCATTCTTGCTTCAGATAATAAGACTCCAACATATGCCCTCTTAGTCAGAAGCAGTGCTTTAAATTAAGACATAACACTCTTTTTTTAAAACATTTTATTTAACTGTATTTATTCATTCATTTATTTATTTCAATTTGACCAGAGAGGGAGGGAGAGAGAGAGAGAGAGAGAGAGCAAGCTGCCAGGTCTGGGACTTGAACTGCAGTCGGCCATGTGGGAATCCAGCACCCTTAACCACCAAGCCACCTGCCAGCCCCAAGACATAACACTCTTCACATGTGCATCTTGAGTGGTCTGCCTTAGGGCCCCAGAGAGTGGGACACCGTCCTGATAAAGTACACCTGTTGTATCATTCTGGAAACCCACATATTTTTTCTGTTATACATTCAACCTTTACACCTGCAACTGCAAGTTGCAAGAACACCTTTTAACTTCAGACACAAGGGTTCCTTATTCTGGTTACTCTCGAACACCCTAACTCTGTGTATTTAACCAACATCCAGGCCCTGGCCTTAGAGTTCCAGGCTCAGTGGGCTTCACTGGGACCCAGGTATTTGCACTTTTACATCTCCTCACTCTGCAAGTAATACTAATGTACGTGCGACCCAGGGTGTAAAATCCACTCTGAACCTCAGCAAGAAACTGAACCTTTGACTCCCTTAGCTTCAGTCACAAACAGGCTCTCACAATCAGTCACAGTTGATCCCGACTTTACGTGCTGGCTTCTGTCTCCTCAGTGACTGTCATGCTGGTTCCAACATGATAGCCACCTTACATTGGCATGGAGATTACCCACGGCTTGCTTTTCATTTGACCACAGATTTTAATTTTAGCTTTGAAAATACACAATTCCCCAATTGAGGGATTAGGACTCCTTTAGTTCCAGAATGAATGATGCGCTGGCTTGGCTATTTCTTCTTATTCCAACTTCTGAATAATCCCTAAAACTGGCCATGGGTTAATCTCAAACCCAGACCCAAAGTTGCACCATTATCATGATCATATACTTTTCCTCTTGTTCTGACCACTCCTGCACTCTTTCTTTGGTCATAGATGGCTCCACCTCGGAAAAATTTTAAAATGTTTATCTCTAGCTGTAATTGAACCCAGGGTTGGAGCCTAAGTCAACCTCAAACCCTATCCATAAACTAACCCAGCCTCAGAAAGACTTCTGCCCTTGCCTGACCACAAAGCATAACCACCATTATTTTATAAGTAAAACAACTTCAAGTTATACAATTGTCAAGAAACTAATAGGTTCAGCCCTATGTACTTGTCTTCTCCCAGCTTTAACAATTATCAGACATGGCCATTCTTGTTTCATTCATATCCTTACCCCTATCCTTACTCTTTTCCTTCCCCTTCTGTATTATTTGGAAGGAAATACAGACATCATCATATCACCTGTGTGTATTTTGGTTTTTATCTGTAAAATGTTAGGGTTTTTTTGAACAAGATGGAGACCAGCAGTTGGTGAGATGGCTATGTCGCTGAACTCTTATGTAGTTGACCATGGTTGGAGTCCCAGATCCGGTGGCTTAAACTCACACTGGGCACATGTGTGTGTGTGCCTGAGATCCCAAGAGGACAATGGAGGAGAAGGGATTGCAGTGTGGCCATGCCCCCTCGGGGGGTGATTTCTTGCTTTCTATTTCTCTGTCTCTCTTTGTCTTTCTGGCGAGCACACGCTCCCTATAGCAAAAACCTCTCAAAAAAGAAAAAAAAAGAAAAAGATGAACAAGTTGAGCTGGCTCCATATTTGGGAAGCAGTGAAGAGCTCAGTGTGACTGGGAAAGATTCCAACAGGAGAAGAGAGAGAGATATGGCTGTCAAAGTAAACTGGGATATGATGGACAGAGACATGAACATCAGCCAAGAAGTTTGAACATCATTCTTTGAAGGCGATATGAAGATACTTTCCCTAGTTGTTAAAGGAGCTGGATCTCAAATGGCTGACAGCATGGTTTGAGTCTGGGCCCTGGTGACTTGAAAAACACACCAGGCACATGTACATGCATGCCTCAGATTCCAACAGAGTGAGAAA
Source organism: Tupaia belangeri chinensis (assembly GCF_000334495.1). Classification (NCBI taxonomy): domain Eukaryota; kingdom Metazoa; phylum Chordata; class Mammalia; order Scandentia; family Tupaiidae; genus Tupaia; species Tupaia belangeri. The sequence continues at coordinate 728,245 of NW_006199830.1, read as the reverse complement.
TGGAGGAGAGGGGATTATGGCATAACGCCATTGAGGGGTTATTTCTCCCTCCCTCTCTATTTATGACTCTGTTTCTCTCTGGTGAGTGCATGCATCCTCTGTAGAAAAAAAAAAAAAAGAAAGAAAGAAAAGGGAACCAGCAGTTAGCGTAATGGCTATGTCGCTGGACTCCCACGTAGTCGACCGCGGTTCGCGTCCTGTATCCGGTGGCTTAAAACTCACGCCGGGCGCGTGTGCATGCATGCCCGAGATCCTGAGAGGAGAATGGAGGATAAGGGATTGTGGCGTGACCATCCCCTCTGGGGGGTGATTTCTCACTTTCTGTCTCTCTCTGTCTGTCTGGCGAGCGCATGCGCCCTATAGTGAAAACCTCTCCCCCCCCAAAAAAAAAAGAAGAAAAGAAAAGAAGATTAACACGTTATAACCATGATATAATTATCATACCTCAAACAACAAAAATTCATAATGCACAAGTACTTAAAAGTGTTCATTTTTTAAAGTGTTCATTTTCATGTAATTGTTTTATACGTAAATATTTCCAGTATATTTGATCCAAATAAGATCTTTGTTATTTGTTAAATACTAATTTGCCATCAGTGGACATGTCTGCCTCTTTCAATCTATAGGTTTCCTCATTATCACTATGGTTTTGAATTTTTATTGCTGTTGTAGGAATACTAGATGACAATTTTTAGTACTAGATTTTAATTTTAAATGGGGGGATGTGCTTTTCCTTATTTGTCATTGATACACCAGTGCAAACTCTCCCATGGAAGGAAGCCTCTGATCACAAGGAATATAAGCCAGGGAATAAGTAGGGGTATTCCTCTGGATAGCCACCAGCTGTGTCACCAAGTGAAGTTTCTGCCTTCCAACTACTGAAGCACTTGTTGCTCTCGTAGCATATGATGGTCAAGTTTGTGTTTGACATGGTCAGGCTGACACTGCTGTATTCTGACATAGGTCATGACAGCAAAGATGACATCAAAAAGCCTGTGAGTACACATGGATAACCTGAACTTATACGTGCAGGAAAGGCTTATGCTTTACTTGCCCACCCTTAGTCTGATTAGGGTGTAAGATTCATATAAGACAGAATTCACACTCCAGAGACCCAGTCACGAAGGTGGACCATTAAAATGGCCAGTTTCACCACTTGCAAGCATTTTGAGAAGGAAAAGAAACCAAGGTTTCACTAAGAGGGTAAGAAGAAGGAATCCAGATAGCTTCTGTCCTGAAGAGGAAGGAGTCTAACCTCAAAAGGTCCAGGCTCTGGTGATGAGCACTTGACTCTTTCTATGAGCAGTTAGTTTTTATTTGTGTGCTGGGATTTTTGATGCTTTTGGCATGATTAGTGTTGAGCGAAGTAGAAAAAAAAATAGCATCTTCAGCATCTCCGTATTGCCTTCAGAGAATGACGCTCAAATTTCTTGGCTGATATTCAAGTCTCTGCCCATCATATCCCAGTCTATTTTGACAGCCATCTCTTTCTCTCTCTCCTCCTGCTGGAATCTTCTCCAGTCACACTGAGCTCCGCGCTGCTTCCAAAACAGGCTGTGTGCTTTCCTCCTTCCTTGCATCTGCTCACAATGTTCCCTACTCATGCATGCCCATTCCATAGCCCTGCCTGTGTACATGCTAACCAAAATGCAAGATGACAGTGTTCAGACTATACAGGACCTATTAAGAAACAGCAGGAGAGCTAGCAGGTGGCATGGGGGTTTAGGCAACTGATTCTCACATGGCCAACTATATGGACTGAATCCTGGACCCAGGGGCTTGGAAATCACGCTGTTTGTGTATGCACGCATGCCCAAATTTCCAAGAGGAGAGTGAAGATGAGATTGCAGTATGGCCATACCCACAAGGGGTGATTTCTCATTTCTCTCTCTTTCTCTTTTTCTCTCTCCAGCAAGTACACACATCCTACAGGAAAACAAAGAAATGAACAAAAAAATAGGCAGTAGGAAATGGATCGGCTTGAATACAAGTATACAAGCAAAAGACTTATTCCAAATGACCTAGAGCTCGGTCCTAGAAAGTTCTGGTCCATTTAGACAAGCAAGAGGGGTGTGTGAGCCAAGAGATACCTCACTCCAGACCCTCACTAGCATTCAATTCATTCAAAGACAAGCCTGATGAAAACATGTTGAGTAAAATTATATGTGCTCATTTTCTAACATAGCTTTCAGATTTAATACAAGAAAACATTTGTTTGGGTTTGAATTCCTCTGGTTTTTTAGATACCACTTTCTCTCCCAAACTAGGTCATTTGAATTATCTGCTGATAGTTCAAATCTGTAGATAATTTGCTTTTACTCACATTCCTAAGAACTAATTACCTGTACATATAAAATGATGAAATCTCATTATATTTTCTTTTAAAACTCTGACATGCATTTAATTACATTAGTCAATTATTACTGTACATGCTGAGGATTTGCTATTGACCAGCTCATGCTGGAATATTTACTGCACAGATGTGTTACTTTAATTAAACAAATGTGATTACACACATATCAATTTTTATTTGGTTTCAAAGCCCAGAATCTAAAAGCGATGCAGTTGGCAGAGCTGTGTGGTACGGTACTGGTTCCCAGGAACGCAGAGAGAGGCACTTTACGGAGGGAACACCGAGTGCCTGCAACTCTGCGTGGGAAACTTCAGCCACAAGTGGGTTTTTGTCAGTGTCTAAGTGCCATTGAGTGAACCCAAGAAGGGAACAAACAAACCAGCGCTGAATCCTTCTATCATATCTTCAGCTTTGCCCTCTCATCTATAGAAATGAGGAATCACGCTTGTAGGACTTACAGGAAAACAAATTTAAAAGTCAATCCTTTTGGGAAAGAGAAATGCTTGGACTTCATACTTGGTTAAATAGGCCAGCTGGTATTTGTCTTTAAAATCAGGAATGAAGTGGGACAGCCACTCAGTCTCTTAGACTGCTTCCCGCTATAGCTTACAGCAAACTTTTAACCCAGACGATTAGCATCAAGAAGAAAGACCATCCCTAGTACCTAGTCACAACTAAACAGCATTGAGGAACAATATAAAGACTTAGATGGGAAATAAGAATATAGGGCAAACCTGTGGCATTGTGGTTAAGGCATCTGGCTCACACGTGGCTGGCTACAGTTCAAGCCTTGGACCTGATGGCTTGAAAAACATACCAGAGACATGTATGAGTGCCCAAAATTCCAAAACCGGAGAGAAGTGGAGGAGAAAGAATTATGGTATGACCATTACCCACAGGGAGTGCTTTCTCACTTTCCCTCTCTCATTCATTTTCTTTTTTTCTTTTTGGGGAGGATTTTTTTTTTTTTTTGACTATAGGGTGCGTGTGCTCACCAGAAGGACAGAGAGAGACAGAGAGACGGAAAGCGAGAAATCATCCCCCAGGGGGATGGCCATGCAGCAATCCCTTCTTCTCTAGTCTCCTCTTGGGCTCTTGGGCATGCACGCACATGCGCCCAGTGTGAGTTTAAGCCACCGGGTCTGGTACTCGAACTGCGGTCGACTACATGGGAGACCCGCGACATAGCCATTATGCTAACTGCTGGTCCAATCTCTCATTTTTTTTTTTTTTTGGTGGGGTTTTTCCTACTCGCCGGCAGTGTTCGTCTAGGGCGTGTGTGCTCGTCAGAAGGACAGACAGAGACAGAGAAACAGAAAGCGAGAAATCACCCCCCAGCGGGGATGGCCACGCCACAATTCCTTCTCCTCCATTCTCCTCTCGGGATCTTGGGCACACACGCACACGCCCGGTGTGAGCTTAAGCCACCGGGTCCGGGATGCGAACCGCAGTCAACTACGTGGGAGTACAGCGACATAGCCATTATGCTAACTGCTGGTCCCTCATTCTTTTTTTTTTCCTCTCTCTTGCAAGTGCACACACCCTCTGGCAAAATTAAATGTGTGTATATATATACATATGTACTTTACAAAGTAGAGAAATGTAAAATTCTTTGCTATTTCTAATATAATGACTACACATTTAAGGTTACTTTGTAATTAGTATTGGGTACTAATAAAAGCAATAGGTCAATCTATTCATCAATAAATACTTACTGAACACTGTATAAACTAGCTTCTGGTGGGCACATACAGAAAGGTACGAGCTCTGTCTCTATGAGTGCAGACTGGTTGTTGTTTTTGGGCTCACACAAAAAATCAGTGTGTTAGTTCTAAACGGCTTCTCTATTCAGGCTGCATGGACAGGACATCTGAAGAACTAATCTAATTGGTCAAGCTAACCAAAAGTTCTGCTTATGCTCTCCTCAGATCTCTTGGATATAGGTAGCATCTCCAAAGATGAGGTTGGGAAGCAAATGAGAAGAAACATGTCTGGATTCCCAAATGTATCCTGATCATTGAGAATTTGTTGAAATGCTCAAGAACATGTCGTCTACTCTGCACTCCCTCCTCCATTCTCCTCTTGGGGTTTTGGGCATGCACACACATGAGTCTGGTGTGATTTTTCAAGTTGCCAGGTCCAGGGCTTGAAGCATATTCAGTTATGTGGGAATCCAATGCCTTATCTGCCACACAGGGAGTTTTACTAAAAGAGAGGCAGCAAGTTACTGTAAAATATGAAGAGGGCCTAAGCTGAAAGGCAAGACGGAGTTGGACACAGAGATCAGGCACAACATCTGGCTGAATAGCTTTAACCTCATGATAGTGTCATATCTAATGGCGATAATAAACCCATCTCATAGCATTGTCATAGGGATTATGAGCCATGTGTGTGTGATGCCTAGAATGCAATAAGCTCAGCAAAGTTCTGTTGGAAATAGTGGGTGTGTTCGAATTAGGGTGAAGCAGCTGAGGATAGCTGACTATCAAAGAGGCTGTTTTCATTCACTTTGTTAGTTTTTCTTTCAGCATGTTTTCTACAGTGTTTCAATAGAAGAAGAAAGGTTTTCTTGTCTAGCTCTCTTTAAGTGAACTGCACAAGATCTTTCAGTTATTAAGTAGTAGAGTTAGGAATCAAGCCCAAGTCTTATTACTTGGAGTTACATGCTCCTTATATTTCATTTTTTTGTGGGATAAATATATATCATGAGTAGAGACATGAATTTAAGAAGGGAATATAAGGATGGCAATGCTTAACCCAAAGTAGTAGTTGCATTTCAGGGGTGTCTATCTCACCAAATGAGGCCTGTTGATATACTTTTGTGATCTACCTGCTCTTTGGTAGCTTTTGGATGATCTGTGCAAAGGGCTGCCAATTTTTTAATGGGTAGACTTGGGTTTTCCCCCCATGTGGCTTGAAATATTGATCCCTTCACCCAGTTGGGGACTAAGGCAGCCTTTTCTGGGCTCTAAGTTTGGTCTTCTTAGTTCTAACTACCACATAAACATTGTGATTTTTAATGTGTGCCATAAAGTAAGCAAGTTTAGGAAGCAAGGGCCTAACTAGTCTGGCTGTTACATAAAATATAGCTTCAGTCTTGGCTTTATTTTTGAATAGTTAAATAACCTTAGTATATCACATTATTTGAGCCTCAGTTTCCTCATTAGCAAAACTCATAAAATTTTTATTTCATAATTTTGTTAGAACAATTTATGGAGACAGCCCAGTACAGTGTCTGAAATATCACAGATGGTTAAAACAGTGAGTGGAATATAACACTTATTTGTTTGTTATTTTATTTCTTATAGTAGAGAATACAGACAACCCCTAGTTTCCCACCACTATCACATCTTGGTAGATAGAGTCAGAAGATCACTTAGCCAGATAAGCTTTGAGCTTCGGCTGTGATCATCCCTGACTCCTCTCAATTTCCATTTGTTTTACCAGCAGAGGTCTGGTCTGATGTGGTCACTACTACATAGGGTGGCAATACTGGGACCAGACCCTGCTGTTCCTATTTCCAAAAGGGGATCAAGGACCCAGCTTAGAGGTAGTGTTGTGACCTAGCTCAGGGGCAGTGCCGCACTCCAGCCCCATTCAGCTCCCTGGCTGCTCATCTCCCCACCCAGCTCCCTGTCTGCTGATCTTTTGCCAAGACTAATTATAATTAGAACTAGATTTGTAGGAAGAAACATGTGTGCACACACAGCCAAGGCCTGGAACTGCTTACCCAAAAACAAGTTCCCTCCTCCTTCTGCTCCAGTTCCTTAGCCTTACCAAGAGCAGGGCTGGGGAGTAGGGAGAAGAAATGGGCTTTGCATTGTGCTAAGTTAAGGTGATCCTGGAGGAGCCACAGGCAAACAGCCGCTCTCACCTGTCCGCCCAGGTCTGTAGCCTCAGGTCACCTAAATGGAGTAGAGAACAGCCCAGGGGAGCCCTGGGCTCTTCTCCTTGGGCTGGGTCATTGTGGGTTGAACCCCGTACTGTGGGGGTTAGGACTAGGCTGCTCGCCCACTGTACTTCATTATGAATTCCTTCATTGTTTCCTATGCAAATTAAGTTAATGAGAATTAGGAACATAATGGAGCCCATTCACCGTTCTAGTCGCTGGAAAATGGGTTTGACTACCAATTTTCCATTACAGCTGTTTTGTAATTACCGTGGAATACTCTGAATTCTAATGGAGACGCTGAGTTGCCTGACAGCCTTTCAGCTACTTATTTTTTTTTTGAAGGTTGGAGAAAAAAAGGAAAATCAAACCCTATAACATAAAAGTCTTTCTATTAGAGAGCCCAGGTTTGGCTTCAGCTATGGAGATCTTCTCCACTGTTGCAAGAAGGGCCTGCTTCCATTCTTGGAGGTCCAACCTTTGCTATAGTTTGATTCATTAACTGTCAGTTTGAGAGCAATCGCATTGGAAGCAAGTAAAGCAGAGTTTGAGGCCACATTCATTTGGGAGCTGCCCTCTGAAGGAGGCCAGCACAGCCCAGGACTAAAGTGCCTTACTCCCTGTTTATCTGATCTCCAAGTTACCTTTCTCACTGAGGACTCCAACCCCCAACACTCCTTTATTCACCTGTTGCTAAATGCAGAACATTTATGAGTATGGGGTCGATTTAGTCCATTCAGGCTACTATAACAAAATACTATAGAGCAGTGGTTTATAAACAATATAAATGTATTTTTTGTACTTCCAGAGTCTGGAAAGTCTCAAATCAAAGTGCAGATTCCACACCTGCTGAGGGCCCACTACCTGATTCATAAGCAGCTGTCTTCTTGCTATAAACTCACGTGCAGAAGAGGGGAAGGATCTCTTCAGAACCTTTTTATTAAGAGGAAAATTCATTTCTATTTCCAAGTCACCTAATCACCTCCCAAAGTTCTCATCTCTAAGTACTGTCACATTGGGAGCAGGGCTTCATCATATAAATTTGGGGGAGAAAAATATTCAGTCTATAGCATTCTTCCCTGGCCTTCCAATTTGTGTCCTCCTTATATATCATCAAGTCCAAAGTCTACAGTCTAAGTCTCCTTTAAATATTATCTAAATCTGATATGAGTGATCCTGAGGCAAATTCCTCATCAGCTGGGAGTCAGCAGGTGGGTAGTGATTGAGGCACTGGATTTCCACGTGGTTGACCACAGCTCGAGTCCTGGATCTGGTGGCTTGAAAATCATGCTGGACGCGTGTGCATGTGTGACCAAAATCCTGAGAGCAGAATGGAGGAGAAGGGACTGCAACAGAGCCATCCCCCTTTGAGGGATGATTTCTCACTTTCCCTCTTTCTGGGGAGTACACATGCTCTATGGCAAAAACAAAAAATACAAAACAACAACAACAGAAATTCTTCTTCAGCTGAAAACCTGTGAACTCAAACATTACATGCTTCTAAAATACAATGGTGGGTCAAACATTCAATAGACAATCCCATTCTAAAAAGGAGAAATAGGAATACTGAAAGTGGTAGCAGGTCCTAAGCAAGTCTAAAACCCAATTAGGACAACTTACATGAGATCTTAAATCTCAAGAATAATCCTCTTTGGCACAATGATTTGCCCTCCAGTCTTACTAGATTAGGGGAGGCAGTCCTGTCTTTTAGATTCATTGAGCCAGTTGTTGGCCCCTGCGGTGTGCTGGCCTACGCATCATTCCCAACGCTCTGAGTAGCCTTGCTCCCATGGCTATGGACACCATCCATGTCACGGCTCTCACAAGATGGCATTGTGCGTTTGTTATTGCCAGGCTGGGATCCTGTGCTGGTGGTTCTACCAATCTGGGTCTGGGACTGGCTTTGACATGATGGCACCACTGAGCATTGCCCTGGTGGTGTTTTCTGTGATGACTCTGTTCTTATGGCACCTCTCTGCGGAGGTCAAATGCTTGAAACTCCAGGTGACTCCACTCTAAAAATACAGAGGAAGGTAGCTGTGCTCCCATGACTTTGCTGAGCACACAGCACCCCATAGTAAGGCCCACTGAAATTGTACCCTGGGCAGCTGAGCAGTGTAGGGAGTGGAACCAGTGATGTGTTGTGGTGTTGGCCAGTGCACATCAAGGTCCTACAGGTGCAGCTGGTCCCACCTTGGCATTTTTCCATGTCTTAGACAATAGTGCCTAGCTTCTTTTGTATGTCTGATCATCTTTATTAGATGATTATTTGGCCATACCCTTTGTATTCTTTCCTAAATAGTCTCTCTCCTTCTTTTTCATGAATTGACAGAGAATAGTCGAGCAGGAGTTGAACCTTTAAGTTCTGCTTCCTTTTTAATTTACAGTTCTGTCTTGAAGTCATTTCTCTCTTCTCGTTTTTTACTCTAAGCAGCAAGAGGAACCAGGCCATTTCTTCAAAACTTTGCTTAGATATTTCATCAGTCAAGCATCCAATTTTATTGCTTGCAAGTTATTCCATAAAACTAAGACATGAATGTAATTCAGCCAGTTCTTTGCCACTTTATAATAAAGGTGGCCTTTTCTCCATTGTCTAAGAACAAGTTCCTCATTTCCATCTGATAGCTCATCAAAATGGTCTTTATCATCCATATTTTTATCAACCTTCTGTTCATGATTACTTATTCTATAAAAAGATTAAGACTTTCTCTATAGTTCTCTTCTTCGTGAGTTCTCACCAGAATTTCCCTTAATGGTCTATTAGCAACAATCCAGGCTTTTTCTACCATATATCCCCAAACTCTTCCAGTCTTTACTGATTATCAGTTCCAAAGCTTCTTCCACATTTTAAGGTATTTGTTTTATCAGTACCACAGGTCTAAATTTTTTGTCTTAGATAATTTGGGCTATTATTATAAAGTACCACAGACTGGGTGATTTATAAACAACAGGTATTTATTTCTCATACTTCTGCAGGCTAGAAAGACTAAGATCAACGTGTCAGCAAATTAGGCATCAGGTGAGATGCTGCTTCCTGGTTCATATCCAGTCATCTTCTCTCTGGGGCAGAAAGAGTAAGAGATCTCTTTGGAGCCTCTTATATAAGTTCACTACTTCCATTCATGAGGATTCTGCCCTTATGACCTAATCACTTCCCAAAGGCTCCATCTCCACATATCCTCATTTGGGATTAAGTTTCAATATATAAATATATATTGAAATATATTTAATATAAATATAAATATATATATTCAATATATGTTAGGGAGGCAGGAACAAACATTTAGTCTATAGCAGGGGTATTTATTGATACAATAATTCCTTCTTTTTAACACCAACAAAGACTCTCTCCTTGACCAAAATTTGGTGAGACTCCTCTGAGTACTTATTTCAATTTGGCTCTCATCCTTGCTTGGCCTGCTTAGCCCAGTTTTTTTTTTTTTTTTTTTTTTTTGAGAGGTTTTCACTATAGGGCGCGTGCGCTCGCCAGACAGACAGAGAGAGACATAGAAACAGAAAGCGAGAAATCACCCCCCAGTGGGGATGGTCACACCGCAATCCCTTCTCCTCCATTCTCCTCTTGGGATCTTGGGCACGCATGCACACGCACCCGGCGTGAGTTTTAAGCCACCGGGTCCGGGATGTGAACTGCGGTCGACTATGTGGGTGTCTAGTGACATAGCCATTACACTAACTGCTGGTTCCCCTTAGCCCAGTTTTTGAATAAATTCTGTTCACTCAGCTTATAATCCCCCAGCCATGAAAATGGTTATCTTCAATATTTAAACAAATTCTTCATTCCTTCTTCATCCTCTTTTGATATCTGATAAACTTGACCTGCCTCCAATAAGAATCCTGTTAGGTCAGCTTAGTGAGAATTCTCTTACCCTTAATATCTCCTCTTAGTAACTTACCACCTATTTTCACCTCTACCATTATCCTTTTTCTTGACTATATATCCCCATCTGTCCTTATTATATTCAGAATTGAACTCAGTTCTATATTTAGGTATTTTTTCCTTCAGGTTTTACCATAGAGTGTTTGTGATCACTAGAGAGAGCCAGAGAGAGGGACTCTGAGGAATCACCCCCCTCAGGGAGTATGGCCATGGCACAATCCCTTCTCCTCCATTCTTCTCTCAGGATTTTGGGCACACATGCACATACCCTTGGCATGATTTTCAAAGTGCTAGATCTGGGACTCAAACCATGGTTAGTCATGTAGACGTCCAGGATCTTAACCATCACACCACCTGCTGGCCCCTATACTGAGTACCTTTTCCCTACTGAAATAGTTCCTGAATTAATATTTCTTCTACTGTTTTAAATAGTATCTGGCTCTGGTTTTCTTTAGTAGCACCAAAGACTCTAGGAGGAGATACATGTCAAGAGTTCAAACAGCTCAAAATTTTTCAATAATTCAAAGTGAATGGAACATAGAACAGAAGGGGGTAAGTGTGGGGGTGATGAGGAAAGAGGATTGAAGTCATTGTGTGATTCTATACAAAAGAGTAAAAATTTTATTCTTAAGGCTTCCTAGTGGAAAGATGTGATGAGACTTTGAGTTCAGAAGGACATCCTTTCTATGTATGGAGAAGGAATTTGAACATGACTATCTTGGAGTGGAGTAGTTTTGATTGTGGGACACATTAAACTCAGGTGAAGACCCATGGCAGTTATACAATGTTATAGAATGTTCCTTTTAGATGAGGATCATGAAGGCTTGAATTAAAGGAGTAACAGTTGGAATGAAGAAAAGTGGATAAATTAGGAAGATGTTTGAAAAGTAGAAACAAGGGGTTTGATGATTATTGAATATGTATTTATCGCAAGGAAGTGGGGGACTTCAAGGGATCCTTCTTGTATTATTGAAGGACACAGTTTACAAAGATACTAACAATTTTAGCTCTCAGATAAAATTTATGGAGAGTACAATTTGTGCCATACACTTATGTTTTACATGTGGAGCTCATTTTATTTTCACAATAACCCAAGGAGCAAAAACTGTTATCAATATCCAATTGTAAGTAAGGAAGTTGAGGCATAAGGTGCTGAGGAAAATACTTCTTCCAGATATCACAACCAGAAAGTTGTAGAGTCAGGACTCAAATCCAGGTGATCCACTTCCATAGACCAGATTTGTCATTCCTTGAAAATGTATTTCCGCTGGTATGTGTGTGAGAGTGAGTGAAAGAGAGAGAATTCCAGTGTGTGAGTTGACTTTGGAATACATGTATATTTCTAGTGGGAGGTTGAACATATAGGTCATAATTTAGAAGGAAGGACTGAGTTTGAATATAATTTTGTGGGGCTAGCGCATGACACAATGGTTAAGGAAGATGGATCCCACATGGCCATCTGTACTGTTCAAGTCCCAGACCCAGCAGCTTAAAAAATACACAAGCGTGTGTGTGTGTGTGTCCAAAATCTTAGAAGAAGGGAGAAATGGAGAAGGAATTGCAGTGTGACCGTGCTCCATAACAGTGCTTTCTCACTTTCCCTCTCTCTGTCTCTCACTGGCAAGTGTACATAACTTCTGGGAAATTAAAAAAGAAAGAAGAAGAAAGAAATATAAATAAATATGTGACGTGTCAGTGTGAAAGATATGGAATGGGACAAGATTTACTAGAAGAGGTGAGTGAGGTGCCCTAGACAACATCACTGTTGCATGATAGACATAAGAAAAGGACTTTCATAGAAGGCACTGAGAGACAATATTCCAGGAGTAGGGTGAAAACCAGGTGAGTAGGCAATGCCTCTGCCTTCCCTTGAGGGGTGAGGGGCCAGGCGAGGGGCATGGAGGTTATACAGTCTTCCTTTTAGAAGAGGGATCATGAAGACTTGAATGAAAGGAGTCACAGTTGAAATGGAGCTCTCTGGCTCTTGGAGTTGGGGTGTATGTTTATCTGGCTTCTGCAGAATAGCTTCATCACTGGAATCAGAAACTTAGAATTTGAGGGAAGATGTGGTTAAGGTTCAAATCTCTGTAATTGAGAAAATAAAAAGCAAGGATGCATTTTAAGTTGGTTTCCCCAAAATTAGACCCTGAAATAAGTAGTTTATCAGGAGTCGATTCAAGAAACTGTAGTAAGGGAGTGCCTTCATTTTTATGCTATGGTTTCCTGACAGTGCTTGGAAATCATTTCTTAGTTTCAGCATCTTTTGCCACCTGGAGAGGCTGAGAATTTTCCAAACCATCAAGTCCTGGTTTCTTTTTACTGAACAGTTTTCCCCTCATTTTGCTTTTCCTTTCTCACATTTTACTATAAGCAGCAAGAAGAAACTTGGTGGTGCCTTCGCCTCTTTGGAAGTCACTTCCACTGTATAGCCAGGTTTCTCTCTTAAGAGCTCTGTTTTCCCATTACAGAGGGTGACAATTTTTCTGAGCTTTCTGCTACCACATAATAAGGACCCTCCTGTGTTTCAGTTTCCTATAGTTCATTCTTTATTTCCTTCTGTCTCTCTTGTCCCTATTTCTGCTAATAGTTTGTTCAGAATAATTTAGGCTTTCTCTGTCATACTGCTAAAAACTTACCCACTCTCTACCCACTTCTTGGTCCCAAGGCCAATCCCACATTTTTAGGGGTTTGATATAGCAGCACCATGCTTCTGGTCTCAAGGTTTTGTATTGGTCAGGACTCAGTCCGAGAAGCAGAATTAGTCAATGATATATGCCTGCAGATTTACTAAAGGTCTGCTGGAAGGTTCCTCAATGATAGGAATTGGTTAATTCTAGTCTCAGCTAGACCACAGTCTCCTCACCTGGAGATTGAGCTCCAAAAGCAGTTGGTTGAAAGAGGATAATGAGCAGACCAACTCTGTGAGCGTGGCCTGAAACAGATATTCATACTTCTTACCTCTGACCTTAGTGACAACAGAGGTCTCAACCACAGAGAGAAAAAAACGCATCTAACCCAAGAGCCAGAGGAGCTGATGGGGTATCAAGGGAAAGGTGAGGAGTTGCTCATCTACCCACTGCTTCACACCGCTGGGGTGAGTCAGCAGATAGCAGCACTACATGCGATCCCCAAAATGCTTCCTTCTGCCTCTCCAGACCCTAAGTTCTTCTACCTGGATTCACTGAAAGAATTTTCTTTGTGGTCCCCCAACTATGAACATATAAGAAAGGAAATGATGAGAAATGTAGTTCAGCCTACAAAGTCAACACATTATTAAGCCATCATACGTATAGGCCAGTTACAGCCTTTGTTTAACTGGATTCTTTTCCTTGGGAACTTACTGTCTGTCTGTCTTCTTCTTCTTCCTCCTCCTCTTCTTCTTCTTCTTCTTCTTCTTCTTCTTCTTCTTCTTCTTCTTCTTCTTCTTCTTTTTTTTTTTTTTTTGGAGAGGTTTTTGTTATAGGGCATGTGCACTCACCAGAAAGACAGAGACCGAGAGACAGAAAGTGAGAAATCACCCCCCAGGAGGGAGGATGACCACACTGCAATCCCTTCTCCTCCATTCTCCTCTCAGGATCTTGGGCATGCACGCACATGTGCCCGGTGTGAGTTTAAGCCAACAGGTCCGGGACTTGAACCACAGTCGACTACATGGGAGTTCAGAGACATAGCCATTATGCTAACTGCTGGTCCCCCTTACTGTCTACTTCTGACTCTGCCCTAACTTGTGCCCTAACTCTAATAGTACTTCCTCTCGTCCCACTATGCCCTTACTATATCTGATACTTTTAGGATAGCAGTAGTCAAGACATATTTATATTTATGTGTTTATCTCTCCCACCGACTCTAAGCTCCTTAAAGTAATAGGCCTTATGCTCCTTTATATCCTCAAAGGTTAAAGCCTAACACATATTAGTTGTTTAATAAGCCTGAATGAATGAAAAAGTCAGTTATAATGATTTACAATGTATGTGATCCTTATTGTGCTTTGCATGCAATAGTATTTTAACTTATGAGCTCATTGTGCAGATAAACTGTGCTAATGTATATGCAAGTGCCCAGTTCTTGGTAGGTTATTATGAAAGCTCAAGAATTCTCTGCTTAGGTCTGGACCTATGGAGTGGCAGATGGGCACTGAGAACTTCTTTATCTTCCACACTGTGCTCTCTCAAAGTCCTCATCTTGGAACTATCCAGGTCTAGGACACAACAAAATCTTTAATAATACTATTTGTTTGCAAAACTCAGGAAGAAGATAGGCTAAAGAAATTTGCTGTTTTAGGGGAGAGATATCTGGTCCTTGCATTCAAGAATTCCCTAGTTAGCTAGAGAGAGCATAATTTTGACCTTGGGGAAATCATGGATTTAGGGATATGTTGCCTATGGGCCTTAAGAGTTAACTGTGTCACCTGAACTGGATCACGCCCAGGGTAGATGGCGAATCAGGCTCAAAGCCAGATAAGCAAGATGTTGTCTGTCTGTCTCTTCAACACACAGTTTTTTGAGGACCCACAAGTTTACTAGAGTTGTATTAATTGTTGAGAATACAGAGTACATGTAAGTGCTTGCTGTCCATATACCCAGTAAATATTTACTGTTCTTCTCATTGTTAACTGGTATATATAGTGCTCAGTTTATGCCTTTCTTTGTAGATACACAGGTATTGATTTTCTCTAGTTGGGTACTTGGTTTGTTTCCATGAGGCATCGTCTAGGCTGATCATTCATCTGATGCTTGACTTCTTGTTATAATTGGTTTTGCACTTATGTGCCAGAAACTGTGCTACTTACTTTAATTTTACAAGAGTTAAGATTAGATTCAGCTGCTTATAATAATTTAAAAAAGCACATACATCTAATTCATTTCTCTCATATTACAGATGCCTACAGGTAGTAGCCAGGGCTAGTATGGAGGTTCTACAATGTCTTCAGGAACCTAGGACTTTGTCTTTTTGTCTCACTATTTGTGAGAGAGACTGGGGAATGTATTATGTAGCTGGGGACTTCATTTTTATGAATAAAATTGACCTCTATTACCAAATAAAGAAGGGAGAATGAACACCGAGTGATGTCACAGACTCTCAGACCTGTGTATCTGATTCTTTCCAAAGCTAAAAGATGACCGCTGCTCAGGATCTCTGAGTTCTTACAAAGTACGAGTACAATAAAAGATGCCAACAAGTATTATAACTATAAAATCCTTGCTTAAAAATGGCTCAGAAAAGAGACGGGTCATTTGCAGACCAGTTTAAGGGAGTCTGACAAGATTGTATGTTGATAGAGGAAGGAATGTTTAAGATTGACCTATAGAAATTTTGAATGTGTAAAGATAAGATACTGGCTAGAGTTAGCATTTCTGTTTACCTCTGCTTCAGCCATTGTGGGAGAAAATTTCTGCTCTGTGTCAAAAGGGAGACAGATGTCAATCCGAAAAGGAAAGAAACAGAGGGTCAGTTGCCACCTCTCCCCAGGACCTAATTCACACTCAGGGAACATTTGATCCTCTGGGCTCTGAGGGAAGTTTAATTGAAATGCAAAAACCAAAGGTCAAAACCATGTAAAATTTAAAGGCCATTTTTACTATTTGACAAGGAACAAATTGTAACTTTATATTGCTTTTAGATGCAATTTTGTTCAGTGAAATTAGATTATACTCAACTAAAGCACCTTCTTTAGAGCTTTTAGATTAAATATTAGAACTTATTAGAAGGACCTTGATTTCGTCAGTAAATACCAAGGAAAATATTTGGTGGGAAATGCAGCTGCCTAATTTGCATTAATACAAACGAGAACTATTAAGCTTAGCTGATTAGCATATTCATATGTACTGTAGTCTCCATGTATTTAAAATAGATTCTGCTAGATTCTGATTACAAACTCAGCGTATGTATAACACTGTGAACCGGAGCCTTGGCAATAGACTGCCACTGGCCCAGGGTGTGGGGCCCCAGCAGGAGATGATTTTTGAACAGAACACTGGGCTCCAGAATGTTTCCATAACGTGGTACCATGCAGAGCCCACCCTGTCCCAAAGTCTCCGAGAAGCAGATGTATCAACAGACAGTAACCCCCAGGAAAGAGCCTTGCTTCCTGGGGAGCAAGACATGTCAGAACAAATATGTGTGCATTGTATATGCTTCATTCATTTCTTTGTGTCTTCATTTTCTTAACACATATTTTTTATGTGCCCATCATATTCTAGGCACTGGGGCTGGTGCTGCTGACTGCTGAGAGCAGAAGGGCCACCTGGAGAACTGGGTTTATTCCTCTTCCGAATTCCCACCTGGTCCTTTCATTGCTTGGGAGTGCTCTTCCCATGGAAGGTGCCACAGGCAGGCAGTAGGGGTAGGGTAGAGGGACTCCTCCTGACTCCTCCTGCTCACATGGGAGAGGCCCTGTGGAGAGGCCAGGAAGGGCACTTTGTATTTCTGCTACCCCAGGTGCATTTCTTCTGTTTCCACCGTAGCTGTTTCCATTGGTACAACTCACTGATGAGTGAGTAAACGGCTCCCTGAACTTGAATGGGCTCATACAAATTGCTTACAAGTAAGGTCATGGCCCATTAAGGTCAGTGCCCCTTGGGGACAGCACTCTGAGGGCCATAGGTGCTTTTTTTCCCTGTGTCTGTCCAGGCCCACAGCTCTGGATCATGCACTAGATGGTAAGTACATTTTGAGCTGGTGGGCTGCGTCCGGGGTGCAGGAAGGCAGCGCTCTGCTCAGTCTCCTGAGCACTCAGTTTGTTTATTTTGCTCTTTTGATTTTTCTCTTTTGTGCTGTCACCTTTTGGGAACCAACAAGGGGGATCCTGGAATTTTGGTGCTGAATACAATCATAGGCACTATTTTATTCTAAAAGCAAAGACCCCAAGGTTGAGTGGAGTCATGAGACTTACTGAACTGATGTAGTTTGAACTAAATGGACTGCCACATCTTTTTGTTAATTGCCAGAGGGTGTGTGTGGTTGCCAGAGAGAGAGACAGAGCAGAGAAAGCACCTCCTGATGGGTGTGGTCACATCTCAATCCCTTCTCCTCCATCTTTCCATCCTGTGGATGTTCGGGGCACACACACACACACACACACCTCTGGCAAGGTTTTCAAGCTGCTAGACGAAAACTGGAACCACAACTGGCCTTGTAGGATCTGGCTCCCTTAACTACTAGGCTACAGGGCTGGCCCTAAAAGCCACATCATGTGAACCCCAGATGTGAGTTATCGACAACGATTCCTAATGTTTATTTAGTTCCTACTGACCAAAGTGCTCTCTAGGTACATTGTAACTAGATGCCACAGGGTTTCTGCATTTTTCAGAGTGAGAGAAACTCATGCTTTGTGATTTTTCTTGAACCTAGCTATCTATTTGTTCATTCAGTCATTTGTTCTTCTAACGAGTATGTGTGGAGCACCTCCTGTATGCCAGGAGCTGGGGTAGGCCCTGGAGTTGAAGCCGTGAGCAGAGAGACAAGGGCCCTGGGCTCAGGGAGCTTGTGTTGCCGTGAGGGAAGTGAGACAATGAAGATGTAGCTGCCAGGTGGGACACCTTCTCTGAGGAAGGATGCCACGGGGACGGGGAAGGGGGGGTAGGGTGTGACCAGAGAGGAAAGGGGAAGCTTTATTCTGTGAGCAGATGAGGTGGCATTCACGCCTCTGGAGGAGATGAGTAAGGAGACAGAAGACTACCTAGGGTGGGGATGTTCCAGAGAGTAGGAGGACGCAGCGGGTGGGAAGGAGGTACAGTGTGGCCTCAGGGAGGAGCGGTACAAAGCACAGAGGACACGGAGGAACGAAGACCAAGTCACGCAAGTGGACGTGCAGGGAAAACATGCCACGGACTATCCAGTTGGAGCCTCTGTAGTGAAAGGAGGTGCTGTGAGCAAACACACCAGGACAGACACAAACTCCAGGGTCCAGGCAGGCTGGGAGCATGGCCTCCTGCCATGCAGGTCAGTGTGCAGTGCTGGCTCTACTGCAGGTGCTGAGGAGCCTTGGAGGACCTGAGCAGGGTGTTGTGACCTAGGTTTTGGTGAGATTGCCAAGCCGCCCTCTCGCCGGGCAAGAGTTCCAGTCGGGAGACATGTGGAGGAGCTGCAGTGATCCCGGCGGGAGGTGGAGGGCTGGGGCTGGTGGGTGCAGAGGAGTGTGAGGAGGGCTTGGATCTGAGATACATACTGACCGTAGTGCTGGCAGGATTGGCTGGCAGGTGGGATGGAGGGTGGGAGAGAGGAGGAGAGTCACGCAAGATCCATGGCCTGAACAACTGAAGACAGAGTTGCCCGAACTGAGGTGCAGGGAGACTGTCAGCAGATCAGGCTTGAGGAGAAATGGAAGGGTTTGGTTTTATCTGTGTTACCTTGGATGTTCTGATTTGACATCTGAGTGGAGCTGTCATATCGAGTTAGCTGCTGGAATCACCAGGATTCACATGGGGTAGTGGAAGTCCTGGGGCTGCAGGGCATCCCTGAGTGGGCGCATACAGGCAGGAAAGAGAAGACCCCAAGGGCTGGGTTCTGGGCCGGGTGGAGTTGATAGGTTAGAAGAACCAGCACCAGGAAAGAAAGATAAGGAGCAGAAAGAGAGTAGGAGGGAGGAAAGTCCCCTTGCTTCCTAAAGGTCAGGTATCTTTTCAGGGTCTGCCATGAGCTGTTCAGGATGTTTCCACAGGGACAGTGACACCGAGGCAGATTGGCCCTAAGCAGCCTGTGTGGGGAGGGGCAGGGGGCAGCAGCAGGGGCGAGGGGGTGCTGGTGAGAGGGAAGGATGGACTAGCAGAAAATGCCCCCAGCTGACCTCTCCTAGGGACTCAGAGCTGAGGGGACAGAGCTGCTCTCCGGAACACTTCTTGTTCTAAAGAAAAGACCCTAGCTGCACCAGCTGCTGCCACACCCACCCTCCTGAGTGAAGGGGCAAAGAGGAAAGGTGGGGCGTTTCACAGTGGGGAAAGAAAAGGGCTTGGTCTGGGCACAGCCTCTGGAGTGGGCATTCCGAGGCCTGGAAGGCAAGTTCAGAGTAGTTGGGCTTGTGGCCGTGGGGCTCCCGGGTGGAGACAGAGCCTCTGGTTCAGAAGTGTGCGGGAGCCACTCAGGTGAGGGTTTCCCACGAACCCGCGCAGACGTGCT
>NW_006199830.1:694443-708766 GCF_000334495.1 Tupaia belangeri chinensis | reverse complement strand
GGTGTGGGGGAGCCACTCAGGTCAGGTTTTCCCACGAACCAGCGCAGACTTGATTCAGCCTTCAGATCCTTCTCGCTGAAGCGGAGCGACCTCTGAGAGTCTGCAGCGTGCTCCCTCAGGGGATGGCCTTCTAACCCCTTTTAGTGTTTGATTCTGCATGGCCTCACCTACTTGTACGATTATCTCATGGGTCAAACTCGGCTCCTTAAACTCTAGAAGCAACAGGTGAAACCCCCCTCCCCACCCCCACAGCCCCCATTGCCCTGCTCCCCCTGCAAGAGCTTGGCCAGAGCTGGGGAAACACGGGGAGGGGACGGGGGCGCTGATGGAACTCTTGAGTTCCAGTGGCGACGCTCCACGGGAACAGTGTGAGCTCCAGCAAACAGGCGGAGGCGGGGAGGGCAGTTCAGCCCCACAGCCCCCCAAATCGCCTTAGGTGGTTTCCCCTCTTCTTCAACTTTGGACTCCCAGCAGGCTCTGGTTTTTGCTTCGGGCCTGAATAAAGCGAGCAGGGAAGACGCTGTTCACCTTCCCAGATGGAACCACCAGGGGGCAGTGGAGCACACGCACAGGCTGCCCGCCGCCGCCGCAGGACCAGGAACGGTCGGCAGAAGCTTCTAAAGCAGGGACAACAGCCAGGTGACTCCAGGGTCAGAAATCATCCTCAGAGCACTAGGTCTCCTTTCAGAGAATGGGAGAACTTGTCCAGCGTGCGTTGGCTGCGAATTGATGTTTCTCTTTTCACACAGAAACCGTCCCACCGTAGTAACCTCAGCTTCATTTTGTTTTGAATCTTTTGCTAGCCTCAAGAGCCCAGAGAGGTTCAGTAACTAAACTGAAGCCACACAGCAGTGAAACAGGCCGAGATCTTGACGTTTCATAGTGAGATTTTTAACCCTAAGGACATTATAATATATAATCCATTTCTTACCTGGGAAGCAGATGCCCAGACTCTCCTTCACACCCTGATCAGCATCTCTTGGAAAGGGTCTTGCCTGGAATCTCTACTTCAATAAACCCTCCAGCTGACTGTGGTAAACGTGCGAATGGGAACCCTGTGCTTGTAGGAAAACCTGACCTCACTGGGGAGAAAGTGTGTTTCCCTTCCGTCTTGCTTCAGGGCACCTCCCTTCATGCTGGGCTCCCAATCCCCACCCACCCCCAGCTCCAGCCCTTGGGGTCAATGCTCACCTCTGCTGCTTTTCTAGCCAGGGGCTTATCTGCATCACTCCTGCCCTGCTCCTCGCACTCTGACAGACACTGACACAGAGCTGCCCTTTCCTGCCAGGCTTTCCAAAGTGACAACAAGTTAATCTGATTAAAGAAATCAATTCCAGTGGGATTAAGATAGAAAGTTGCCCCAACAACTGGCCAATCCCAGGTATCATGGGAATTTAAAGCAGGGCTTTCTGGACAGAACATCACAGTCTCAGCTTTTAATCCAGAAGTCCTACGACAAGGTGGAAATTTCAGGCAAGAAGGAACTGCATTCTGAAAAATGGGGGTACTTGATGCTGGAGTCTGGGCTCGAGGGGTGTTTTATCTACACTGTGGAAGGGAACGGATGCCAGAGTCAAGTTTTTGTTTTGTTGGAAAGAACATATGTTGGTTTTTCCATTGCAGAGCTAATACATATGCCTGCAAAATAGCCGAAAGATGCAGGAAATTATAAAGGAAAACGAAAAGCACAAATCCCATCACAGAGCTGGGTCAAGATATCCGAGAACATTTGTCCTGATGCCTCGCTATGAATATGAAAACGATGACCACTTCCTGGAAGGTATTGAGCATCGATGATGCGTGTGTGGCAGACCCGGTGCTGTGTGCTTCTACATCCTTCTATCTACTTCTCACATGTTCCAGAGGGCGGGAGGTTTTGTTTTGTTTTGTTTTAGTAAATGGATAAAGGAGCTAGAGCTATGGGCCAGATGGCGGTACAGCGTAAACACGATGCTCTGCAGGCTGACCCATGTGGCAGCGGCCTGGGCTTGGAAGACCCTCCTGAGTACAGCAGATGCAGGCATGCCCGTGACCTGAGCTGGCTGCCGCTGGGTGGGCTGCGGCATTGCTACCCTGCTGGGCTACCTCTCTCTTCTTCTCTGACATTTCCATCTTGGTAGGACTTCTGGATTGAAAGCTGAGACTGTGACAGTATGTCTCTCTCACTCATGGGATAAATAAATAAATAAATAACTCTAAAAGAATAAAAAGGAACTAGACCTAGAAGGCTTGATTAGCTTGTCTAGGGTGAAGTAATGTGTGACAGGGCAGGAAAGAACTCAAGCTTCTCTGCTTAGAGTCCACGTTTTTGTAACCTTCTGATCCTGGCTGTGTATACGGACACTTGCACACTCTGGAGACACACACAAAGAATTCATAGACAAACACAACCGACCTCTACAGAACTCACACCATTCAGTGGACACACACACAGAACTCGTAGGCAAATATGACACATGCACACACACACAGAGCTCACATGCACATACTGTGGACACATACCCTACAGACACACTCGCAGAACTCACAAACCCCACTGTGAACATGTGTACAGAATTCATAGGCAAATATACCACACACACACACACACACACACAGAGCTCACATGCACAACCGTGGACACATACCCTACAGACACACTCATAGAACTCACAAATCCACAGTGAACACATACACAGAGATCACACACACAACACAGACCACAAATTCACTGTGAACACACACACACAGATCTCTCACATATATACTGAAGATAGACACATGGAGCTCACATACTATAAACAGACACTAAGAGCTCTCACACACACAGACAACATAGATTTACACACAGGACTGACATGCATGTTGCACTTAATTACACAAGACCATATACACCCATACCGACACAGACATTCACACACACACACACATACACACATACACAGAAGCATAAATTCACATATATATGTGTGTGCTATTCCGAAATCTTATTTTTTCTTTTGATTCAATGTAATGTAGAGCTTTTATTATTTTAAAAGCTGGTATAGTATTCTATGCATAGAACTCTTAACTAACCAAATCCTGTTGATGATTATATATTTATTAAATTGTTTGAATTATAATAAAGTAACAAAAATGGAAATTTACTGGGTTTTCATTATATGCCGGGCTACATGTATTACATCATCTAATCTTCATAACAATGCACACTAATCCCATTTTGCAGTTGGAAAACTGAAGTTCAGACAGTTTCAGAGCTTCTAAGCGGCATACCCAGCAATCAGAGCAAGGGTGTTTGTCTCTAGATCTACCTGCGGTGTGACTTGACTTTCAGTGAATAGCCATGTCTCTAGATATCCCTGTTGGGAAAATTTCTAGAAAATAATTTCAAGACCAGGGGCATATACATCCTCTATTGTATAGACATCACCCACCTAGGCTCCAGAGAAACGGACCAATGAATACACCGTGAAGCCCGGGTGTAAATGATTTCCCTTCAATTTTACCAGGGCTGGGTATTTTTATTTTTGCCTATTTGTTAAGTAAAAAGTTATTTGTAAGTAAGAGACAAAGCCTTGAAAAAAAATGAAGTTTTGACCGACATGGTCAGAGAAGGCTTAGGGGTGGAGAAAATCATCGATGTTGAAAAATGAGCAGTGTGGCAGTGCGGTCGGAATTAGAAATAGTGACTGTACACATATTAGAAGGAGGAAACACAGAACGCTGTGCTCACTGTCCTGAAAACAGGGACATGTGACCACATCGGCCGGATCAAGAGTTCCGCATGTTCCCTCATCATGTCTCGCAGTCCTACTGCTATCTCAACAGCTGCAAAAACTTTAGCAAATTTTTGCCACCCCTCTGGCACCTTCTTCCTTAATAAATATATGGAGAATCAACTAGTCAGGACCATACTCTTCTGAGAACGCAAGCCCCCTGGCTTCCCCGTTAGAGATCACTGCTTGTCTTGTGTGTTTTATCTCGCTGGTGTTTCCATAGGTCTTACGTTTTGGCTGCACTGAACGTGGTACAGTAGGTTTGCAGCAGCCCTGTAAGATGGGACAGTGGCATTAGCCAATGTACTAAGGTCCTTGTGGTCTCCAGCTTCCTAACCCTTTGAGTGGCAGGCAGGAAGCTCTCTAGGCTTGCTTGTCACAATGACATGATGGCTTGAGGCATAGAAGGCCACCTCCAAAGCACATTGGCAGCTGGTTTGGGACTCCGTGTGTAGACTATTTTCCCTTGGTGCTTCTCAGTCTTTCCACGCAGAGCCAGCATTGCCAGTGTAGCTCTGCCATGCGGGCTGTTTTTGCCCTCCAGCCTGAGCTGGTTTCTGCTAGGACATTCATTCTTGCTGTGTGTTTCAGGTCTGGCTCTCATGAGGGGAGATGCTTGGTGCCTTACAGATAGAAGCTCTGCCAGGTTCACGTTTTATTGGATGGTGATAGAATGGTGCAGGCAGCACTGGAGTAAAACTGGGTCTGTCATATCTCCAGCCTGCCCCTGGCCTCTTCCTCAGAAGCTGCCTCTCCGAGTCCTGCCCCGTCTCCACTACCACCCGCCAACCTCTTTAGCTCACTCAGAGCCCCTAGAGCTGGCCAGCACCAGGCAGCTCCAGAGTTCGCTCAGCCGTTGCAGATTTGACACACGATCAAAACTGCAGCTATTCCTTTCACCCGTTCTACCTTCCTGTGTTATTATAAAACCCAGCTTTTTCTTGCCTGGGAGATTGGATTTCCAGCTTCTGTTGTAAATTTACTTCTAAGTGGGCTCCTTTGGTTTGGCAGAAGAGAGAGCAAGCAAGAAAAGACAAAAAAAAAAAAAAAAAAAAAACTACAGGGGAACTGTTCCTTCCAGGGTCAAGGTGGCCTGAAGGCTTCCATTTGTGTAGAGAGGCTCTTGGTCCCAAGAGCCAGGGAAGAATAGAACAGAATAGAATAGAAGCCAACTTCTAGCCAGGAGAGAAAGCTGGGGTAGGCTCTTTGTCTCTGAAAATTCTTGTCACGGCCTCAAGAAAACTAGGCAGGGATACATCTAAATGGCTGCCCTTCCTTTCTCTTTGGACTTGTTTTATAGGACCACTGTGGCCCTTCACTCCTACAGGGTGACCAGGTTTCCACCTTGTCTTGGCTGGGCACTGTGATCAACTGTGGCGGGGAGCCTGGCTATCTTCTCTCCATACCCACTGTATTTCTACTTCCAGTAGTTCCATATAGAACAGGAAGCAGATACCGAGCTAAACAGTTAGGTAACCACAGCAGACACTAATTATTCACTTGAATGTCATTTCCAATATATCTTTCATGTCCCCTGTATTGTTTTTATCATACATTTTAATTTTACATGTTTTTAACATAATATACTGTTATATATATTTTTTTCAATAGACAAAATAGCTCCAAGAGCTATTAAAAGTAAGATTATGGGGACCAACAGTTGGCATAGTGGCTGTGTTGCTGGATTTACATGTAATCAACCACGGTTTGAGTCCTGGACCCAGTGGCTTAAACTCACGCTGGGAGCATGTGTGTATGTGCCCAAAATCCCGAGAGGAGAATGGAGGAGAAGGGATTGCAGCATGGCCAGCTCCCCTGGGGGGTGATTTCTGGCTTTCTGTCCCTCTGTCTCTTTCTGTCTTTCTGGTGAGTGCACGTGCCTTACAGTAAAAACCTCTCCAAAAATTAATAAATAAATAAAAGAATAAAAAGTAAGAATATGGACTGACTTCATGGCCTAGTAGTTAAGGAAGCCTGATCCCACATGGCTGACCATTGTTTAAGTCCCAGCCCTGGAGGCTTATAAAGTATGCAGGGCATGTATATGTGCCCGAAATCCCAACAGAAAGGAGAAATGAAGGAGGAGCAATTGTGACTTGACCATGCCCCATTGGGGAGTGTTTTCTCCCTCTCTTTCTGTCTCTGTCTCTCTGTCTATCTGGAGAATACATATGCCCACTGGCAATGAAAACAAAAATAAAAAAAATCATCAAAATAAAAGAAATTTTATTTTACCTTTGTTAATTCCATTTCCATCTCTCTCCATTTTCTTCTGTAGATCCTTGATTCTGCCTGGTCTATCTGGCATTACATTCTTTCTGCCAGTGAAAAACTTCCTTTAGTATTTTCTGTAATATGTGGTTCTGACAATAGACTCTCTCAGTTTTTCTTTTTCTTTGAGAAAGTATTTATCATTTGTTTCTAAAGAATTTTTTAAGCTGGATATAAAATTCTGAGTTAACGTTATTTATTTATTTATTTATTTTTAATACTCAGAAATGCCATTTTGTTTTCTTTTGGTTTGCATGGTTTCTGATGACAAGTTCACTTTACTATGTCATGATCCTCCTGCCTCTGCTTCAAGAGTAACTGGAACTACTGATGCGTTCCACTCTATCCATATTTCAGAGCAGCCAAGAGTCAAACCTGGGCCTCCCGTGTGGCTTCAGACTGCAGAGACACAGCATCCACCAGTGTGTGCTACTGCAGCTGAGCCTACTGTAGTTCCTATCTTCATTTCTCTGTAGCAGAAATACTTTATCTCTGACTGCTTCAAGATTAGCTTTGGTTTTGAGTAGTTTGCATATGATATGACTTGTTTTGTTTTATTTTACTTTGTTTCCCTGCTTTGTGTCATATGAGAGAGGGAGAAAGCAGCACCCACCAGTGGGGCATAGTCAGGCCACAATCCTGTCTTCTCCATTTCTTTATCCTATTAGGGATTTGCAGCACACATGCACATGTGCCTGGAATGTTTGCCAAGCCTCCTGGGCAGAGATTGGCCACAGTTGGCCATGTGGGCTCTGATTTCCTTAACCACTAGGCTATGGGGTCATGATTATGAATTTTCAAAAATTCTCAGCCCTTTTTTTCCCAAGTATTTCTCGATCCCATTTTTTTTCTCTTTAGCTTTTGAGCATCCTGTTAGACACACCATCCTTTTAATCAAAAAAATTATTTAATTTGATTTATTATTATTATTATTATTTAATTTGCTGTAAGGCAGGTGCACTCACCAGAGAGGGATGAAAAAGAGAGAGAGAAAGTGAGAAAGCAAATTGCCAGGTCCAGGACTCGAACCATAGTTGGCCATGTAGGTGTTCAGTGCCTTAACTACCATCCCATTCATTTTTTATGGTGCCCCATCATTCCTGTGTGCTCTGTTCTTTTACTACTTCTCCTCTTTTCTTCTTTTTCTCTTTCAATTTTGATAATTTCTAATAGCCTATTGTCAAGTTTTTTGCCCCTTTCCTCCACTGTGCCATGTCCTATCTTTATTTCTAACATTTTCATTTCATTTATTTTTA
Organism: Tupaia belangeri chinensis; assembly: GCF_000334495.1. Classification (NCBI taxonomy): domain Eukaryota; kingdom Metazoa; phylum Chordata; class Mammalia; order Scandentia; family Tupaiidae; genus Tupaia; species Tupaia belangeri. Next base: position 701,484 of record NW_006199830.1, on the reverse strand, counting down.
TAATTTCCATTTCTCTGCTAAAATGACCCAACTAATATTGCACGGTATCTATTCTTTCATGGGCACCTTTATCATGTTAATTATAGTTATTTTAAATTCTCTGCCTGATAGTTTCAACATCTGTGTCATTTATGTATCTAGTTCTATTGGTAGCACTGTCTTTCTTGATCTTGGTTTTTTTGGTTTTTTTTTTTTTTTTTTTTTTTTTTTTTTTTCTTTTTTTTTTGGTGCCCTTTTTTTTTTGTTTTTGGTTTTTTTTGTTTTTTTTTTTTTTTTTTTTTTTTTTTTTGCCCTTGCTTTTTGGGGTATACTTCGTAAGTTTTTGTTGGAAGATACACATCTTGCGTATGACCTTCGCGTCTTAGGTAAATAGTTAATATGCTTGAAGTCGATCAGGCTTTACTTGTGTTAAAACTCTAGTCTGGAGATTTGCATGAATGTACTTAGGAATTGAGCTAAATTTAAGATTGTCGTTGCTATGGTTACTAATAATGCTTCAGATTCCTTAAGTACTACCTTGTCTTTAGTCTGGGGGTTAGTTTGCCATTGAGTTTTTTTTTTTTTCCTTTTCATTGTCCACCCTTCTCTTTGATGTAGGCCTTCTCTTTAGTCTATGAGTCAGAGAGAACCTTTCCCAGGCTTCTTTGTCTACTAGCAGCATTCCACTGTTACTGCTTCCTCAGTGCTTCCCAGCCTATGGTGAGGAGTAGGTGTGTTCTCCATTCTTCTAACTAGGCTTCAGTCTTATAGAGGCACTGTGGCTGAGCTTCAGGGCTGTGGCCTTCTCGGTACTCTTTCCGGAAGATACACATCTTGCGTATGACCTTCGCGTCTTAGGTAAATAGTTAATATGCTTGAAGTCGATCAGGCTTTACTTGTGTTAAAACTCTAGTCTGGAGATTTGCATGAATGTACTTAGGAATTGAGCTAAATTTAAGATTGTCGTTGCTATGGTTACTAATAATGCTTCAGATTCCTTAAGTACTACCTTGTCTTTAGTCTGGGGGTTAGTTTGCCATTGAGTTTTTTTTTTTTTCCTTTTCATTGTCCACCCTTCTCTTTGATGTAGGCCTTCTCTTTAGTCTATGAGTCAGAGAGAACCTTTCCCAGGCTTCTTTGTCTACTAGCAGCATTCCACTGTTACTGCTTCCTCAGTGCTTCCCAGCCTATGGTGAGGAGTAGGTGTGTTCTCCATTCTTCTAACTAGGCTTCAGTCTTATAGAGGCACTGTGGCTGAGCTTCAGGGCTGTGGCCTTCTCGGTACGCTTTCCCCTTTCCTGGGAGCAATTCTGGGCCCTGTTTATCTTTCTGCTCCTTGTTCAGAGTAAGGTTTTTAATTGTTTTCCCTGTCTTCTTCCCCCAGATGCAGGAGGCTTTCACATTTCTCTGAGTGTGAAGTGTTCACTGGCTTTCACGTAACACGGGAAGACCATTATGAAGAGGAAGTAGGGGGATATCTGGGTGGGATTCAGTGCTGCTCCTGCACAGCTGCATGCTCTCTTCCTTCAGGCTTGTCCTGTGAGGGGCTGCCCCAGGGCCCTCATCAACCTTCTTTGAGATCCCCAGTGAGGTGCACAGAGAAGAGGCAGCAATGAGTGCACATTCCTATTACATCGTACCCTCTGTAGTTCTGTATTCTCTTGAGAGCCATCATTTGGTCTTCATGGTTCAATAACAATTTTAGCTGCATTCTTACCAGTGGCTGGCAGCATCCCTCCCAGGTAAGCCCATGTTCATGTTCTAGCTCCCCTTGCGGACACCTCTATTTACTTAGATTTTATATTAGTTGTTTGTTCTGCAAGCTCAGATCTCTGATGAGTTCAAGTAAAGTTATGTGTTTGTGGATTGTGTGGCAGTTTTGTTGCAAGAATTTTCTATATCTCAAGAGAAGCCAGAAGTAGCACTATTCTTAATACCCCGACACAGGAAACTAGCAAAGTGTCCATGAATGGTGAAATGGACAGATATATTGTGATATATTCACCCGAAGGAATACCATATAGCAATAAGAATGAAAATACTGTAACTACATAAAACAATATAGAAATGACTTATCATGTTGAGAAAAGAAAGCCAGTTATAAGCACATACATGCTGGATAATTCTACTTATATAAAGTAAAACATTAATGTATGATTTTGAAAATCAGGGGAGGCCTAGCCTCTGTGCTGCAGTCAGCCGTATACCCAGCTGCAGTTTTGGAAGCCACGTGGCCAACTGCAAATTGGGATCCCCCAGCCTGGTCTACCTGAAACATGCCAGGTGTGCACATGCCCAATACCCTGAGGAGCTGAGGTCTGGGGAGAGGGGCTCACAGGGTGACCAGATCCTACAAGGGTGTTTCACTCTCGCTCTCATGTGTACATGTATATTTTCTACTACTACTGAAAAAAAAAAAAAAGAAAAAAAAAGAGGCAAGTGAACAATGACCTGTGGAGGGCCAGAGACTCAAATGGAGGACAGGATGGAGGGCTTCTGAGAGGCTGGCAATGCTCTTTTTCTTGATACATTTGTTGTTCCTTTAGCTTTATATTTCTGAAAAAATGAGATAGACACATATAATATCCTGTTTTCTGTGTGTATATTCAACTTCATCAGAAATATTTTAAAAATGATCCATTAATATAATTAAAAGCATAGATTTATAACTTTCCAAACACCTGAGAAAATAAAAGCAGCTAAAACATAATCTAGCCAAAGACAGAAAATTAAGGGAATGCCAAGGAAGCTTATAAAATAAAGCACTAAAGCCTAAGGACATTAATTATGGCAATAAATATAAATGCTTAAATTTTTCCCATTAAAAGATAATAAAATACAATAAAGCTCATATATGTTTTTAATGATGTGCAAATGTGAAAGGACCATAGGTGATCCCTTTTCCCCTAATTTCCTTCTCTCCTTGAAATATATGTACTATCAAAATAATGTTCTTGAGACAATGTACCTAATCTAAATATGAATGGGCAGGGATATTTTGAAGAGAGGTAGGAAAGGACTGGTCAGCGAGGGATAGTTTGAGATGTACGAAAAATATGTATCATGTGTATATTTTCTGCATAATGAGCTAATTCTAATGTGGGCCACTCTTGGAATGTTTAAGGGAAAGTATTTTCTTCTAATCTGTTCATTTTTAACATATAATTTTAATGAGTTTGGATGGATACATACACACACACACACACACACACACACACACACATACATCTCAAACATATTGGGTCATTGAGAAAGTCATGATGCATTTTGTATAGAAAAATAGAAAACTGTGTTATGACTTTCCTGATGACCTGATATATACCCATTTTACCATCAATGTAGTCTAGATATGAAATATATTCATAATCTCCAGGGATTTCCTTGTATTGCTTTGTGTTTGGTGTGTGCGTGTATACCTAGCTGGGGGAACATGGATGTAGAAATAGCAATCATTCCTATTAGTATTTTTTCTGAAAAGATAGTATTGATTTGGGGTATGTCTTCTCATAGGAATTAAAAGAGAATCCAAGAAAATGGAAATTTGTAGATAAGGCTTTGAGTAGTAATTGTTTCTTAGAATTCAACTACAGCATTATGAAAATAAGAAAAAAATGATTTGGAGAAGTATTTTTTTAAGGCTTGGTAAAACATATTACTTTAAAATGGTTCATTTTAACATTCTAGAAAATTTTACCTTTTATATATTTGAAAGTACATAAATTCTCTGTTTAAGGGTGCACAAAATTATGTGCCTTGAAGATTCCTCTTAGATCAAATTATCATTATTATTAAAAAAATTGAGATGTTAAACACTATATAAGGCCCAGGATAACAGTGTGTACTGTCATGAAGTTTGAAATCTAGTGACAGAAAGAGACAGCTATAGCAGTAACATGAACTCACTGTTATAAAAATTGTGATTACAGAATGTTCAGAGTGAAAAAAAGAATGTTCAGAGTGGTTCTTCATGGGTCTCTCAAGTTTCTGCAGGTCTTCTAAGTGAGGCACTAATTGTCCCTTGTTTTGGACTGTCTTTTTAAGAATGTTAGTATAATGGAAATCTTGAAAGGTATAAATAATCTTTTCTTCTGGAGCAAAGGACAGGTGAGTTTACCATTCATTAGAGAAGATTTTATTTTCCTATACTCAGAGTTTCTTTTCTACTACATCATCCACTGGGTTTGTAAATGCCTCCCAACCCCCTCTGAGTTTTGTAGAAATTGGTAACTACAATTAATGCTGATACTCTGGCTGCTGCCTTTTTATGGATAATAAATTTTCTTTCATCACTGATTCAAGAACCTTTTGTTTTCTACCAACATCTATAAAACTGTGGCAGGATAACTAGTTAATTTGTAGGAAAGAGAAGGTTTTAGACCTTTTGCAGTTCTTGAAACATGCCACTATAGGAATATGAAGAAGGTATATCTACTTTAGCAAGTGTAGTAGCCATGGTATGGGAAATGCTAGACAAATCAAGCATGTGAGAATGTGAGATGAGAAAAGAAAGGAAAAAATGTGAAGATCCAGGCAGAGAAAATTGAATGAGTAAGAATGAAATTGTGGGGATAAGGGTGGGGGAGGATATTTTAATGATACCTAAAAACATGACTATATTTATGAATAAAATGAAAGATAAAAGAGATAAGAGAGAATGTAATCAGATTTAAAATTTATAAATATCACTTTGGTAATAGCAGAGAATGAATTGGCAGGCCAGGCTATGAGGCAGGAAGCTCCAACGACCAATGGGGGAACAATGAGACTATGGGAGTTTCTCGCTCTTTCTCTCTCACACACACATACTTTATTTGACAAATACATTGTGTGTTTATTCATTGCTAAAAGAAAGGGAACAGAGAATTTATGTTTGATAATGTGGGCCAAATAAGATTTTGTTGTTAATGAAATAGCTCTAAAATGCATATTCTTAGGGGTGCTAATCTTAGATGACTCAAGAAGAAATATGTTTTGCCAGATACTCATCTTAGAGCATCCAATTATTAGACTAAACTTGTTTATACAAGACTAGAACACTTAGTTTGTGTCTGTTTAATACTAAAACACTTTATCAACCAATTCAATGAAAGCAGTGAGAAGTCGTGTAAATCAGTTTTGTTTGGTTTTTGCTATTATGGACAGAGATTTTTAATACTGATTTTAAAAGTAAGTTGTGCTGGGACCAGCAGTTAGCGTAATGGCTATGTTGCTGGACTCCCACGTAGTCGACCGCGGTTCGAGTCCCGGACCCAGTGGCTTAAACTCACACTGGGTGCGTGTGCATGTGTGCCCAAGATCCCAAGAGGAGAATGGAGGAGAAGGGATTGTGGCGTGGCCATCCCCCCTGGGGAGTGATTTCTCACTTTCTATCTCTCTGTCTCTCTCTGTCTGTCTGGTGAGCGCACACGCCCTATAGCAAAAACCTCTCCAAGGAAAAATATAAAAACAAAACTAAGTTGTGCTATGGTCTCAGAAAGTCAGTTTCTGTCTGGGCTTCAGACTGGTGACTGCAAAACAATAGGTCTTACATATGTTCATAGAATTGTAAGATCTTTTCTTTTTTTTTCCTCTTTAAATACATGCATACATGCCTGGTGTCTTTTCTAAACTGCACAATTGGCCATGTGATATTCAGCTGTTTTAATGACTATACCACAGGCTGATCTTTTATTATTCTGACACTAAGAGTGTTAGATAATTCCAGGAAAGAAAGAATATACAAAGAGTATAGAAGACAAAAAAGGTCATAATATTAAAGAAATCCACATATTAAGGACTAAGAGGACAAACGTTGAGTTACAAAAACAAAACAAAAATCAGTGAAGGAGCCAGAAAAGGAACATTTAAAAAGTATATTTCTATCCATCTTTTTCTAAAGTAAAATAACTTCTAGGAATGAATAAACTTTATAAGTTGGTTGATGATCAGGTACTTTCAATACCTTTGAGGAGTTCTGGAAAAGAAAATTAAAGTATGAGAAATTTGAGTTGGGTATAAAAAATTTAAATTTCTATCTAATATAAGGAGAATGGAAAGACTTACTCTAAACTTTCTCTAAAACCAAGTATTAAAAATAAAATAATTTCTCATTCCTGTAATAGTACTTATCTTGGAATTCTTTCAGTCTTGACTATGCCTGTCACTCAGTATCTATGTTTACAATAACACATATCTTGTCTGTCTAATCAAGATGCCAATTTCTGACACAGTGTCAGTGTACATTGAGCACACAATAAATTAATTTAACTTATTTGTTTAGAACAGTCTCAGTCTTCTGAGAGTTACAGGGTCAAACTTGGAATTCAAGACTCAAGAAACATTTAGAGTCTACTTGACTAAAGGTGAGGTTCTCTCTGGGTCCTTCAGGCTCTGAGAGCATCTGAAATGTCTTAAGTGGACCTGAGATTCTAGCGTCTCAGCTTGCAGTCTAAACTGCCCATCACCCTTTTACCCTCTCTGTACCCATACTCTGAGAGATACATCCTGTCTTTTCATCTATTAGGAAACAGTCTCAGAAAACAGCTGCACTCAATGTTGGATCCTAATGGTGTAGATCACTCCTGGTCTTTGGCAGATGTCCTTAGCTCCAAAAATAACCTTAACCACAGGGTTAAAATTTTCTCATAATTGAAGAGTACTGAGAGAAAGAATAAAATGCATGAGGGCTGATAGATGTTTACCTGCCTGTACCAAGCAATTTGGGCTTCCTTTGCAGCCACACTGGTGATGCCAATAGAGGCTTAACTTCTTGGGTTCCAGGCTACTATGAGAGGATGATGAGGGGCTATGAAGAGAACTAGAGCTTCAAGAGATGTTCACCACATTAACCAGTTGCAAAGTGTGGTCATATGAGGAATAACTGAGCCAAACTGTTTTTATTTGATTCATAAGATATAAGTAGTACTATCCCATATGCCAACACTTCACTCTCAGAGTTAACTGGAGCAAGACGTTCAAGTCAGGGAATGTCTTTAAAGTCTCTTTGGTTTCCTGCTTCTAGATCTCTTTCTAGATCATATTCTTCTGTCTCTTCTTAGATATTTGGTGACTTCCACTCTTTTT
>NW_006199830.1:650892-694412 GCF_000334495.1 Tupaia belangeri chinensis | reverse complement strand
ACATTGAATCTAGTGTGTCAGTTAATGCACTAAATGCCTTTGAACCCATTATCAACAAATCTATGTTGATTTGTGTGGAATTTCTTTATTGCATTTCTTATCATGAGGATCCTTCATTTTCTGTATTATGCTTGCATTTCTTTATATTTAATTCGATAGTCATGAATATTGCTGAAGTAAGTATAAATTTATATTCAGTGGATGCACAAATTTGTCAGAACTCATTTAATTGTACCCTCAAAATGGGTGCAGTGTGTTATAGGTAAGTTATACCTTAATAAATTTGCCTTTAACAATTGAGATTATTTCTTTCTGACAGTCATCCCACCTGACACCCAGGTTCACATTCTAATTTGGCAACAAGGTTCAGAATTTTACATAATAGACTCCTACCTAAGGGGCGGGGGGAATATCAGGTCAAACATCTGCAATTGTTAGCTAAATAATGTATTAGTTTATTATAAAAGAACTGCTTTAGTTTATAGTGTGAATTCTATGTTATATGTAACAATTCTAGTTTCAATTGCTTTCTTTCAGTAGGTCAAGTAAATACAAACAATTTACTAAGGATAATTAAAATTACCCAAATAATTCATTATCATACTACATGGATTCTCCCATGTTCTAATTATTGTGTTTATTATGATTTAAAACTCAGGAAACAGAAAGATTAGTGGATATAGAAGCATGAAGAATGTTGAGGATACTAGAGATAGTGTGGAAGGAGGGTGCGAGGTGGGGGAAGGTGAGAGGAAGGAAATCAAGGAGAAACATAGACAAGACATTTAAGGGAAATGGAAATGGAGGATTGTCTGTTGATGATAATATGTATGATGATATCTTTAACTGGACTGGTGCGTAGTGTATGTATGCTTGGAATATTCATTTTATAAGCTGTGGTGGTGTACAGTGTTTGAATGTAAAAAAAAAACCAAAAAAACAAAACCAAAAAAAAACAAATACCAAAAAATCCTTGGGTTATACTTCTCTACAGAGACAAAGTTTCAACCCAGAAGAATCCTAACTATTGCAGCCCTGATCAAATTCTCTTTTCCTTGGTGTGGGCTGTTCTCGGGGGGATTGACCATTCCAGAGGCTGTCCAGGTTCAATCTGGAGTCACAACTGTGAGGAACTTCTGATGCCTGTGCTATTCCCACTAGGGCAGTGCCTGCAGGCTTCCTACCAGCTGAATTTCTGGATGACCTGGTATTGTCTATCTCCAGACCTCTCAGTCTCCCACTTTGTGTCCAAATACAAGGTGTTTACTCACTTTTATAAGGTGAATTCCAACCTCCTGTCCACTGTGGTTTATTCTTCCAAATTTCATTTCTTAGTCCACCTACCCAACTTATTCTCAAACTGAAAATACCCTTGTTGATGCCTAACTTAAAGCATTACATCTTTATAATTCTACTATCAAAAGATTTTAACTTGTAAAAAACAATCCCACAGGGCAAGAACGTGGTGTGGAGGTGAAAGTGCTGGACTCCCACATGGTCAAGTGCAGTTTGAGTCCTGGACCTAATGACTTGCTTTCTTACGTTCTCTCTCTCTCTTTGACTTTCTCTAATGAGTGTATGTGCCTTGTAGCAAATTAGAAAATAATAATGATGATAAATAAAATTAAATAAATATTTTAAGAGGTTTTTGCTATGGGGTGCATGCACTCACCAGAAAGACAGAGAGAGACAGAGAGACAGAAAGTGAGAAATTACCTGCCTAGGAGGGATGGCCACGCCGCAATCCTTTCTCCTCCATTCTCCTCTCAGGATCTTGGGCACACATGAACACGTGCCCAGCATGAGTTTAAGCCACTGGATCCAGGAGTTGAACCATGGTCAACTACATGGGAGTCCAGCGACATAGCCATTACAACAACTGCTGGTCCCAAATAAATAATTATTAAAAACAAAGATAAAAAACAATTCTATATTGCCAGATGAAGGAATTACCTAACCTCACTGGAGATGATTATGTTAGCTTTCTCTCAATGTTTTTGTGAAGACAAAATGGGTTGATCTTCGTAAAGCAGTTAGAATAGCGCCCGGCACCAGATTATAAGTGTTTGTTGCTAGTATTACTGTTGAACTCTATTAAAAACACACACAGGACATATAGCTCACCCCTGGAATAAAAAATAAAAAATGACTTCCGTTAGGTCATCTCTTGATGCCTACCTGAGGATGACTACAAGTTTGTTTTAGGAGTCCTTAGGAGAAACAAAGGAGGAAGTAATTTTGGAGGTAGAGTCCTAGACAAGGGGTGATACCATAGGAGAGGGAGAGGGCATAAAATTTTGTGTAAACAAGATTAAATTTTTTTGTGTCACCTTCCACCTTTGGGCTGAAGGTTTACTGATGTCAGTTGCCTTTTTTGTTTTTATTAAAAGTTTTCTACATCAGGAGACCAACAGTTGATGTAACGGCTATGTCACTGGACTCCCATGTAGTCAACCATGGTTTGAATCCTGGACCCGGTGGCTTAAACTCACGCTGGCACGTGTGTGTGTGTGCCCATGATCCCAAGAGGAGAATGGAGGAGAAGGGATTGTGGTGTGGCCATCCCCCCTGGGGGTGATTTCTCGCTTTCTGTCTCTCTGTCTTTCTGGTGAGCTCTCACGCCTTATAGCAAAAAATTTCTCAAAAAGGAAAAAAAGGGACCAGCAGTTAGCATAATGGCTATGTCGCTGGACTCCCACATAGTCGACCGTGGTTTGCGTCCCGGAACCGGTGGCTTAAACTCACGCCAGGCGCATGTGCATGCGTGCTCAAGATCCCAAGAGGAGAACGGAGGAGAAGGGATTTCGAGGTGGCCATCTCCCCTGGGGGGTGATTTCTCGCTTTCTAGCTCTCTGTCTCTCTCTGTCTGTCTGGCGAGTGCACGTGCCCTATGGCAAAAAAAAAAAAAAAAAAAAAAAAAAGCCTCCCCAAAAAAAAAAAAAAAAGAAAAAAAGAAAAGAAAAGAAAAGAAAAAAAAAGTTCTCTACATCAAATTCTGTCTTTGACCCTGAAGGGAAGGTCCCCAAACTGGGTCTGACCAATGATCATAACAACATGAAGATGTGAGAGGAAGTAAATAAAGGAATCTTTCTTTGGTTGGTATGAGCAGAATCACACTTTGTATGTGAAATGGAAAACAGAGCCTCTACTGAAAAGCCATAGCTCAAGGTGTTCTGGGGAAGGGGAGGGCAGTGCTGTGAGTGACTTGCTGGGCAGAAAGACATTTCTGTTGGCCTAGTCATGTTTATCACATCCTTAGAGGAGGACGCATGTCTTGGGGTATCACTCAGCCAGTGAGTTGGGGAATATGACTCTAGATGCTTTCCAGCTACAAGCAGCCCCTACGGCAAAGAAAAGCAAAGACGGGTTCCTGCTGGCAAAGGCACTTGGCTTCGATCCAGTGCACTGCTATTTAATAATGACCAACTGGGAAGGGCTTGGGCTGTGGCACTGAAGAGAAGGAGCAAACCTGGTTTCTGCTCACTTGGAGCTGTCATTCTGTTGGGGAGCCAAGACTTCCATGCATGAACAAACACAGAATGACAGATCCTGGTGGGCATTTAGTAGTCAGGACTCATGGGTTCCCAGGCAGAGAAAGAAAGCTCAAAGTAGCTTAAATGAAGAAACTTAATTTATTGGCTACATAACTGAGAAAAACAGGAGTGGTCGCCTTTAAAGACTTCTGAGATGTTTGCACTTATCTCTGTTTGTCTCCCATTTTTTTTCTCATTTCGTTCTGATGAGATGAACTATTTCCATGAAACAGGGCTGGGTGATACTACAATTTTAGGTTAATATTAAATGACCTTAGTTGGGACCAACAGTTAGCGTAATGGCTATGTTGCTGAACTCCCATGTAGTCGACCATGATTCGAGTCCTAGACCTGGTGGCTTAAACTCATACTGGGCGCATATGTGTGTGTGCCCAAGATCCCAAGAGGAGAATGGAGGAGAAGGGATTGTGGCGTGCCACCCCCCTGGGGGGTGATTTCTCACTTTCTGTCTCTCTGTCTCTCTCTGTTTTTCTGGCGAGCACACACGCCCTATAGTGAAAACCTCTCCAAAACCAAACCAAACCAAAACAAAACAAATGACCTTAGTGATATCAGATGAATTCTGTCTCCTAGAGCTTGTGAAAGTCATCAAAACAAAAATGAAGTCCATTTGTATCAACTTGCACTAACCCCTGACTAAACCAAGCTGGTGAAGGCCAAGGATAGGTATTTTTCATGCCAGCATGCCTGGTAACAACTGTTATTTAAATGATTTTGTCAGAGCCACAACCTTGCACAAGACCACTGCAACTTGACAGAAGGACTACTTCTGCAAAGTCATCACCCAGAGACTGCCAATCCAACCTTGGATTGATACCACCCTGGTCATTGGTCCCGGTAGCCAAGGGTAGTTCACCCTTTTTATTAATCCCCAACCAATGATGTAGTCCCTTCTTTCCCTTGTGGTTTTTGCCTTTAAAATTCATTTGAGAATTGTAAGACCTTGGTGACTATGTTTGGGGCAACCTGAACATGTTCATCTAGGTTGCATGCATGGTGCAGTCTTCAGACTTATGCCCAAATAAATTCATTTTGTTTTATGTACTTCAACTTGGGGGGGGGTGACAAACTGATATATAAAACTCTAGAGAACAGCTTAAATTGGAGCGCCTTGGGCATGTGCTTATTCCTGCCTGGTAACTGTAGCCAGAGGGTTGAGCTAATCTGATGAGCAGGCCTGGAGTAAATGCCTGCTCTTATGAATGAGAGAGTGGGGCCCTATTTCACTAGAGTCACACAGAGTGAAAAAAAGACAATGCCCTACAAGAAATAGGGTAGGGGTGCTCCTGGAGGAAGGTAAAAGGAGATCTGGCACACCCTGAAATAGCAGGTGCTCTGTTTATGGTTCATGGTCCATTGACCAGGGCTGCTGTGTGAGACCTCAGCCAAGGGGGCTGACAAAAATGTCGAAGCCTCCTTGGGAAAAGTGGAATTTGAAAGGGAGGCATATTTGGAGGAAAAAATGCATTCTGCCTCTTGTGCAAAGAGAGGAAGAGCAGAGAATGAGGCCACGCTCCTCTCCGTCAGCGAGTAGTGGTTACCTAACAGGGGCTCCTGACGAAGCCACTTAGCGGCACTCATGCTGAGGGTGGTGACCCTCAACCCCAGTACGGGGGCGCTCTGGCAAAGGCAGCCGTAACCACCCAGAGTGTAATTTGTCAGGGACAAGAAGGTTAACATTTTTCTTCACAAAAAACCATCTTTAATGACCATCAGCAATCAGGACCTCCGATTTCTGTCTCATTTGAAAGCTTTTAATGCTTTCAGAGGAATAGATGGGGTGACCTAATAGGTCTTTTCCATCTCTGATTTTCTATGATTAATGAAGTTCAATTGTGCAGAATAAAATGGTGAGTTTCTCGGTGTCAGTTCAGCTGTATTCCTTTTCCCTCCCTCGTTCTTTCCTCATTTTTTTTTTTTGGACAGATGGTAATCATGTACATTTTCTTTTAATGCTTCAGAGAAAAAAATAGACTTTTTCTTTTGAACCAGGCTTTGCAAATGTCAAGGTGGATGTATTTTTTCTGTAGTGTAGATTGTTGCCAAATGCCATCGGGTACTCCCCACTTCTCTACCCTAGAGTAGATCGAGTACCAGCATAGCAAGCAATATGAGCCTTGTGAATGTGAAAACAGTAATGCTTGTAGAGTTTATTAGACTTCTTTTTCAAGTCCCTTCACATGATACATTTATTTAGTAACTTACTGTCTTCCGGGGTGATGTGAAGACTATAAGCCTCTTTTGTCTAAAGGAATACTGAAGCCCAGAGCAGTGATGGGGCTTATTCAGGGCTGCCCAGCTGAGCAAGAGCCACACCACAGCCACGGCGGTTTGGACTCCACTCTACTATATTTTAGGGTTATGGTGCAATTTTTAAAGCATCTCTTGAGGAAAATTCTAGGAAAATTAATTGAAGCTTGTTTTTACCTTGTCTGTCAGAACATTTTCCTAGGTTGAAAGTCTTCTGAATTATGAAGAAGCCAGAGAAGGCTTCTTAACCTTAAGAGAACTGCCTGGAGAACGTTTTTCACCTTCACACACTCTTCATGAAGGGAAGGCTTCCAGGGTGGGATTTCCATGTATTTGTGTATTTAGCCTCAGTTTTGAGGCTAAATATTACTCAGCATATTCCTGAATATGCTGCTCAACACAGAGGCCTGCAAAGGGTCTGCAGATAGAATTCTCTTTCAGAAGGAGCAGGGTCTGTTGGATAGTTCTGTTACCTAAGAGTTCTAGGACAGCCCCGGAAAGAGACTACATTATATTTGTAAAAAATTAATCAAACCATTGAAATTCCCAAATAACTGAATTAAGACTACTTCCTTATTTCTAAATCCTGAAAATTTACAAGAGAAATTTTTAAAAAATCATTTAATCAGTAACAGCACTCTGACTTGAATCATTGTTGATTCTAAGTGCATGGAGCACATGCCATGACTTTTAATCAAGACTCTCTTAAATATCGTACCTGTGCTAAGCCCACCTAGTGAAGGGATGCCATGAGGTTGGTTCTGCAGCTAGTTTGAGACCTGGTGATTTCACTTTCCTCCTGGAAGGAATCAGCTGTATCTGCCTTATTCCTTTGTCTTCTGGTTTGCAGTTACCTCTCCCCAGCCCCACATAAGCTATGCGCAGGTGAGAGTTTATTCACAGTTCTAAGGAGCTGGGTAGGAATCCAATGTAGTTTACATGTGAATCAGGTGCTGCTCCTAGGAGCTGTGCAAATAAGTAGGTCTCATTTTAAGTTGGAGAGAAACTCAAAGGTGCTTGAGTGGGGGTGGACGCTGGTGAGTGAGGTCTAGGGAATGAAGCCCAGGTCCACACAGCTCCTCAGTAAACTCTTTCCAACTGGGAGATTAGGCAGTAGGTAAAACATGAGGACAGTTCTAGGGAAATAGCTAGTCCAGAAGAATTTTTTTATCCACATTCTAAAGCCAGTAGTTCAAATCTACTGTTTCTGTGAGCCCTGTCTTAGAACTTCAGTCTATACTCGCCTCTCTACTCCGACCTGTAATATCACTAAGAATAGGGTTTTTCCAGAATGAGTTTCTGGGAAAATTGTCATTGAAATGGTTTCAATGGGTATCTCCAAAATTCAGGGGTTGCCAAATGATAGTATAATGGTGTGAAGCCTTTAAGAGGTGATTAAGCTGCAAGGGCTCCTCCCCTTTGAGTGTAATTAGTTGCTCTTATAAAGACTTAGCCAAATTTGTTTATTCTTGTTCTTCTACCTTCCCTTATTTAAGGGCACAGTGTTCTTCACCTCCAGAGGATGCAACCTTCAAGATGCCACTTTGGAAGCAGACTGGAGCTGCACGAGACACCAACTCTATTGGCACCTCGATTGTAGCCACTGGAACTGTAAGAAAATGAATTTCTATTCTGGTAAGTTATCCAGCCTCAGGTGATCTGTTGTGGCTGCCCAAAATAGACCAAGCCAGGCATTTTAATCAACTTGACTGTGTGTTAAAATGCAGTTTCCTGACCCAACTCCACAGCATGGTAGTAGTACAATGTTCTGCAATCTGGACAACCACATAGAAAGTCTGAGTTCGGTTCCTGGGTTAGTTTATAATATACATGCCTGTGATTCTGGCTGGCTGAAAGGCTGGTTGGAGATGAGTGGTATTGAGGCACTGTTGAGAGTGCTTGTCTTTTCCCCCAGTGCTCTCTCTCATCAAGTAAATGAACAACAACAAAACAAATGTCCCTTCCTGAGACTCCAGGGTAAACCTCCTGAGCTAGAATTCCTGGAGGTGGTTTTATAGAATCTGCATTTAGCTAACTTATGTTTTCCAGGAATTTTCATACATCCATTTGGGAATGATGCCAAGAAGGTTTTATTTGCCTTTTTTAAACATATATTTTTAAAAATTCCTTAAGAGGAAGAGGCTCCAGGACATGGATACGAATTGGGAGACCTTCCTATGTGTCTAGTTGCATTGTCACTGAGCTACCTCCTGGTCCCACTTTTTGATTTAAAATTTTTATTGTGAAATATATACATAATATTTTAACAATCTTTTAGGTGTACACTTAAGTGGTATTAGGTATATTCATGTTGTTCTGCAACCTTCATCATTGCCATCTATCTCCAGAACTTTTTCATTTTCTTTAATTGAAACTCCACATCCATTAATGCTAATTCCCTTTCACCTTTTTCTCTCCAGCCCTTGGCAACCATTATCTCTTTTATGTCTGAGTTTGACTGCAGTAGGTACTGTGTTTAAGTAGAACCATACAATATTAGTTCTTTTGTGACTAGCTAATTTCACTTTAATGTCTCTAAGTTTCATTCATGTGTAGCACTTGTCAGAATTTCTTTTTTTAAGGCTGAAAAATACTCCATTGTAGATATATCACATTTAGTTTATCCATTCATTGACAGACACTTGGATTGCTCCCACCTTTTGGCTTTTGTAAATAATTTTGCTTATGAAGATAGGTATACAAATATCTGTGAGCCCGTACTTTCAGTTTTTTTGGAGTGTGTGTATCAGGAGTAGAATTGCTAGATTATATGATGATACTGTGTTGAAGTTTTGAGGACCCAACGTACTGCTTTCTACAATAACTGTACCAATTTCTATTCCTAATAGCAGTAAACAAAGGTTCCTATTTGTCCACATCTTTGTGAACATTTCTTGTTTTCTGTTAGATTGGTAATAGCTATTCTAAGGGTATGAAGTTGTATCTCATTGTGGCTTTGAATTGCATTACTTTAATGATTAGTGATGTTGACCGTCTTTGCATGTGCTCTTTGTGGTGGCCAGGAGTTTTGATTGCACACTCCAGATCAGTGGTTGTCAACATTGATTGCAAAACATAATCTCTCTTGGAACTGTTAAAGAATGGAAGAAAAATAAAAATAGTGATACCTGGGACTTGCCACTTAACTCAGAATCTTAGAGACTGAGGCCCAGGCACCAACATTTTTCAAGTGAGTTTAGAGTGCTGTGAGTCTCAAATCATTACCTGGTCTATATTAGTCTGGCTTGGTTTGGGAAGATAATTTTTCAACTTTGTGATAATTAGAAATGTGTATTTGATCTTTGTCCCAGGTTCCTGACACAGAGTTTCTAAAACACTTGGAATTTTCTGAGCAACAGAAATATAGGAGCATTTTTATTACTAATAAGAAGCCCCTTTCAACTATTTCTAAATTTATGCAAATGAAGTAACCTTTGAAGGGCCCCTAGATAATTTCAGGATGAGCTGTTGCCAAAGGAACCTACCATGTGATTAGAGAATTGGTACTGTCAGCAAACCTCTGACCTCCTGGGATGGGAGAGAGGCTGAAGATTGTGTTCAGTCATCAATGGACAATGATTCAACCAACCATTCCTATGAAATGTGACCTTGATAAAACCCCCTAAGTGACAGGCTTCTGAGTTGGTGAACACATGGAGAGATGAGGAGAGCGGCAGGCCCAGAGAGGATATAGAAGCTTCATACTTCTCCCCTATACCTTACCTTATGTGTTTCTTCCATTCTGTTGTATCCTTTATAGTAAATGGGTAATAGTAAGTCAAGTGCCTTCTTAAATTTTGTGAACTGTTCTAGTAAATTACCAAACATAAGCAGGGGGTTAAGAGAACCTCCAATCTATAGCCAATTGGTCAGAACACAGGTGGAAACCTGGGATTTGTGACAGGTGTTTGAAGTGGAAGTAGTCTGGTGGGACTGAGCCCTTAACTTGCTGGCTCTGCACTAACACCAGGTGGTATGTGTCAGAATAGGATGGAATTGTTGAGTACCTAGTTAGTGTCTGGAGAGTTGGAGAATTCTTCAGTGGGAAGAAAACCCCTGCACATTTGGCCAGAAGTGTTATGAGCAAAAACAGTTCATATCTTCTACCTTCTATGATAAATACAATAGACATAATAGGAATTCTATGTGGCAGAATGATTTTGAGATTTGAATGAGATAATGTGACATACAGATAAAGACCATTACTCTTAGCAGCTGATATTGTGGGATAAAAAACAAAAAGGGACATTCGTGCTATTCTGTGCTTTGAAAATACCGTGGGGGAGACACTTTGGAAAAGATGGTAAGACATGATGAGATTGTTACACATGCCAAGAGTAGTGACTCTCAGCCCTGGCCACACATGGGATTTTGAAACTTTGGGAGAAGATTTCCACAGAAGATTCATGCTCTATTTTGTGATGGTCACCACCTCCTGGGCTGGACGACAGAGAGGTCATGTTCTCTGCTGCCATAGGAGGTAAATCCTATTGTAGAACCACAGGAGGCAGAAAGGCTGCTTCAACCACTGAGTACCTCAACTTCAAACACAGCCTGAAAATAATATGAAGGAGAAATGGGACCAGGTGCTCTCTAAACCCCCTTGGCTTTAATGTGTGTTAGTAATAAGGTAGGCATATAATTGATTTAAATACATGGTTTCTCACTTGATATAATACCCCTCTAATTTCTAATTCCTATCCTGCAATGCTGGCTCCCATGATTGGGATAATACCATTATTGTGTTCTTTTAGTATAGCAGAGAACCAAATGGCATAATTTCAATAAAAAATATTAAATTCAGGTTCTTTTGTCTGTTTCATGAATCCAGGAAGGATTTCTTTTGCTATAATAAGGTAATTATTGGGTTTTAATTAAGTGACAGCTGATTATGAGAGCTATGATTTTTTGGAGTTTTATACCTTAGTTTTACAAGGCATAAAAAAATCTATAATGCTTTTTTGACAAACACTACATTTTATATCCAACCAATAGATAATATCTTCTGAAAACCTTTTTTAAAAATGCTAATTAGCATTAATCAAGCAGAAATGTGTTCTGACCTATCTTCTTTTGTAGCCCTATTTGTCGTCTTTCTGTGTTCAGTCCCTTTTAATTAAAAAATGTCCATGCCCATGGCTTTGGATCAGAAAGATTCTGGGGATAGAAGCTGTGCCCAGGAACAACTCTTGGCAAAATTGGAAAATGTTCCCTGTTGGTCTTCATCAAACACAATTGAATTCAACCTCCAGTGTGGTCTCTCATTCCTTGTTACCCCTTCCCTTCAGCCTCATAACGTCCTAATCAGTGGTTTTCTGGTAAATTAGTTTCCAGAAAACTCCAGTTCTGTAGTACTTGCTGTTTTCCATGGTATAAACTCTCACCATGGTTAATTTCAAGCTACCAACTCAGTCTCATTGCAGTAGTGAGGGATATGCATATTTACATTTCGTAATATGAACTGGTAGGAAGAGCTGACTCCACTCATCACTGGCTCCAATGCTGTCAGTTTCTCCTACCATCTGTATAGCTGTCATTATCATTCATACCTTTGTGCGAATTCCAGCCCCTTAGCTCCGAGTCTCAAAGAATGTGCCTTTCCATTCTTGAAGAGAAACACATCTTTTCCTGTCAAAAGAGTAGTAGAGGAGATGTTGCAGGGAAGGTGGGAAGCCTGACTTCCAGAGGCACATATCCATTTTGTAGGGTGAAAACATCTGAGAAGTCAGGAGGGCAGAGTTCTTGAACACCTCACCTGTGTGACCTTGGGCACAGCATGCTTGTTCTTTGGTGCTTGGATTTCTCATGAGGAGTGAAACAACTGGCCTCCAAGGGCTCTAAACTCTGATATGTGACCATTCCTTGTGTCATCTGACTGTAACCAAGCTTAATCACAAAAAATAGGAGCAGACATAAACTAGAAGAAAGGGCCAAACAGGTTATTTTATCGAATTTTTCTAACCAATTGAGTGTTTTTGGATATAAAAAGTAAAGTGTGTGAGGATCTGAGTGTACATTTTTCTCAAATGAAGAAAACTACAAAACTTTGTAATAGTTTTAGACTGTCAGCACTTTTTTTGATGTTCAGAACATCTATTCTTTGTAATCAAGTGGCATGTATTTATCATACAATCGTTACCTTATTAAGCTATAATAAATGCCTAGTTAAGTGCATATAGGCCGTTTCCCATTGCAATTTAATTACGAGCACAGTTAATTAGGCAATATACTCCATCACCATTTTTATTCAAAGGGCTGCTTGACTTTATTGAACAGTTTTGAGGAAGGACTAGTGGACCTATAACACTTAGGAGAAGTAGAGAAAAACATTCAGCACTGCCACTATTTGTTGAAGACCTACTATGAGTCAGTACTGTAAAGAAACCATCTCTAAATCCTCACAGTGACTCATGTAAGGGCATCAGACAGAGAAATGCTGACTAGGGTACCCATGGTCAGAGGGCCAGCAATACTTGCATATTTCTTTCTAGTCACAAGCTGTGGCTATGCTTGGGAACCACAGTGGGCAGAGGTAGATGATCTGTACTTAATAGGTACTCTCAAAAATGCAGCCAGAGAGCCTTCTCAGAGCTCTGTAGGAGTCCAGTGCCAAATTTCCTTGGTCAGTAGTTTTAGGGATCACTAGAAAAACTCAAATGCATGAACGTTTCTCATGCAGCTAGCAGGGGGAAAAAGTGAAATTCAATCATTAAAACTTTTGGCCTTAGCTTAACATTCTGAAGGATGTCAAGTGTACTTCATAGGAACTTTTGTTTTGCAGCTGTTGTCAATCTCTTCTACTTCAGGGAGAATGAAAGCTCTTAGGGAATAGATATTGATTCATAGGGGTGGGAAAGAGAAGGAGGCGTAGAGACAAATGTCCAGACTTAGGTCTTATGTTCATTCCTAAGTTCTTAGGACATAGCTGTCATAGAGAGCCTCATGTACTTTTTTGAACAGAAAAAAACCTGTGAGGACTGGAAATTTTGTGTCAGGAAGGCATAGGATTTAGAATAGGACCATCATGTATTTGAGTCCTCACTAGAGCTAAAAGTGAAGGGACTACTTTCTGATATTTGGTTAACTTCTGAAATGAGGATAGAAAAACCTTCCTTTTATGTTAACAGTGAGGGATAAATGGATCCATGTATACTCTGTATAAAGTGTCCAATTCCTCCCTCCCAGCCCCAAAGTAGGTGCTCCATACACATAGGATGGAAGTTGGGATCACGCTCCCTGGCTTGTCATTTAATTAATATAAGGCATGTAATTTGGTACTGTATAGGTGACTGTAAGGTCATCAAGCAAAGAGGAGGCACCTTAAAATGTTGAAGTGTTTAGAAGAGGCCCTGTATACACATGAGCTAGTTAGCAAGTATATTTACATTGGGTGATTAAGCTGTGTGACTCATTTTGATCATTTCATAATATAATCCATTACATAACATTTTCTAAACTATTTTATTTTCTTCAATAGCAATATATCTATGAACTATATTCTTTTATTAAAACTGGAGTAAAAGCAAAAATTTTTTATACGTAAAGTACATTTTGTGAGAAAAATGTAAACAATTTTTTTTCTTTTGAGGGAGCATCTAAGTGTTTTCTCATTAGGGTAGGAAACTTAATTTAACTTGCCACATTGCATCTTTAGGTATCTAAAACAATATCTGACACACAATAGACACTCAATGAATGCTTGAATAAACACTTTTCCCCCTCTAGGATGACAATTTTTTATACGTAAAGTACATTTTGTGAGAAAAATGTAAACAATTTTTTTTCTTTTGAGGGAGCATCTAAGTGTTTTCTCATTAGGGTAGGAACCTTATCTAACTTGCCAACATTGCATCTTAGGTATCTAAAACAATATCTGACACACAATAGACACTCAATGAATGCTTGAATAAACACTTTTCCCCCTCTAGGATGACAATTATGAAACGGTCATGGAGTTTGTAGCTAATGGGAGAAAATTCAACTTGAAGCAAAACTAACAAGGTGAAGCATGCAAAAGGATTAGGAGATGCCAATGTCCACTATACACCAGACACACTCTGAGTCCTCTGAGAACTAGCAGTGATCTAACCAGAAAAAAAATAAAAGTCTCTATTTTCATGACATTTGTATCCTAGACAGAGAGAGATAAAACTGAAGATAAATGTGTAGAGAGAAAATAGTGAGATGGTTAGCTAGGTGTCAACTTGACTAGATTAAGGAAGGAATACCCAGATAACTTATAAAGCATTATTTCTGGATATGTCTGTGAGAATGTTTCCAGAAGAGATTGGCATTTACATCAGTGAACTGAATAAGGAAGATCCATCCCTACCCAGTGAGGGCAGGCACTGTCCAATCAACTGAGTGTCTGGATAGAAGAAAAAGGCAGAGAAAAAGTGAATTTGCCATTTTCTGAAGTTGGGACACTCATTGTCTTTTGATCTTGGTCATTATAACTTCAGTTCTCCAGGCTCTGGAATCTGGAATTTGCACCAACAGTCTCCTTGGTTGTTAGGCCTTTAGATTTGGAATGCCCTATGTTCTTTGTGTCTTGTTCCTCAGCTTGTAGGTGGTACTTCTTAGCCTCCATAATCACATGAAACAATAACCATTATAATTCCTCTATCTATCTATAACTTATAGATCCCGTTGGTTCTGTTTCTCTAGAGAACCCTGACAAATACAAGAG
Organism: Tupaia belangeri chinensis; assembly: GCF_000334495.1. Lineage (NCBI taxonomy): Eukaryota > Metazoa > Chordata > Mammalia > Scandentia > Tupaiidae > Tupaia > Tupaia belangeri. The sequence goes on along the minus strand of NW_006199830.1, from coordinate 679,919 downwards.
AAGAGACAGGAAGGAATAAAAATAGGAGACTAGAGATTGCAATTTAAATAGTATATCCAGGGGCCAGTAGGTAACATTGGAGGTTGGGGTGGCTGGATCCTGCATGGTCAACTCTGGGGTTTGAGTTCCAGACCTAGCAACTTGAGAGAGACACCAGCCTACCCAGGATCCTGAGAGAAGGGATATCAGCATGGCCATCCACCTGAGAGATGATTTCTCACTCTCCCTCGCTTTCTCTATCTCTGGTGAGTACACATACCCTGAAATAAGCAAAAAATAATAGGATATCCATGGAATATCGCACTAAAAAGAGACTTTTAAACAGATACCTGAAGGAAGTAAGGGAATGAGCCATGAGGAAATATGGGCAAAGGACTATTTAAAAAAAAGAAAAAAAGGAAATAACAAGTGAAAAGACTCAGATAGGAACATGCCTGGTACATGGAAGGAAAAGTGAGGAAGTCAGTATAAATGGGGTAAAATGAGTAAAGGAAAGAATAATAGGAAGTGTTGGTTATGAGACAAGAGGAGACCAGATCACACAGGATCTTGTAGGTTATTATAAGGACTTTGGATTTAACTTTGAGTAAGATGAGAAACCACTATATTTTGAATAGGTGAATTATAACTTATAATGTAATAAAATCACTTGGACTCCAGGATTGAAACAGATTGTGGGGAGGAAAGGAGAGAATAAGGCAAATGGGTTTAGAGATTGTAATTGAGGTGACAGGTGGTGATAGTTCTGAGTATGGTGGTAACAATAGAGAAGTGATAATCTGGATACACTTTGAAGATAAAATCAACAGAATCCTCTGATTATATAGTACGTTAATGAAAGAGAAGAGAGAGGTGATACCAAGATTTATGATTGAACAATAGAGAATGGAGTTATTTACTGACTGACAATTGTGGGAAAAGACTATTTTAGGGGGTTGGAAAGCTTTTAGGGGTTCAGTTCTACATCTTTAAGATGACTTTTTAGCATCAAAGTAAGATGTCAAGTGGGCAGTTAGGTGTATGAAATTAAGTGAAGAGTTGTGTATTAGAAATATTAATTAGAAATTGAACTATGAACATAGAGGATGTCATCATAAAAATGACTGCAAATAGATAAGAGAAATAACCTAAGGACTGAAATCTGGGTCATATGAAAGTTAAGAGGAAACCAGGAAAATAATTTGAGAAAGAGAAGCAAGTGGGATAGATCTACAAGCTATCAATTAGAAGAAAGTACTTCAAGGAGGTCAAAATAATAAACTGCTAATCAAGTAAGAGGAAGATTGAGAATTAATCATACATTTGTTATATTTAGCAAAATAGATACTACCAATCCTTATTAGGAGTGTTTTTACGAGAATAGTATGAATGTAATCTTGCCTGGTTAAAAAAAAAGAGGGGGAAAAATATTTAAGGACAAAGTTTTCAAAAGTTTATCTATCAGTGAGAGCAGACAAATAAGGCAATCATGTAGGTGAATGTGAATAAAAAGCATTTTTAAATTTAAGTTGAGTAAGTCATGTTTGTGTTCTAATGAGGATGTTGCAATGTAAATAAAAATTATTCAGGGGAACAGGATAAAATTGATGGAGAAAAATAATGAAGTAGAAGAAATAGGTCCAGTGGATAAACATGTTTAAAAATGTATGAAAAAACATTCATATGAAGTTCAGAAGTATGATAATTAGAAATATAACTTATATTTTTTCATGAAGCAATAGACTATTTTTATGAAGGTAGATTCTGTTTAGTAAAATATAAATAATCTCTAGAACAATTAAAACACACATGTACATGCATACACATAGAGATACAAAAAAATTAATACAGAAAATAAAATTATATTCTAAAACATTCAAATAACTAAAAAGAATAGAAAAGGAACCAATGAGCAAAGAGCAGGTGGCACAGATAGAAAATAAACATTGAAACAATGGCATCAAACCTAGATAAAATTACACTAAATGTAAATGGACTCATCATTCAGTAAAAATGTGGAGATTGTCATACTAAATAACTGAAAAAGACCTAGCAGCATGCTGTTTATAATAAGTGCAATTAAACATAGCACTAGATAGGTTGAAAGTAAAACAATTAAAGAATATATTAAAAAAAATAAACCAAAAAATACTCCCCAAAACTAAGTGATCCATTTTTTTTTTTAAAGTTTATTTCTTCCATGAGTGAGAGAAGCAGAGACAGCATCCCAACAGAATCTTGACTCTGTAATCCACCCTCTGCTTCAGCCAGCCCCAAATCATGTGTATGCATATGCCCAGAGTACTCAGGGAGTTCTTCAGTCATGACAACCTCGACCTTCCCATACATGTCAGCTTTGCAAAGTATTGCTTTTAATACTACATCATTGTTTGGCTCCTAGTGCAGTCATAGCAGCTCAGTTGCAAACACATTGTTAAGATTTTTTTCCTCAAATAGACTTCCAGATGTATATTATATTAAAGATAAAGAGAGATGTTTAATAATTATTAAAAGGTCAATTAGAGACATATAATCATCTCAAATGTGTATTCAACTAACAAAAATACCAAGTCAATGAAGCAAAAATGGACAGAATTAACTTAAGAATTAGATGACAAATCCACAATCAAGGTAACTGATAGAGTGAACAAATAAACAGAAATCACTAAGGACATAATGTGGATAATATTGTCAAACACTTGGTCTAATTTACATTTTATAGAACCCTAAACCCCACAACAATAGATTATACATTCTTCTCAATCACATGTGAATCATACACCAAAACGGACCATATGCTAGGTAATTAAACAACTCTCAATAAATTCCAGAAGATTGAAATCATGCAGAGTATATTCCCTGAAGACCACACATTAAATTATAAATCAATTGCATAAAGCTATCTAGATATACAAATATTGGAAACTTAACACATTTCTAAATAATCCATGGATTAAAGAATGAATCTTAAACATTTTTACAAATATTTTGAACTTAATGATAATAGAAATCCAAAATATCCAAAATTTGGAAGCTGTAACTAAGAGTACTAAGGGGTATTTATAGCCTTACTTACCTATATTAGAGATAAAGGTGTTAAAAAAAAAGGCAGTAATTTATCTCACCATATTAATAAGCTAGAAATATAAGACCAAATTACAACCAAAGTCTATAAGAAATAAAGATAGGGAATTTTTTTTAATTAAAAAAATATATATTTGTCATAATTTTCAAACCGCTGATTCTGAGACTTGAACCACGGTGAGCCATGTGGGAATCTAGCACCTTAATCATGACTCTACCTGCTGACCTGATAACAAATCTTAAGTACAAAATGGGCAAACAATTAAAAAAGAAAGTTGGTTCCAAAAAGGATTAGTAAACACTATAACCACCTAGCAAGACTTCTGAGGAAAAGTAGAAAATACAAACCAATATTAGTAATTAAAGAAGGGGATTTACCACAAGTCTCAGACATTAAAGGGATATTAAAAGCCTATTTTGAACACTATTTCATAAGATTTGATGAGAAAGTTTGTTAAACTAATTTTCAAAACTGATACAATAAAAACCTAACAATCTAAGTAGTTCTGTTTCATTAGACATATTTAATTTGTAAGTAAAAGCCTTCTCACCTCCAGAGAATGATAAGGCAAGCCATAGGCTGGGGAAAAATATTTGCAAAATGCATATCTGGTAATAGAGTGGTACCAAAAGGGTACAAAGAACTTCAACTCGCTGTGAATAACCTGATTAAAAGATGGGCTGGAGACTGCCTTGAAAGCTGTGTATTAAAGAAGCTATATAGATGGCATATAAGCATACAGAAATGCTCCAACATCATATATGGTTAGGGAAAATGAAAATTAAAGCAATAATGACATACCATTGTAAACCTTTTAGCATTGCCAAAATCTAGAACACTAATACCAACTGCTGGAGCAAAAGTAATTTTTATTCATTGCAGATAGGAATGTAGAATAGTACAGGCCTTTTGGATGACAGTTTGACAGAATCTTACAAAACTACACATACCTTAACATATAACCTAGAAATTGTGCTCCTTGGTATTTATCCAAAGCAACTGAAAACTTTTGTCCACACCAAAACCTGTACAAGAATGGTTATAGCAACTTTCTTCTTAATTGACCAAACTTGTAAACAACTAAGGTGTCCCTCAGGAGCCAAATGGATAAATATTGTGGCACATGTAGACAACAGTATATTTAGCACTAAATAGAAATGAGCTATCAAGTCATGAAAAGATATGGAGACATCTTAAATGGATATTATTGAGTAAAGGAAGCCCATCTTAAAATGGTATATATTGTAAAATTCTAACTATCTAAGATATTCTGTAAATAGCAAAACAATGAAGACAGTGAAAAAAAACAAGTGTTGTTAGGGGGAACAGGAAAAGGCAAAATGAATAGGCTGAGCACAGTTTTCAAGGTGGTGAAACCACTCTGTATGATATAATGATATACACATGTCATTAAACATTATCAAAGTCATAAAATGTACATCAGAATGAATCCTAATGTGATAACTGTAAGATATTTCAATGAAAAATTCTTTCAAATTTGTTGGACATTAAAAAATTGTAATAAAATATTAGGGGAAGGAAAAAATATAGTTTATATTTGCATGGCTGTTAAGAGTATTAACAGAAAGAGACAAAATACCAAATACACCTGCAAGTAGTGAAAATGTAGATTTTGTCTAACTAAAACAAATACTTTCAAAATTAAGCAATGAAAAAGAATATTCTAAGTAAATATTAAGCAATTTTAATTGTTAAAGCAAATTAAGTAAATACTAATGTTAGACCTTTTATGGAGATAATTAGAAATTTTATTAGAAGAAAATAGAAGACCCAAATGAATGCAGAGAGAGGGATGTTCTTAGAAGGAAAAGTTCTGTATCATTAAAGTCAATATTTTCCCCAATATCCCATAATCAAATCCACTTTAAGCGCATGGTAGATTTGTTTTATAACTTGACAAAGTGGTCTTAAAATTTGTATGCAAATAATTGAGATTATTTTAAGAAGAGTAAGTGCGACTCTTGCCCTTCAAATATTGGGGATTAGTATAAAGTTATGGTAGTTGAAATTATGTGATTTTGGCACAGAGAATGGAAAAATAGATCAAATGATAATAGCCAAAAAACAGACCCAAGTTTATATAAAAACTCTACATATGATATTATAAAATAGGCAAAGGTGAACTGTTCAATAAATTGTATGCCAGAGTCAGTTTTCCATGTAGAAAAGAATTGGATCCCAACTTAATAAAGAGAACCCCAAAAGTCACCTGGAGGACCAACATAATATGAAAAGCAAACTTTACACTTTTATAAGAGAATATAGAAGCATAATTTTATTACATAGAAGTAGGTAACAAGACATATAGAGTGGAAATCATGAAGAAAAAATATTTTGCTCACATTGAATCTTAGATCTTCCATAGGACTAAAGTCTCCATATACAAAGTTCAAAGACAAGCCACATACATACACAAAAAGATGTTTGCAATAGCTTTAATCAACAAAGGAATGGTAACCAGAATCTATAAAGGAGTTCTACAAACCAATAAGAAAAGCTAAACAATTTAACAGGAAAATGAGCTAAGGAAATGAGCTAAGGAAAATGAGCTAACAGTCAATTCACAGAAAAGGAAACTCAGATAGCCAATAGAAGCTCAAATGCATCAGGGATTAATAAAAAAGCATTTTAAAATAAATTCCTTTTCATATGTCAAGTAAAAAGTTTAATAATTCAAGTCTTGATGAACATTTGGAGTGAAAAAGATTTTTATATACTGATGATGGAGGAATAAATAGATAACAGTGATTTTGGAGAGCAATTTAGCACTTTGCACTAAAGTTGAAAATGCTAATACTTTATGACCTCGTAATTCTACCAGTGAACATATATCCTAGGGAAACTCAAACTTAGATGTGGAAATAGATGTCTACAAGGATGTCTTTTATTTTTTTAGCAGGGTTTGTGTAGTGCATTGGAAACAATACACATGTCTATCAATATGAGTGGATAAATAAGTTGTATATTCTAAATTGTGTGTTCACCTAATACAACTACATAGCCTTTACAGTGAACAAACTAAGAGGCCTGAACACATATGGACCATTTGAAAACCTTAATTCTGTATAAAAAAGGGAGCACTGTACATATTTGAACAGCTTGCAAATAATGCATGTTTTTATGGCTCTGCACATGTAGTAAAAGCAAAGTCACAGTGGGAGGGCGAAGTGGTTACGCCTGGGGATACATTCAGGTGAATGAGATTGGAAGGTGGTATAAAGTGAACTTTAGTTGTATCTGCAACCCTCTATTTTTCTCAGGAAAAAAAATCTGAGGCAAATATGTAAAAATGCTATATCTATTGGATCTGGATGATGGAGAACACAAATGAGATTTGTCTCTGAAATATATCACAATTTGATAAAGTTCTGGTGAATGAATAAAGTGTAGATATTTTAAAATGAACAAAAAAACACTGAGGAAAGTGTTTTTGTTTTTTAAATTTATTTATTTTGAAGAGGTTTTTGCTATAGGGCATGTGTGCTCACCAGAGAGATACAGAGATAGAAAGCGAGAAATCACATCTCCAGGGGAGATGGCCATGCTGCAATCCCTTCTCCTCCATTCTCCTCTTGGGATCTTGGGCATGCATGCACACATGCCCAGCAGTGAGTTTAAGTCACTGGGTCCGAGTCTCAAACTATGGTCAACTACATGGGAATCTAGCAATGTAGCCATTATGCCAACTGCTGGTCCTGAGAGTAAGTATTTTAATGGTGACGACCCAGTTATGTTAGTGCTTTCTTTCTAATGAATGATCTGCTATGCAGGTACTAAGTGACCCTTTATTACAGATGCTAACAGGGAACAGGAACAAACCCTGCTTTGTGGGAACTCATTTTAGACAACCCAGAAGTTTAAATTCTTTACAAAATTAAGTGCTGCTGGGTCTGGCCATAAACAAGTATAGGTATTCCAAAGACGTGACTATGACAGTGATTGTTGGCAACATGCTATAGGTTGTGGGGGCAGTGGCTGATCTGGAATGGGCGGAATGAGTGTGAGGGAGAAATCTATTGAAATAGATGGGGCCATCTAGAAGAATAGGCTCTGGCCTGGCCCTCTCTTCTTGCCAATAATCAGAGCCACCAACCAGTGTGCTTCCTGCCATGTAAGTTGTGCTATCTCTCTCTTCCCCTGTCCCTACCACATAGCCCAGTCTGTATTTTCTGTCAGGTGTATAAGCATTCAGGTTATTTTCCATCATGACTGTGTATTACCAGGTGAGGGGGCTAAAAACAGTTAGAAACAGGAAGCTCTGAGTTATTGAATTCATCAGATCTCTTTGGTTGTCTGCTGCTAGATTCATCAGGACTCTGGTGGCAAATGAAAACAAAACAAACCAGTTTAAGTGAACAGTTAAATGGGGAGGAGGGGTTTGTTTCCTTTGGTTCACATCACAAAACCACAAGGAGAGGCAGACCTGGGATAGAGCCAACCTCAGGATGGCTGGGCCTAGCATCCGATCCACCCGGGCTCTCCATCTCTTCTTTGTTATTTGGTTGATGGTCCAACCAGTTGTCTTCTAAGACAAGAACTACAGCTGTTGACATCTTGACTTATATCTTGCCAGTCTCACTATCAGAAAAAAACAAAGGTGCAAATGGTCTCAAATGATAACCCTTGATTAGGCAGTGCAGTCTGTACAACTTTTCTTTCCCTTGTCAGGTCTGGAAAAAATCTCAGAAAAGAAGTTCGATTAGCCTGGATTTAGGGTACATCACACACCAGTTGTGAGACCTTGAACTGCTTTACCATATTTTTCTTTGCTTTGACTTTCTTTTACAATGGAACAATAATAGGTGGATGGCAATAGATTATCTTTTATAGGGTTATTGCAGTAGTCCATGCAAAACATCAAATACTGTGCCATGTTCAGAGTAAGAGATTTCTTAAACATAACAGCAAACAAGCCTTGGAATTGATGGGCTGAGCCTGCAGCAGGGGGCTACAGCCTGTTTGAGGAGGCTACTGGGCAGAGTCAACGATGGCCACCAGTTCTTACCCAGGACTTTCCATTTTGGCTGCTGCATATGCTCCCTTGGTTCTTAAGGACTCTCACACCACTCTTTCATCTGTATCCATTTAGCCTGATTTTTTTTTTTGTTTTTTTTTGGTGAGACTACGGGGGATCTGATGCACCACTGCCCTGAACTCTATTGCCTTGAGTGCATGAATTGGTGGGTTCTAGTTTCTTACTTGCTACCCTTGAGTGATAAAGTTCTAGATAGCCCTTGGATTCCACAATTGTTATGGAGTCTTTAGCTGTCTGTCTTCCCACCTACCATTAGCCCCAGATCTGGAGGCTAGACTGTTAATTGTTCTGTCAACCAGAAACTTCTGTGGAGACAAAGCGAGAGGTGAGAGGGGATCTCTTTTATCAAAGGGCTAGGCAAGTTTTGCTCACTTAACCAGAGAAGTACAGGCATTTATATGTACTTGTGCTGAAAGGATTACAGAAAGATAAAGGAAAAAGCTGAGGCTAGAAGGAAAAGAACATTTAGTGATTGCTTTTACTTCATGTCCCCATCATCTTATTTACAAAGAGCCGATGATAAAAGTATGCATATTTTTATTTATTGATGGAGCAATTAAGGCTCAGAGAATAACTTGCTTAGGATTATACACACTTTGGAGGAGAAAGAGGAAAATGAGGCTAAAGAAGTGTGGTGATGATATAATGTCCTTGACTTCAATTAATTTTTAAAATTATTTATGCTTTCTGTGTACTAACTACATGCTCATCCCTGTGCTAGAACACATGAAATGAAACTTTTCCTGGATCAAGGAACCGAAAGTCTATGGCAAAGACTGTTTGTAAAATAATGAAAGATGAGGATAAGTTTCTGAGTAACTAATAAAGCAGCACTTACTACAGGCAGGATATTAGAGTTCCAGTCAGTGGTTGGGACAGTAGCTGGTTGTAAGGTCCAGAGAAAAGAGGCTGGCCCACCTGTTCCCAGGTGTCTCATCTGGTGTTTTAACTCTGAGTTTCTCAATGGGCTGCCATTGTTGAGTCACTTTTCTTTTCAGAGGAAACTCCTCTCTTACATCTCTTAAATCTCTCTCTGAATAGTGACCCTAGTCTCAGAAAAAGGTAGGCAAGAAGCCCATCTAGTACCATGAGTCCCAGGAACGAAGGCAATGATAAAGATACTCCCTTTTTCATTGAGCTTCAAACTTCTGTTTTACAAAAACAAAGGGCAACTTCCATAAACCAAAAACGATTATTTTGCTGAGAAAGCTGCTTTTGAGACTGAAAATACTGAAATTCCATGGGATGGGGGAGCCAAATCATGCCTGGAAGCAAATTTGCAAAAAAATATGCATTTACATTGCCAAAGTAGATTTTTTTTTCTCATCTCACCCCCATGTCTCTCCTTATTCTTGCCCCCCATTTTCACAATATACTATATTCTTTATGGGTAAAGAACTGTAATGAATCCCAGATTCAATGAATAAAAGACATATGAAGTGAATAATCATTTTCAGTTAGTGTCATGGTTCAGATACTGATTTGTCTCCCAAAATTTTATCTTTAGGAATTTGGAATTGGGAAATGGTGAGGTCTAGTGGGTGGTGATTGGATCACCATGACTGTATCTTTGTGAAATATGGTACCCTTAACCCCGGGCTAGAGGGCTGGCTCCAGTAATTTTCATGCTTCATTCTAGGAGCAATGGAGGATTAAAGAGCCACTCCTTAAAACAGTCTCTCAAGGGGCTTAAAGGGAAATATTTATCGCATCATCTTTGGTTATAGTCCTGCAATATCATATGGCTTTTCTAGTATAGCTAAATAATTCAACTTTCTTCTATTTTCTCTCTAAACCAGTTTCTAAGTTCTCACGTCTCTGGCCTGATACACTTGTCTTGGTCTTTCAGGGTCCCTTCTAAGTTGTAGGCCCAGAACTGAGCATAGTACCTCTGAGTGCCTCTGCTGGTGTGGATGGGAGTAAGGCAGCTTCAGTGTATCTGCATCCAACTAATGATAGACTTGTCCCTTAAAAACAAAATAAAAAACAAAAAAAAAAAAAGAAAAGAAAAAATAATTGCCTAGTCTTTCTTTATGTTAATGACTTTTGCATAATGTTTCTCAAATCCTGCTCTCAAGGTGTTGTTTTTTAAAATGTAGATTGAAAGCTCTACAGTTCTCCTTGCTAATCTTAGTATTCATTAGTGTTAATTGTTGGTCAATGTCTTCAGTTCAAAGTTTGGTCCCTTATCCCTCTGGATTCTTTTCAGGCAAATGCCTGAGGACTTCACTTTCTGTGAATTCATCCTGGTAGCTGTACCGCAGGCCCCAAGAGCAGTGCTTTGGCAGGACTGCCCCTCAGTGAGTAATTGTTGAAGGGATAAATATATGAGTGAATGAATGGCTGCATCAACATGAGCCACTGTGGCCCACCTCCAACACTTAAGCAGTGAATCTGCTTCCCAAATCCCTGAACTGTATGTCACCACCTACTTCTGTATCTTATCTTCATATCATAAGCCATTTTGTTAAATCACATACAAAAATTAAGATGTATTTTATCTAAGAAGGAAATAAGACTACTTTTCCTACTTTTTTTTTTTTCCAGTTAACTCATACAGGATCTCTGTGATCATTTTCTGATGTAAGAGATTTTAATCACTTTCTCCACCCTAGGGTAGAGTTTTAGTCTGAGCTCAGAGACTTGAACAAATTTAAAGGGGCTACATATTAAAATTCTAATTACACAGAGGCACACATAGACTGATGGAGTGATAGAGAAGATGACTAGCATTTGATAATGCTTTGCACTGAGTGGTGATTTGTAGATGTTTATTATTTTTCTCTCTGCCTTTATCTTTTTTTTTCCTAATTATTTTACCATGTGTATGAATGACTAATTTTATCAGGAAGAGGAATTTTTAAAAGTAGATATGTACATTATCACATCTTTTCACTTATATTGGGCTTTGAGTCCCTCTTAGCCAGGTTTTTCTACAATTCAAGTTAAAGTTCACTGACATTGTTAGAGAAAACAGTAAAAAATAGAAAGCAAAGGACTGAAATTTCTTTTTACTATTTCTTAAACTGATAATAGCTTCAAAAAGCCTTGGACTTATTCCTCAACTATTTTTTTTTAGTCATGCTTTCTGTTTTTGTATAATTTTTCTTAACTTCTTCAGTCTCTTTCAAAGTATAGCCTTCCTGATACCATGTAAATAGGTTAATGAGATTTACAGGTTATGCACATGTCTGTCTCTGTCTAGCTACTTAGGAGAAATAGTTATGGAGCATGTAGTCTGCCAAGTTCCAGGGTGATGGAAGATCGAGGAAGAGAACGGCTATGGTCTCTTACCTCAGGAAGCATCCATTTTAATTGGGTGGTGGGTCACACAGGGGACCATAGTAGGTTTTCTAACGATGTGTAGTCAAGTGTGAGATTGTATAAAGCATACTATGCATTTTCTAGGATATCATGATACAGATTAAAGAATAAAATATTAAACTCCAAGACCAACATGAGCAAATTTCAGAGAGGACTGAGTGTTTTCCTAATATCTTAATGAGATAAAGCACAGCTTTGATCGTTCTGATTCATTATATGAAGAAACTGAGCTACCAACAAGCAAATCTTAGAAGGCCAAATATTACACACTGGCATATGTGAAACAGAATTCAAGATTTTTTTTTTTAGTGTATGACCATTGTCATCTCTCTTTTATACATGGACACACACACATGCAAGCACATGCATGATCACACACACCTCTTACCCCTTCTCCCAGTTCTACTTCTCTCAAGTTCTGTGCCCTCCTGCCAGATGTTGTCACCTGTCTTTTCTCAGAAGGCCTTAGTAAAGTTACACAGCTGAGCCCAGCAGGCGCCTGCCCCAGGCCAAACAAACAAACAGAAGAGAAATCTTTCAGGCTGGGCACCAGGGAAAAGTGATCTTGATGCCGTCTGTGGCATGTGCTGAGGCAATTGATGACTTGGCATTCTGTCCCCGAGTCATCAATCATACAGAATCAATCTCAGCTCCCTCAGGAGCTAGCCCCTGGCTCACATAATTCTCTCTCCCTGCCACCAACCTGAACAGTCTGATCCCAGTGGTGGGAACTGTTTTGTTCTGCGTTCAGCATTGATTCACTTGGCCTTCAGTAGTATTTTCTACATTCCCTAGAAATGTCACTTAATTTATCCTTTCTGAGGTGGCTAAGTTGCCTGGGACGCACTGCATCAAATGGAGCAAGCAAGCAAAGAAATGTGTCTGACTTTTCACATCAAAGCCATGGTCTTTGAGCCCCTAGACCTGAAAATCAGGGTTCTTTGCTCAGTCTCCTGCAATCAACAATAAGGAGGGGGCTGGGAGTAGAGCACAGACTCCAAGGCCAGGGGCTCACAAATCAGATGACCCTGCTTTGTTTCCCTGACTTTGCCACTTCCTGGCAGTGTGATCTTGAGTCTAGTACTTAATTACGTTATGCCTCAGATTCCTCATCTGTTAAATAGTGATAATAATTGCACCTACTTCTTGGTAGAATTGAATCAGATGAAGAACAGAAAATCCTTAGCACAGTGGTAGAGAAGGCAGACATTCATTAAGGGTAAATAACTGATATTGCTATTATTAGGACATGCTTAGCATTTAAAGGTTTGATTGTATATATGATAAAATTGGTGTCCATGAGAGAAAAGGCTTTAAGCAGATAGCATGTCCAGAAAAATCTCTTAGAACTTGTTTCAGAACTCAATATCTAACTACTCATTACTTCAGTACCTCAAAATAAGATCCCTCCCTCTCCCATGCAGTAGGGAGTGAACCTTATGGAAACTTGTCCTACAGTCCGTGGTGTATGTTGAATACAATAAAAAGAGATTGAGTAAGCTAAAATGAAACATTGCACACTCAATAAGTGTTTACAAAGCCAACTCAGAGAGATGTGGTCAGATGAAGGGGAGTATCCTCAGACTTTTAATGTATAGACTTTATAGTCTTAGTCTATTGCCTGCTGATTTAACAGAATACCTCAGACTAGATAATTTATGAAGAACAGTAGTTTACTTGACTCACAGTTCTGGAGGTTGGGGATATCTAAGAGTATGGCACTGGCATCCCATGGTAGAAGGGTGAAAGACAGAAGCAAACATGGGGAACAAAGAAAAGTTAGTGGCCAAACTCATGCCTTTATGAGGAGCCTATACCTGAAATAACTAACTTCATGAAAATGGCATTAGTCCATTCATGTGAGAAGAACCCTCATGACCTAATCACCAATTAGAGATCCTACCTTTTAATACTATCAGAATAGTAATTAAATTTCAGAATGAGATTTTAGAGGAGAAATTCAAGCTTTAGAAATCCTTCTTTGCAAAAGGAAACCTCCAACCCCAATGACAGCCTCCTCAATGACACACCTCAAGACTAACTCAATGACGTACTCCTGGCCTGGCTCTCCCAGTTAGATCAGACAGGGTGAGCGTTCCATAATCCCCAATAGGTAGGGCCAACAGCCCTTTCAGTCACGAAGCAGTTACAGAAGATGAATCATTCAGCCTCAGCTCCCCCAAAAGATTTATGTGGCTCATGTCTCTTAGGAGGAGATGAGGTAAGAAGGAAGCTAGAAAATGGAAACAAAAAAGGGGGCTGGACCATCTGCCTATGTGGCTAGATAGAAAAACTGATCAGGGCAGAAAATTACCTGCACAAAGTAAAGTAGGTAGATTTCCAGTGGGAAATCTCTAGCTGATAACCCCACAGTTGATACTGACAGTGAGATGAGAACAATTGGTGGGGCCAACCAATGATCAACCTATGCTAGATTAAAAAATAATAAACCTCATGAATTAACAGCTAGGGCCCTTGAGCCACTCTCTCCACTTGGACCAACTCTTACCTCTTGGGAGTGTACTTTTGCTTTTACTTAATAAGCTATCCTTTGCTTTTTAAAAGGTGATAGGTGATACAGACTTGCTGGGGCCAAGTGAGGATAAAAAGAGAGGAAAGACAATGGGCCAGGATTGGATCGGGATGCAAACTCCCGGGAGGCAACAGTGCCCTGGGAGGGAAAACAGGATCCTCATAGCCAGCAGCTGAGGAAATCAGGGAACATCTCTCCCAGTCTAGATCTTCGTGCATCTCCATATCTGTCTGTTGTCTTCTTGCAACTAGAATGTCTTTTCCAAAAGATTCTGAGGGCTGCTTTATTTGTTAGGAGACAAGGAGGCACTAATAAATTCCTCTGTGTGAGGTATTTAATTACATAATAATGTGTACACTAATCAGGGTAAATGTGTTTGTGAAAACACCTTGATATGGGAACAGTTAATCACCCAAGGCATTGCTTCTTAACACACCTTGGAAGTTAACTTAATTAAATTAATTAGAACAATGAAAAAATTGAACTGTTTATTGGTCCACAATGGCCTGAAGAAATGCTCCCCTCAAATGCAGAAACATCTCCCATACTGCAAACTATTTTTCCCCAAACCCTCAGCCCTTATGGTTATGGTTACACCCCAGGAGCTTGCAGCCGGCAAAGCCTCCCCCTGTGCCTTACCTTTGAGTCATTTCCTGTTAGAGACATAAGGCAATCATTCTATGTTCCTGCATGCATGCATGCACTTGTGTGCACCCACACACACACAGTGGCACACACCTCTTTTATATACGCTTTACCAGAAGCTCAGGGAAATTGAGTAAGCTTTAACCCAGGATTCGGCAAGTATACTGGCACTGAATGGGTCAGTCTATGCTTTCTAAAAGGAGGAAGGAAAGAATGTTTTCTGAGGGATTATTATAATCACCATCATTGCTATTACTGGCACTGTTGTCTGTTAATGATGGTGTTGATAATCTGAATTTGCATAGTGCTTAAAAAACAACAACAACATTGTTTCTTAGCTCCACCTCCCTTTCTACTTGGGGCTTTGAATAAGATGATGGAAAAGGCAAGATGCCTGTCCAGAAGGTCTATAGGCTGTGGCATCCAGCCTGACAAGAACAAATGCAAAAGTCATTTGATGACTGAAAAAACATTGAGTAATGTGCACATTAAATCAATCATTGAAGGGTGAGCTTGTACAGTGTGGAAGCTGAGGGCCACTGGGGATAGAATCTTATTTTGGAAGAAGAATGCTCAGAATAAGGAGACTTATTGGAACCCTAGAGATTGTCTCCCAAGTCTAGGAACAGAAGCCCTCAACACTCTGGAAAGTTGTATGCACCATAGTCAGTTCCTCCTCCTAGGGGCATTAGGTCAACAGCTTCCTTGGCTTTGACACCATCGCAAGGACAGTCTCACAAAAGAATGGCCCAGACTCATTGCAAAACTAGCTCCATGTGGACAGCAATTAAACACAGAGCTGTTTCTAGAGCCTGAAATTCTTGCCATAAATATAAGAAACATGTTGCCATACAGCCCGAAATCACCTTTTATATGTATTCTATCCCTATTTCTAAAACTTAGAACAAAAGTAAGTTAAAAAAAATGCTTTCATGGGCTCAGCATAAACTTCCCTTTCTGAAAATCCTCTTATCCCTAAGGTAAGAGCAGGGACCAGGCAGCGTGCATGGAAGAGGCCCCATTCTACAATATAAAAGGGCCTATGAATTTACTTTCTCTGAGATTGTTCACTGTACTCATCGTAAACTTCTTATTAATGCAGTTTTTCATGGGTCGATTTGCTTAGTCAAGACAGACTTGGGATTCTGATCAAATCTGTAAGAGCAAGGTTTCAACTAGCCCAAATATCCTAGTATTGCTTGAAGCCATCTCAAAGATCAGGCTGATACTAGCTCTGTGAATATAAATAGAAAAATGACCATTCTTTTCTTTTTCTGGGTGTTTCTTTAGTCAGTGGGATTTTGTGTTAGTAAGGGTCCTTGCAGGGAACAGGGACAGGAAGCATCTGAAGTGGGTAGGAGATGGGTAGCATTAAGGAAAACCAACGAAATGTATCAAAGTTCCCTAAGATGGGCAAGAGGAGGGGATATTAAGCAGCTTAAGGCCTGAGGGAGCAAAATATAGTTATTGGATTCAGAGAGACCTGTAATGATAGCTGTGGAAGAGGACCCTTTAATAGAGAAACAAAGCTCAAGACATCCACAGTTCTGCAAGAGGGGAGCTGAGGAAATAATGCCCAGTCCACTTCCCCCTCCTACTCCCAACTTCCTGCTAGGGCCTTGAGAAAGCCAGAGGGCTAGAGAGTCAGGCAATTCAGTCATGGAAGTCAGCTTTGGGGCAAGGCACTGAGAAATAGTGTAGAGTGCAGCTGGAGGGGCTAATGGAGAATATCCAGTTGAAGCCAGCTGTACTGGCAAAAGAAAAATAGTGTATAAGGGAAAATAAATTTTAAAATAGGAATTTCATCCAGATGATTTCTTTTGCATCTTTATTACCTCAAATTGCTACTACCCAGGGCATAAATTCAGTGTTTTTATTTTTTAATTTTAATTTTTAGTTTGCTATACTATAGGGAATGTATGCTCACTGGGCAGAGCGAGAGAGAGAGGCAAAATAAATACACTCCTCCCTGGGGTATGACAACACTGCAATCCCTTCTCCTCATTCTCCTCTTGGGATTTTGGGCTTGCACTCATCTTCGCCTTGCATATTTTTCAAGCCACTGGGTCTAAGATTCAAATTGTGCAGTTAGACACAAGAGACCCAGTAGTCTTAAGCTCTGTCCTGTCAACTGACCCATTACTTCAGTTTTTACAACTTTTCTCCAAACTATTGTCTATTTGTGGGCACTCTGGGTGCGTGTTGGTAGGGGTGGGGAGAAGTTACAGGTGGAGATTTTTAGTGAATCTGGTAAGAAAGTTGTAATGGAGCTATGCCCAACCTACTAAACACAGAGAAATGAAAGAAACTCCCTAGAAGGGAGAGTGTGCTGAGCATCCAGGCAGTGTGGAGGTTAGCCCTGGGCTTCCTACAGATTGTCAGGTTTTCGGTTCTCTTATGTGGATCAGACTTTCACTTCCAAAGTATTCCAAACATAGCCCCTCTCACTCACTAGTAAACCAATTAATACAACTAACATATACTAAATTTCAAATCAGTGAGGTGCATATTAGGGACATTACATAGCTTGGAGACTAGAGAGAAATTTAGGTCGAGCCCATAAAAAAATCTCAATATAGGAAATATATGAGGCATGCCTTGAAAGGCAAATTCAGAGGAGGCAGAAAACACTACTAACTGAAGAAAGGGGGAATATTCCATGGAATCTTATGGAGGGGATCTCGAGGATGGAATTTGTCAAACGTAGCCCCTTCTTGCTTTGTTCACCTCAACTTCTGTGCCTTTATTTACTCTGTCACTACCTGGAAGCTCAGTGTCTTATTTTTTAGTCTTCAATGTACAGATAAAGTCCTAGCTAATCCAGGGAGCTTGTCCCTATTGTTCAAGGCCACATTGATCTCCATGGTTTTATGACCCCAGAGGCTGAGCCTCCCCCCTTGCTATCATGAACTCTTCATGAGCTGAGACATTTTTCTCACCACATTGAGTGGGCACTGTGACTTTTTCATCAGTAGCTTCCACGTTACCTGCTAGGGTTCTGGAAGAGAGCACTTTTCAAATGGGTCGAAAAATGCAAATATTGCTAGCTTTTTTTCTCAGAGATCTGCCCCAGTGCCTGGAGAAGTGCACATCCAGAGCCGCTGGATCTTCTGATGGTCAAAAATGGATAAACTCAGCCCAGTCGCAGGGACCCCACACCCACTGAGTGGATAATCTGAGACTCCGAGCCATTTATCCATCTCTAAGTTAACGGTTTTCTCAAAGATGATTATGGAAGAAAGATGCTAACGTCAGCGGAAAAAGTCCTCTGTGCCTCATCAGCTCAATCCCCCTGTAATTACAGCCCCATCAGAAGGGAAGGACAAATGCTTTCCTGGAATGAGATTTCTCAGCACTTCCTATTCATCACCTGAGCTCCCTTGCTCACCTCCTACCCTTCCCCTGCAGCCCGCCCTTCCCTTTTCTGGCTCTAGGGCCTGAAGCCTGCATACCCTCTGGGTGGCTATAGTGGAAGCCAGAAGAGTACTCTGAATGGCTCCTCTGCCTTATCACTGTCCCTTCATACAGGAATTCTTGACAGTTCTCCACTACATTATGCCCCCAAGGAGCCTAAAAGTCAAACAAACAAATAAAAAGAAGAAAATAGCTTTTATTTTTTCCACACAGTTGAATCCCTTTCCCCCTAAAGTTCATACATAAAATCCACAACAGCATGTGGTGCAGAGAGATAACACATGCCTGGAGGGAGCCTCAGGCTACCAAGGAAGGACTGACTCCTGGGACCAGAGATGGTTCATCTGGAGATGGTTTATCTGGCCGTCACACACCTTTGCACACCTTCATGATTGCAGAAATTGTTGGAGAACTCAGATATGTCTGTGTTACTCTGTGGTGCCAACCCAGCCAAAGCCCACTTAAACGTCTCAGTGGATGTTAGGTAAAGTTGATCTGTCTGTTCATTTTTCCATCTTGCAATACAGTTCTGTCCCATGTACAGAGAGATCTGAGATCTCACCTTAAAAATTTTCATGTTTCCTTGCAACAGATTCAGTATCCCAAGAAAAAGTAGAAAGAAAGCTCCTCACCACGTAAGCTGGTTTTCCTTTTTAATTCTGAGCAGAGCTTGAGTTCAGAGTTCCTGCCTTTCTTCCTACACTGGAGAAATGGCTGAATAAACACAAGGGGATTAGGATTCTTTCTCCTGGCCTTTCTGCATTAAGCCTCACATGTAGCTGGTCTGGAATTAATTCATTCATCCCCAGTATCCACAAACTGATTATTCATTGTTTCATAGGTCCAATCATCTACCGTTGTTAGTGGTAGTCACTGTGCTCAGCACTAGGGGTAATGGTGAATGTGAGACAGTTTTTCCCTCCTTAAATTGGGATGAATTCATGGATTTCTCTCCTTTCAATCATCTTCCCATTCTACCAACCAAAATGGACTTGCCAATCAGCCCTAACTTCTTCAGCTTCCTTGTTTTCTAACTCCCTTATTCCTACCTAATGTTGCATGCCACACTCAGGGGTGTGGAAATTGCCTCAGGTGAAGGGATAGACTATAGTTTTCCTTCCACCCAACCAAAGAGGCAGAGTTTTCTATCTTTAAATCTTCCCTGATGGACAGTCAGATAGAGCTTTTTGCTTTCTGAGTTGGCTCTTCCTTTATCTTTGTGTGCCCTCTTTTTTTCTCTCTCTCTCTCTTTTTTTTTTTTTTTTTTCCCAGATTGCTCTGTATGGAAGCTGTGAGGCTGAGGCTCTTTCTGGGTCTTACATTTAGTAGTTATTGAGAGTGTATTATCTTAGTGCCATGGGGGAAGGGGATTTGAGAATTAATGGGATTCCAAGTCTGCTTCCAAGAACCTTTCAAGATTTAGGTGGGGGGAAATAACACTTAAATCCCAAATAATTTTAAAGCAAAAATTAGAATTGGCATGAGGAGTACTGTGGACATTCTTTGTTAGTTTAGGAGAAGTGATGAGGCTTTTCAGAACTTTAGAGAGGTAGGACTTCCTCAGACCTTGAGATATGCTTAGCACAGAGGAGCGATCATCTACGTCCTTTCCTTATTTTTTCTACATCAGGCCTGCTTTGCCAATTCCTTCATGGCTCCCCCTATACTCCAAAAAGGGAAGAAGGAATAACTAAATTTTATTGAGTCTGGCACCCTTTATTGGGTTGTATTTGGTGGTGTGTGGAGTCCCAGAGTTAAAACATAGATCTGTGTGAATCACCCTGCAGACTTAACTTTCATGCCTCTTCTCTTTCCTCAAGTGATTTCCACTGTGTTTTCATCCAGAGGATGAAAATATTCCCATAGTATTGGTTCTGGTATTACTTGGTGGGACAGTGGCTCACAGGCCAGATATCCGGCCAGAACTATTTTGCTATGGCTTTGTGAGCACTTTTCACTGGAGTATTCATCTGGTATATACTGGTTGTATAGACATCTGTGATTATCCTGTTCCCCTCTTACTCCTGGAACATGTTCAGAACAATGCTTCATTTTTATTTTGTTTCTGTGTTCAATTCAATATGGTAGAATAGAACATGGATCTTTTTCTGACCAAACAAATGGAGTATTCAAGTATGGATGATCTATGGCCTTTGTTTCCCACCCTGTTTTTGGAGGCTGTTTCTATATGAACATTCTTTGTGATCTCAGCAAGTAGAAGCATATTTGTATCAGGTATCAGACCATGCTTTCAGGCATCTAGAGTGGTGCCTACTGGGTCATGACTAACTCTCTTCTTTCACACTTCATATAGGGTTGTTCTCTAAGTCTTGCTAAGCCTGTCCTCTCGTTTCCACAAGGGCCTTCATAATGGTATGTCTGTATTTTAGCAAACATCCCCAGTGAACTCTGCCTCAAGACTCCTGTTCCAAGTAGACACATCCTACCCACAGCCTCCAGATTAAATCTCCTAATAAAACACATTCATGTTAATACTCTCAGACTCTTATTTTCTGTAGCATTCTCATATTCTAGTTTCTTTGGAAAATGAGTTTACTGTTCTTCTCAAGTTCACCTCTCAATTTTCCTCGGTATCAATGGCCAATTTTGATCAACCTGGAGTTGGAAATTGTGCCCAAATCAAAGTACCAGTTGCTCTAAAAAGACTTCAAAAGGCTTTATACAGAACATGATTCTATCGCAGACTTGATACCCTTCCTTAAAATAATTATGAAATTGCTCCTACTAATCAAAGGACATGAAATTCTTCAGCAGAAAATGATTAAAGCATAATTAGGATGGGTTATGAATTGAAGAAAGAAATCAGCCAATGAAAGAAAAGTATTATGAGTGAAGGTTGGTTATAAAGCAATGTTTATGCCACAGAATGAGATGGTGAGTCTAGCAAACAAATGCTTTTTGCTACTGTTGTAAGCTACTTGTACATGGTCCTCCCTCAAATTCATATGTTGAAATCCTAACCCCAAAGCAAAGATATTAGGAGGTGAGGTCTTTTGGAGATAATTGAAGATAGCTCTAAAGAATGGAATTAGTGCCCTCATGAAAGGGATCCTTGAAAACTCGCTCTCTTTCTGCCATGTGAGAACACAATGAAAAATTGCCATTGTACAACCCAGAAGTGAGCCCTCACTAGAACCCAACCATGCTTGGCAACCTGATCTTGGACTTTCAGCCTTTGTAACTGTGAGAAGAAAAATCTGATGTTTATAAACCATCCAGTTTGTGGTCTTTTGTTATAGCAGCCTAAACTGACTAAGATGGTTACTAGCCTTGCCTCTTTTTCTTATTATCCTTGCTCTCTATGGAAGAATATGACAGGATATATAATTAAAACTTTAAAAAAAAACAAAAAAACAGCAAGATACCAGGTTATTTTGACTCATTTGCCCAGTCCTAGAAATATGGAGAAGATGACTCACTGAGCACAAGAGTAAAGACTCAAGGAGTAGGTTGAGGCCTTTGGTTCTCCCAGGCTACGTTGAATCCATTTATTAGCGTTTGGCCACTTATTAGCAATAGATCTTGGTTACCACACTGTAACTATATAGCATGGTTCATTACTACTAGTCTTTGCACAACTTTGAGCTTTGGGTTAATTCTATTTCCTTAAATGCATTTCTACCTATGGGAGAGTTGAAAGATAATGAGTTATCAAATATGAAACAGAAAAGACTAAGGAAACCAGAAAACCTATACCAATCATTAGCTGTTACTGCAAGGAGGACAGGAGAGAATGGTCTTTTTTATATATGTATGTTATTTGAATTTTTTATTTCAGATTGGAAAAAAAAACAAAAACAAACCACCACTTCTAGGAGTGCTAAGAGGCTATTAAGGAACTTATATAGGTCCTATAATCTGTAAACAACTTGGGCTAGTACTGAAAGAACATATCTTCTGTCATGAATTGCTGTTGGTGAGGCTCAATGACATGTTGAATAGACTGAAGAAAGCGTACTCAGGTTCCAGAAGGGTGGTTATAATTCTAGAGTTTTGTCTTTTCTAGCCTCCTGAGTTTGCCATCCCAGAAACTGTTAGTGTGTCTTTTACTTCTTTTGGAATTGTGCCCATACTGAAATGAGCATAAAATAATAATCATTAACCATTATTATTGACTGATAATAGGTGCTCAATAAAATTTCAATTAGATAAGTAGATATTATTTTGTAAAATAAGTGAAAATGACAAAATAAGTAATCTTCCAGTAAAACCATATAATCAATTCCAGAGCCCAGAATAAATGGCTTTGGGGTTATCCCCTCATACTGGAAGGGATGGAATAGATCTCTCCTGTAGGTGCTATTCATCAAGAGGGTTTGTAGTGGAGGCACAGACATATGATTTTTATATGGGTTGATATCTGTGAAAGCATCATAAAATTGAACTCTAATGGTGATGTCATACTGCTGTAGACCACACATGGGGTTTGCTTTTCAGCAGAGGCTAATGCGCTGGGTCTCAGTGCCTTGCAAATACATGTGCTTCACAAGGGAATAAACAACCACATTAGGAGAAATTGGAGTAGTAAGATGGTCAAGTTACCAGTGCAGATCCCAAGGGTGATAAATTTTGTAAGATTTTCAGCTGAGAGTTTAGTAGGGTGTACCCAAAGTTGAGGACATGGAACCTGACCCTGTGACTATTAGTTTCTCTTCTGTGTAAATAGAATGACTGCTTCAAAAGGACCAGATATCCATTTTCATCCATCAGGAAAGGCATGATTCTGACAGTATTGGTGGCCTAAGGGCTGACAGGGTGAAAGAGAAAGAGGCTTTGAAGACACAGGACTTCCTTGTGAAGAGGTCTGATGCTTCTTTCACTCTGGGCGGATAAGATAATGCATCTCTGCCTCAGCCTGAGCCTACAGCCATAACCATATTTATAATATGTGCTGAAGATTAAGGAAATTGCTCTTTTGTAGGTCCCTGATGTGCTCAGGTTGGCCCTTGGCAAAATCCATCATGCTCACCCCCTCCCTGCCTCCTCTAGCAGTCTCCTCTGCCCCAGATTAAATGCTTGGACCTCATGGGGATGTCTCTGATTGCCCTGGTGGCACACAATTGTGATTGTTCCTCTGCCACCCCCAGAGCTCTGTAGCATTTTGCTTGCATCCTTCTTACAGCTCACACACAAATCCTTCTCTGTGGGGGCCTGTCTTCCTCCTAGAGCTTTCTGGCTTGATGACTAATGAGCATTACCTCCTCCCTGGGCCATTGGTTAACTAAGAAGAAGGCGTTACCTCTCCCCTGGTATTTGCCTTCAAATGAAATATCTCTGAGGAACTAAAGAGCCCTGAAGACCTTTTAGAATAAAGTTCTAACAACAGGATGCCCAGGAAGGAATTAAAAATTATTTTTTCCTTCCATGAGTAGTGAATGTGTGTGTGTGTGTGTGTGTGTGTGTGTGTGTGTGTGTGTGAGTGAGTGAGAGAGAGAGAGAGAGAGAGGATCAACATCCCCTACAGGGTCCCCATACTGCACTCTACTTCCAGCCTCAGCCAGCCTCGGATCAGGGGTACATTCATACACAGTGTACTCAGATCTCTAGGATGTGAACCTGAGACCTTCCCATCTGAATCAGCCTCACAAAATGTTGCTTTATACTGCAGCACCACTGTCCAACCCCAGGATTTTTTTTTTTTTTTAATGAGAGTTTGAACATAGCTTTAAAAGAATTCCCCACTTTTGTCCTTAAATCAAAACACCTTGTTGCCTTCTTATCTGACCCTTTCAATGTCCCTCTGATTTCTGCCCTTCTCAGGTGGTACCACCTTCTCCCTGTGACTCTGCTTCAGATCCTGGAGTCTGGGTTAACTCTTCCTTTCCCCACTAACTGGCCGTCCATAAACAATATTACAGGTTTCTCCTTTGGGGACTCTTTTTTTCCTTCCCAGCATGTGGCATCCCTCTCCACAGTCCACCATCGTGGCTTCTCTCCCCACCGTATGTCCTAGTCTCCTTGTAATGCTGCCTCACCTTTTCGCAAGGCTGACCTGATTGTGCCCTTCCCAGCCTAGCCATTTGCCTGGGCCCCCAAATGCTACAGAATTAATCTCTAACTCTGTGGATCATGTCTATGTGGGGCTTCCTGAGTCTCATTTCATATTTCCAACTTAAATTTCCCATTTGTTTGCTTTATTTGCACAAATACACGCATTAAACATAAGTGTACACACGTGACCACACACTCACATACGTGCATAAACACATGCATTCAGACACACATATGCTACAAATATAAATTCATTCCCATGTAACTATGACCCTATACTTGTCATCTCAGCTTTCCTCAGTCTGTTCCTCCTGAAGCACCTCTTATCCCCCTCATTGCTAAATCAAGTCTTAGAAGTTCGGTTTCTATGTTACCTACCTACTTCACAAAACTCCTGCTGGTTCTCTTCCAATATGATTCTACTTCATTTTCTAAACTCCAAGGGAGGGTTGGAGAAGAGTGGTTTACTATTAATTTGATATTTGCTCAAGAACATACTTCATATGTTTTACATACATTTTAAAATTTATTTTCACAATAATCCAGTGAGATTCTACTGTCCTGATTTTGCAGATGATCAGAGACTTCAAGCAGTTGACTCAGTTCTCTCTCTCTCTCTGGAGAATCATGCTTATAAATGACAAGGCATAGAATTTGAATCTTATTTCATTTTAACCCAAACTCCTGTTCTTCCTCCTTTTCTATGAAATCTAGCTAAAGCCTCTGCAAAGGATTTGTATTGCTGTGTTTTTGTCTTCTCTCTGAAATATGCCAACATTTCCTTTTCTTATCTCCCTAGATTACCTGGCATGTAAGGTCAGGGTCTTGCCACAGAGAAGAATCATGAATCTGTGAACCTGAGAAGCATGTGAAAGTCACATGGCATTTTATTTGGCTCCATGTTTCCAAAATGAAGTTAAAATATCGATCTTTCTCTCATACTCCAAAGATTGTTTTGAGGATTACCTAAAATGTCCTGAGTTGACACACAAAAAAGTACCACACACACTCACTTCAACTTCTAATATTACTGTAAATACAAGAGGAGACATGGTCTTTGCTGTCAAAGAGATTGCATTCTAGGAGGAGTCAGATATGCAGAAACAAAAATCTCAGAGGAATGTGATGCTTATGATCACTGAAGAATAACTACACTACAAAGACAGGGTGAGTGGGTGGGCAAGTGATTCTACCCTGGGGTCAGAGAAACTGTGTTCAGTTCTTGAAAATGGGTTGGGCTAAAGAAATATCCTTGGAGTATAAGATGGGAGAGAAATAGTCCAGGAAATGGTGTCAGCAGAGGCAGGTACAGAGATTCTTATTTATTGAAGGAATAAATGAGTTAATGACTGGAAAGACTGCCCTATGTAAGACAATCCCCAAAGCACCCGGCACCAGCCTCTCTGATGCTCTTAAGAATTATCTTCTTCCAAGACTCTCCCTTGACTCTTCACCCAAATCCTTCTCCACAAGAATTTTTCTAGGACTTTTGGCACTCAACTATTTTTTTTATTTTTAGTTATTGTCTGAAAAAGTTAACTATTATAAATAGGTATCATTTATTATGTTTTATTTTAATAACCTTACATCATGGATATTATCATTCCTATTTTAGAACCAAAACAATTGAGACTCAGAATGGTTAAATCTGCAGCAAAGTAAGTCACTGGGTATTACATTGAGGACTTGCCCACCTTCTCTCCCTGGATCCAGCATACAACAAGGATGAACTCCTTGACTGTTAGTTGAAACATGGGACATGGCAGGAACTACAAGGTCATTTGGAGCAGTGGCCCAGTCAGTCCTGGACTTAGGATAATGATATATGTAGTGAGCAGTAAGATCAGACAGTTTCCTAGAGGGCAAATGCTACTTCTTTCTTTCCAAGGTAATGGATTCTGATGCAAAAGGGGACTTTGTATCCTGCATTTTGAGTGCTCCTTGCAAGTCTTATCACTCTCTTCACCAACCCCCTGCCCTTCAGTCACAGTATGATTTTCAGAATAGTGAAGCTTGACTTATGGCTTAAGTATAAGATTCTTGTCTGATTCTTCTTAGACCCCTGTTGGGCCTAGCATTGTGCTGCCAAATGCTTAAAAGTCAGATGAATAGTTGGCGCAATAGTGCAGCAGATAAGCCCTGTACATAGGAGGCCAGGTTCTACATAGCCAACTGGGGATCCAGTCTCAGCCCTGGTGGCTTGAAAAACATGCCGGGAGCATATGCATGGCCTAAATCTTGAAGGGCCAGAGAAATGGAAGAAAAAGGATTTATGTGTGACCAGAGCCCACTGCTAGTATTTTCTCTCTCCCTGACCAGTGCATGTGCTCCCTTACAATTAACGAAAAAAGTTGATGGATGAATGGGTGGATGGATGATTATAGTGAAGTTCTTAGGTCTCAGCAGCATGTAACAAATAATTTTTATGAATGCACCTTTGCTGGGTCTATAGCTACTTACACCACACCCTAGCATAAATCCAGCATAACCATAAATTTTAAGTCCCAGGTCAAATCTCAAAACCTCTAGGAAGGCTTATCTAACCAGCTTGGACTCTTTCACCTCTCCAAACTCATTTTTTTAAAAACCCTTATTTCCCTGGGGCCTCTCTCTTCTTCCTGACCCTTCTCTTCCCTTTAAACACTTTGCTCCAGTCTTAGGGAATTACTATGAGCTTTCCATGAATCCTTTAAATGCTGTTTTTTTTAGGGTAAGATCACCCTATTCACTCCTTCTCTCATTATCTCACTCTCTCCCCTCTTCTCACCAGATAAATCCTCCGTTTCCTTCAGGTTTCAGTCTAGAAGCCTTTCCTAATTCTCTTGTCCCATAGCTGAGTTAAATATTCCTACCTGAACTTCCAGGACCCAGGAAGTTCTCGGCTCCTAATTGCCTATTTTCTCCATTAAACTGTCAGCATTTTCAGAGTAGGGACTTTAATTCACACATGGTTAGAGTACTAGCAACAAGGACAATGCTTAGCCCATCCTTAGCGCTCAAAATCTACCTATTGAAATAATGAACAAGTAAATAAGTGAATGCATACAGCCGAACTGTGTGGATGTTTGAGTGGGTAACACCTTGTCACAGAAATGCTGCTCTCAAGACATGAAAGTGACTAAGATGTGAAAAATGCTTATGAGGCTTCTATGTAATTTTAATGGGCCTTTTATGTATCCTACTTCATTAATAAAGGGAAAAATGGAGTGCTCCAGCATCTTTTATCTCCCATCTGTATTCAAATACAACAGAATTTTCCCTCAACAAAATTTCAGGATAAATTAATGATTTTCATTTTCTCTGAAAACCTATTTTTCTCAGAATGGATAGACTGCCAATCCAGTGCATTTGTATGATTTCCTGATTAACAAGGACACTGGTTGATATGGTGCACTGGAAAATGAACTTTGGTCTTGCCATGACCCTGCAGACTTTGGACAGTGTGGGATCATCCTCTCCAAGGCAGCAGGTGTGGGACTAGGATGAAGGTACTCCTGCTTTGAGGTCATTCCTCTGTCCCCTAGTCTGTTTGTGTTGCCTGACTTTGACATTCTCGGTGAGCCCATGTTAGCTGTGGGCTCAGCTTGACCTTTTGGATGACTGTCATCTTTGCTGTCTCTCAGCTATGAGGGCCTCAGTATTGACACAGAGGACACTAGCCTTGGGGGCTTTCCTGAGTAGATTTTTATGAGTTTAAACATCCTTGTCAGCTGTTGTGGACTGAATGTTAGTGTGACTCTGAAATATATATGTTGTAGTCCTAACTCTCAATGATGATAATAGGAGGTGGGGCTTTAGGAAGGCGATTAGGTCATGAAGGTGAAGCTCTAATGAGTGGGATTAGTGCCTTTTGAAAAGGACCCTGAGAGCTTTTTCATTGTTTTTCTGCTGCATGAGGATAAAACGAGAAGTCTGTCGTTGGCAGCCTGGAGGAGGATCCTCACCACACCCCAACCATGCTGGCAGCCTGATCTCAGACTTTCAGTCCTCAAAAGTGTAAGAAATAAATATTTCTTATTTGTTTAACATGAATTTACAAGCTACTCTGTCTATGGTACTTCGTTATAGTAGCTTGAACTGACTAAAGAAAGAAATCTGATGAATGTGTTTCTGGAAGACAAAGAAAATGGAGAGCTCAGAAATCTCTCTAAATGCCATTCAGGGATCCAGGCTCATATCTGGAGCTCAGAGCTATGTTCCATGAGCAAAGGAATAAGGAACAATGGTCAAAAGGGGTCTACAAAACCTAAACTGTCCCACGACCAGTGATCCCACTGTTGGTAACACTTAGCAGCTTGCAAATGCTGGTTATGGGCTGGCTTGAAATGGTTCCTGCATTGAATAAAACTAATTATAGGTTCTATTTACAGAAATGAAGGCAGGATGAACAGCCCTTCTTCAAGAACCAGCTCCTTGGCTCCTGTGATCTAGACATTTTGGGGGAAACGGAGCAATGAAGAGGTCCCACTGATAATGCAGCCTCCAGCATAGAAAACTCACATGGTAGGAAGACTCCTCTCAGGCCTCCTCTCTCTGTATCTGACATTGTCTTTCTCTGCCTCTGTCTCTGTCTCCTCTCTCTCTCTCTCTCTTTTTTTAATTTTTGCTTTTTAGAATTTTGTTTAAGGTGAGGCATCTTTCTGGGCCTGTTGGCCCCGCCTAACCCTTTATCTTGTTAATAATTCCCTCTCCCACTCTCCACCCAGGAGAGGCTGAAGGGAATAGAACAGCCCTTCTTCAAGAACCAGCTCCATGGCTCCTGTGATCTAGCCATGTCGCACGGCGCACTGTGCTGCGCGGTTTTCTAATTTTTGAGTTTTTTTTGAAATTTTTTGAATATTAATTTTTCTTTATTTTTAGTTTTATTTAAAAGTTTTTCTCTTCATTCTTTTCATTCTTTTCTTTTTCTTTTTTGTTGTCCTTTTTTTTTTTTTTTTTTTTTTTTTTTTTTTTTTTTTTTTTTTTTTTTTTTTTTCTCT
>NW_006199830.1:643388-649254 GCF_000334495.1 Tupaia belangeri chinensis | reverse complement strand
CTTATGATATTGTGTGATCAACGAAATGTTGGGGGAAAAGGAATTGAAGACAACGGTAGACAGCCGAGATAGTGTAATAAGAGAGTGGAATAGGGCCAGAGGGTCAGACATGGGGTAAAAACATATATACATGAAAGTAGAAATGGAATATTATGGATGATAACATGCATGACTAAGCCACTATCCAGTTTATTCTAGATGGGAAAACACATTTTGTATGTTGTGATGATGCTCAGGGAATGAATGTAAATTAATAAAAAAACATTTTCAGAAATAAAAAAAGGCATTAAAAATACCTATCTGATGCAGTAAGCTATATAGCCCTAGGTAGGTGCTACTTTATAGTATGTTCATTCTATTCACTGAGGTTTATGCCTAAAGTCAGACTTGTGTTCATAGATATGTATATATCAGCTGTGCTTGCTATTGAAAATATTTAGATTTATTAAGATATTTAGTGAAACAATAAAATGGGGGAGGCAGAGAAAGCAACAATAGATACCAGACACAATGTGGGAGGAGGGTGGGAGATGGCAGAGGGTGAGATAGAGAATCAAGGATGGGAAAAAAGGCAAAATATACAGAAAACAAGAAATGGAAAATTATGTGTTGACAATAACACATATGTTGATGTGCTTGATTGAGCCAATATACACTGTACTGTGAATGGAAAAATCTCATTTTGTATGCTATAATGATGTACAGTGAATGAATGTAAATAAATAAATAAAATAAATTAAAAAATAAAATAAATTAAAAAGAAATGAAGGCAGGATGTAGTAAAACAACACAGGAAAGTGCAGTATTTGGGGGGGGCGTAGTGACAGGGAGCTACCACCCTTGACCAGAAGGAGCATAGGTAGGGAGCAATTACTATGCCCTGAAAGAAGACAGCTTGTGGAGGGGGTTTTGTGACAGTTGCCAGGACCCATGGTTGAGGGATGCAGCCAGACTAAGGTCAAGAGGGAGCCAGGACAATATCTCCCAGATAGGTCCTTTAGGCTAGACACAATCAGAAGCCAAAGGGCAAAGAACCTATTAATATCATATGTCAGTCTCTCGGGGTATAAAGCAACAGGTTCAGGGTGAATCTAAAAGAAAACAAAGAATTATGGCCACTTAACAGTTGGAAACTATGGCACAGAGAACATAAATAACTTGCCCAAATATGCATAGTAAATGGGGCGGGAAAGTTATTGAACACAGGTAAACCTCTGGACCTGACCACTTAGCCACAACTAAAGACTCTTTTTGGGATTACTCATTTCTGAATAACTTGCTTTTGAACATGCTAGCCTTGCTTTAATGGAGTTTGGGTTTGCCTTTATCTGGATCTCCAGGGGCTGAGGTGGGCTGGTATCACCGTGAGAATTGTCTTTTTGATTTAGGATCCTGGAGTGAATTTGGGTCCTGTACTGCTCCTCTTGGGACATGTGATAAGCATAGACAATGCAGGTGAAATTAAAATGCCATAAAGAGAACTGGCAATCATGCCCTAAGGTTTCCCTAACCTTGAAGTTCATGTATTGGTAGTAACTGGTTACAGAGGGTTCTATGGTATAGTACTATTTCTTCTGTAGGCCTGTCATGAGCACAATTTTAAAATGATCCTGAAGATTTCTAGCCCCTGGTGTATCATATGTCTTCTTCCAGTTATTCAATCAAATGCCAATCTAGGCATTGCTGTGAGTATATTTTGAAGATATAATTAGGCCCCAAATCAGTTGACTTTAGGATGCAGAGATCATTTAAATGAGTCTGGCTCTATTTCAAGAGCCGTTAAATCTGGGTCTAGAGGTCGTGAGTAGAAAAAGCCAGAGATTCAGCACGAAGGTCTGAGTATTCATTCCCTTTGCTGAGAGGCTCAGAACTGCATTTCCCTTCAGAAACATCCTGGATTGGAGGAAACTATTGGACAAGTTACATCCCCTTCCTTGAGGGCAAACTATACCTGATGACCGACTAATACAGTAATACAAGGCCTGGAGCCTCTTGTCTCAATTAGGAACAACTCTGAAGGGCCTCTACTGCATCTGTGCTGCCTGTGGGGTTGTCTGAAGCCTCCCGTACATCATTGGTCAACTTCTCTCTCTACCCACTTACTGTTTTTCTCACTTTCTCACAGGGGTTCTTGTCGGGAGCATGTTCCAATAAACATTCTGCATGCAAATCTCCACAGCAGATTTTTTTTCCCCATGGAACCGGATTTAAGACAATTTTTCTAGATGAAAATGGAATGGTAGTAGAAATGCAAGATGAGTCTTGTCCTGGTGGGAATTCAGCTAGAGAGAGAGAATCCCTGCAAGGAGTAGAAAAATGACATCAGCTATGGTATGGCAGAGGGTTAGCCTTTGTAGACAAGATCAGAGTGACCATACAGTCGAGTCATCTAAGGATGAATTTTTTTTTTTTTGCCTGTTCTTGTGTTTATCCGGAATAAATACTCATTTAATTCTCAAAAGTGTTCCAGCTTGCCTGAAAAGGAATCAAGTAGAAAAATAGAGAGGCAAGACATGTATGGAATACAAAAATGAATGATTGTCTGTTGATCATAACATATAGTATCTTCAGCTGGACTGGTATGAAGTGTATTCATGTGGAGAAAATTCACTGTAGTGGATGTATAGTAATTGAATGTGTAATAATAAAGTAAAATGACATGGTCAGCACCACAGAGTCCACAGGTTAGGAGAAGGCCCAGGATGGTAAGGCCAAGTAGGATGTGGACAAGGGAAAACTACAGAAAGTGACCTCGGATATGTGCAGGACTTGTGTTACATAGACGTGCCCAGGAATCACTGTGGGTGGGAGAAGGTGGAAAAGCATGGACAGGGAAGGAAAGCTAGGAATACACGTGTGTGGGGGCAAGTGGGGAGCAGCAGGAAGAGGAGGAGCAGGAGGGGCAGTTTTCGGGATAGGAATGACATATGGAGATCGTTAATGATTGTCATTTTATGAATATATAAAATGGGGAAATCAGCACACACTGGTCGTAGAGGAGATGAGAGCCCACAGACAAGATCATGCGACACATTCTTATATGTCTTGGGGAAAATAAAAAGGAGAAAGGGAACAGATGGCTCGCCTCCCACTGTCTGGGCCAGACCATTTTGCTTATCTGGGCAACACTATCCTTTCATCTCTAGCCCAGTTTGCTTATTTTTCCCATAAAGATGCCTTTGTGGATTGATGATAAAAATCACAATGCTGATGCTGATGACTAGTCTTTACTTTTGCAGACCTGGACATTTTTTCAGAGTTGTTTCACACTCATAATTGCACTTCTGTCTTCACCACTATCCTATGTTAAAGGCATGGAGGAAGTTACTTTTGTCATTTAACTGAAGAGACAAAACAATTGGTTGTAAGAATCCAGGGGAATAGATGTGGGGCTCATGTTAGAGGTCAGGGTGCTGGCTCCTGTTGCCTTGGTCTTCTCACTACATCACAAGAAGATAACGGTGCATCTTGCCTGCCAGCAGCCTAACACACCCATCACTGCATTGCTATTTCCTTTGGTTTCACTTCTTGGATTTTGGGTGCCCATTAGACCCTCAATTGAAAGGTACTCCCCCACCACCCAAAAGATGCACATGAGAGAGTTTTCTGAGCAATATGCTAAAAGATTTTTTTGGAGCTCCATGGATACTCTCTTCGGAATAAATGATGTTGTTTCATTCCACCTTGGATAGGAATGTTAAAGGAGGTGGTAGATTTATTTAGTGCCTGCTATGTACCCTAGTTCCAAATTTTACCAACTCTACAAAGAAAAGAATGAGGATTGAATGAAGAAATTGAATTTGGAGTATTGCAATCCCTTGCCTAAAACCACAGACGATAATGACCAGGCAGGGTTTGAACCCAGATCTTCCTACCTCTAATTCAACCCTTTACCTACTGAGCCCCTTTAGCTCTCTGGACTTTACTCAGTGGTGGTCAAGGTGAGGACCTCTAGAATTGGTACACTTTAAGGACATGATTTGTAGTTGTAGACCTTTTACTGGAAAAATGTACATTTTTTTTGTTTTTACTCAATATATTGCATGAAATTTCAAGGATGATAGAAAAAGAAGCTGCTCTTTAGTCTCCAGGTCAGGAAATCCTGCCCTAGGGGAAGGTAAAACTCAGGAAAACAGGAGAGGAGAAGTTTCAGTAGCTCACCATGGCCACCTGGAGTGTCTCATTTTTAAACTTATCTCTTATGGGGCTTAAAGGGCTTGGGGGTTTGTCTTAATAAAAAAGGTTATTACCTAAAGGCTGTTAAAGCAGCAGGAGAGAAGGCTGAGCCAGCTGCTGGGCAGACTGGCAATCCACTGTTCTCTCCAACATCAAGTTCTGGAGAAGTCTCAATAATCAGGAGCACTCAGGTTCTATTATTTTGGAGTATGAAAATTTTGGCAATAACGATGCTTGGGCATTTTCTGTAACTCCTGGATCTTCCCTGTTTCCTCCTTTTTGTATTGGCTGTTTGAGAGCAGGCAGCTTCAACTCCTGTTTCTTGGATGAGGCTTATGTTCCAAGGTTGTGTCAAGGCTTATGAAATACATTGGATCAAAACCACAGAAATCAAAACTAAAAACAATGGGCGGGGTGCTTGGGACATCGTCACATCAGACTTAGTGAATTTTTCAAATGGTCGGGAAAACATTCTGAATATAGAGTCTTAAAAAAATAAAACCAGAGTCTACTGATATCCAGGAAACATTTCAAGATCAGAGTTTAAAATACGGATAATTTAGATATTACTGCAGGGACCTGCTACTATCCCCTTTTCTAGTAATACTGACTGTGTCTAATCTCATCTCAGCCTCTCTATTCCATAGACTCTTCTGCTGCCTCTGGGCAAGGATTCATAGTTCCATCAGGCTTATTTTCTTGCTCTGCCTCTGAAAATGCCATCTCCAAAACAGCTAAAGCTCTCTTGTCCTTCTGTCAATCAGCCCCTACCCATCCAGCACTGTGAGTGGAAAGGGAACAGAGCCACCTACTAGGCCTTCAACGTACTGCTTACCTGAGCCTCAGTTGCAAGAGGGTGTGATAGACCTTGCATTGCAGAGATCTTAAAATGAAAGGAGATAATATACATGAAATAACTGGCACTAATAGCTACTCTCTGCCTCCTTCCTTAAGTTTAGAGCAAATATTGCCTCTTTCAGAATTTTCTTAATAAGAATTCTATTGTCCAAGAATTATATTTTGTAAGAATTTTCTTGCCCAGAACTAAATTTTTCCCCTCTGTCTTAGTCTGTTTGGACTATGATAACCCAATTCCACATGTTGGGTGGTTCAACTAACAGAAATTTGTTTTCTCTAAGTTCTGGAGACTGTAAGTCCCAGATCATAAGGGTTGGTTTCTGGTGAGAGCTCTCTTCTGAGCTTGCAGACAACTGTTTTCTCGCTGTGCGCTTATATGCCTTTCTTCAGTGCATGCCCATAGAAAGAAAGAGTGAGTCCTTGGTGTCTTTTCTCAAAAGAACACCAATCATATAAGATCAGGGTCCTAACTTTATTACCTCATTCTACTTTAATTACTACATTATGCCAAATAACAGCCACTCTAGGGCTTTAGTGTATGAATTTTGGAAATAAATACATGTTGTCTAAAACCTCCTCCAACATGGAACTTCATCGGCACTTATAGCAAACACCCTCACATTTTAATACTGAAATATCTCCCAATCTTGCTGCATAAACATGTTTTCAGCTAAGACACTGAACTGCTGAGAACAGAGTCTTGTTTCTCTTTTTTATGTCTGACTAGCATGAGACAGAGAAGTCTTTAAGCTTAATAAATACTAGTTAAGAAGCTGGCTGGTTATTTTACTGATAAGAGGCCTATTTTTTTTTTTTTTTTTGCTATAGGGTG
>NW_006199830.1:622280-643260 GCF_000334495.1 Tupaia belangeri chinensis | reverse complement strand
CACCAGGTCCAGGATATGAACCACGGTCGACTACATGGGAGTCCAGTGATAGAGCCATTATGCTAAATGCTGGTCCCAGCCTACCAAATTCTTTAAAGAATTATTTTTTAATTTAATATAATGTCATCATTATTTGTTTAATTTGACTAGAGAGACAGAGAAAGAGAAAGGGAATGTAGAAAACAAGCCTCCAGGTCCAGGACTTGAACCTTTTCGGCCATGTGGGAGTCCAGCACCTTAACCACCATGCCACCTGCTGATCTCAGGACGCCAATCAATTTAATCTCTGTTTTACAAAATTCTGAGAATGTCATCAGGAGATGAATCCAGAATTTATTAGATTCCATAACAGAAAATCCCCAAATCTTGGTGATGTTAAACAGCAAAATATTACTTCTTTTCATGCTACATATTCATTGTGGCTCACTGGGGTTAGAGAGATTATTCACTGTATGCATTTAGAATCCAGGAAGACACCATCTCAAACACTGTTGGTTGCTGTGCTAGAGAGAAATGAGAACATTGTGGTGTTAGTAGTCAAATGTTCACTGGCTACACCTAATTGCATGAACACATTTAACTGTTAGGGAGGGAAAGATTAAGCAAAGCCTGCCATGTGTCCAAAGGCAGAGAGCTGGAAATATTTGGAGAACATCACCAGTGAACACCACAATTGATAAATAGATGATTGGTTAATATCACTAATGATTACTACAGTAGAGAAATATTGGTCGGTTTTCCAGGAAGCAGAAAAGCTGACAGTCATTTTATACTATTAATATTTTCTACTACCAGGAGATTACCTTCAACTTCTATTCTCCATTTTTCTATGCAAAATTATTCAAGAAGTTTCACACCTTTTGAGAACCCTGGACTGGTAGTTTAGAGTAACAGCTTGTTTCAGTTGGAACCTCTGTTCCTTGCATTCTATCTAATCCAGGGACTTGGACTTGCACAATGACCTTGGGACTCTCCTCACACAGGTTCCATAGGGAAGACTAGAGGAAGGGGTTAGGTAAGAGTGGAGCAGACCCTGGATTCTCCTTTGTGTATGACTTATGTGTGTGTGATTTCTTTGTAGTATTTCTATGGAAAATGTAAATGATGCTACAGAAAGAATTTGAAAAACCATGAATTTGTCTAGCCATATAGACAGGACACAAATGACTCTACAACCTTGCCTTATAGATTTAGATGATATCTGCCTACCGTGTGGCCCAGCATCCCCTCTTCAATTCAGGGCACTCCTTCCAGCTCTTAATGACTGCTATTGGAGCTGGATTTCAGGATGCCCTCCTAGCCTATGGAGCCATGTGAACTTTTCGCCCGGCTGCCGCCACTCTGATCCAGCTATGAGGCAGCACAGTAGTATAATGAACAGAGCTCTCTGCTTGTGATCCAGTCCTCGACTTGTTTGAATCAATACTCTATGCAAAGTAAAATAGGGAGGAATTAGAATATCTTTTTCTTTTTAAATTATTTAATTTAATTTTATTTATTCATTTACTTTTATTTGACCAAACACACACACACACACACACACACACACACACACACACACACACACACAGAGAGAGAGAGAGAGAGAGAGAGAGAGAGAGAGAGAGAGAGAAAGCCACCAGGTCCGCGACTTGAACCATGATTGGCATGTGGGAGTGTCCAGCCCCTTAACCACCACACCACCTGCTTGGTCGCTGGAATTAGAATATCTTTGTCTGCATTATCTTCAATGAAACATTAGAATATTTTTGTCTGCTGTGTCTCTAAAATCATAAAGTCCCAGAATGCTTAGGCTTCTTTTAAAGTTGTCTTCCTTTTGTTTCTTTAAAAAGCCCCTTTCTACACAAACCAAGGACTGATGAGCTGTCCCCGAACTGCAGCACTCATTCCATGCAAATATGGAAGAGTGACAAAGACTTTGATTACAGCTTCATTTGGTTTATGCAAGACTCCAGAAGCCAGTTACAGCCACAACACCCATGGGTAATGGACTCTGACAAGTGGTGGCAGGGCCACTGTAGCTGCCTGGTAGGCCCTGTACATGCTCCCATCCTCCTTCCATGGAGCAGAACTGATTTCAGCTGTGGCTCTATGAATGTTGCCCCAACATAGAATATTCCCCTTCCTGCTGCCTTTCATCTGAAACACTAATGTTGGTGTTTCATCCCTTAGGATTTCTTTTTTAAAATTTACTTTTTAAATGAACATAAACATGCCAATTTGATGCTGCAAAGTATGCATACATTCATTGCTTCGGATTTGAATTCAGGAGTTGTTGAAATGCTTCCTTACCAGGAAGGCTCTGTGGTCAAGCTGTCAGCACATGTGGTGACCTCAGTGAGAATGAGAGTATACAAGCAAGTGTCCCAGTTAGAAGTGCAGGAAGAGGGAGGAAGGGAGCTGACGGTTGGGTCAGTGATGAGGGATGAGCGCGTGGATCAAGGTTAACTTCCAAAAGCAGATACCAATGAAAACTCTTGACCGCTTTGGAATCACTAGACCCTGTTTGTTTGGTAGGAGAAGAGCAAGTATGTCCCAACTCTTCCCAAAATGTAACTGTGCTATGCTTTGGAGTCTTACTGATGGAAGCTTGGGTGCTAAAGTGTGAAAGGGGTATATGTGCCTGGAATCTTTACTACCAAAGACATTAATTCATTAATTTAATTAAACACACGACCAAACAGCAGCTATACCACATATATCTTCCCTAATGAAAGTATCCAAAACCCACTGCAAATTCTCCTGATTTATTAAATCAAATTATGCAGTTCAATCAGTAGAGGTGAAAACCCCTGAGCTGGGAGGAGGTGTTCTTTGGCTCTCAGACTACCCTAGTCCTGCTAGGAAGACTTAATAACTGGCTCATTAAACTTAAGGTCAAAAAAACAGGGAGCTACAAGACGGTTAACAAGGGCTAAGGGCTGAGGGCTAGACTGACTTGTTTGTCTCAGCTCTCCAGCCCCTTGCACTGTCTGGCATAGAAGAGGAACTGGTAATGTTTTCTTCTATGTATTAAATGTGTACGTTAAAGTGAACAAAGAGGAGAGGTGATAATGGCAGCAGGCTGGTAGGGTGTCAAATGCTCTATGACCCTCAAACACTGCAGATGGTCCCTTTATTTATTTATTTGTTTATTTATGTATTTTGAGAAAGATTTTTGCTATAGGGTGTGTGTGCTCTCCAGAGAAATAGAAAACAAAAAAATCACCCCTAAGTAGGGGGTGGCATGACCACCCTATCCCTTCTCCTCCATTCTCGGGATTTTGGGCATGCGTATACATGTACCTGTCCTAAGTCTTAAGCAGCGGGGTCAGGTATTCAAACTGTGGTTAACTATACATGGAAGTGCAGCGACATAACCATTATGCCATCTGCTGGTCCCTATTTATTTTCAAAAATTGTGGGACCGGCAGTTGGCGTAATGGCTATGTCGCTGGACTCCCATGTAGTCGACTGGGGTTCAAGTCCTGGACCCGGTGACTTAAAATCACACTGGGCGCGTGCGCATGTGTGCCCAAGATCCCGAGAGGAGAATAGAGGAGAAGGGATTGCAGCATGGCCAGCCCCCTGGGGGGTGATTTCTTGCTTTCTGTCTCTCTGTGTCTCTCTGTCTTTCTGGCAAGCACATGCGCCCTGTATCAAAAAACCTCTCCCCTCTTAAAAAAAAAAATTGCCATAGGGTATACGCATTCACCAGAGAGGATCCGAAAGAATGAAACTGAGAAAGCACCCACTATGAGGATTGGTTGTGCTGTGATCCCTTCTCCATTTCTTGTTTTGGAATTTTGGGCATGCATACATGCTCGGAGTGTTTCTTAAACCATCAGGTCAGGGACTCAAACTGTATACTTGACCATGTAGGACTCAGCCACTGTAACACCACTCCATGGCTGGCTCACCCCTCTCTTATTTATTAACTACAGGTTTCTCCTGTAAGTATCCTAAGTTTACCAGAAATAGATTTTGTAAAAAGAGTTAACATTTATTTGCTATTCTGCTGCCAAAATAACAGTCCCTGGTGACTTTAAAAAACTGTGTTGAGTATGTAGGAGGTTCTCAATAAATGTTTGCAGGATTAGTGGAGTTTGCCTAGTTTCATCCATTAACACATCATACATATTTGTCAATAACTGGTGATTGATGAAAGCAACTTTATGGAGCTGGAACTTAGGGGGTTGTTTTGACAAAGAACAGGAGGAAAGGGAGAACTGTAGCTACTTTCTAAAGGAATTTGAATAAGGTGTCTGAGGCCAAAAGCCATGAGCAGGGAGCGATGGCCTGAGGCAAGAGGTCTCTTCCTTAAGTGCCTCTCATAAGCTCTGCAGCTTTGCATTGAGCAGTGGGAAAGCACAGAGCCTGCTTTTCCTGTTTTTCTCCCCCCACCCCCAACTCTAGACCACGGGGATATCTGCATTTTTGTATTAAATTTCAGTAGAAATCTAGCCTCTCTAACATGATGTGAGTGCCTTCAATCCCAAGTGTTGGGGTTTTTTCTAGAACCTCTAAGCCATGCCGTAATTGAGTGGCCATGTTACCAGGGTCCCAGAACAGCTTCGCTGACCTCCTCCAGCCCATATGTGATGTGGATTAGCAATGCAATTTACAAGTCACAGCTAATTCCCCATTGGTCCAGAGCACATTCTTCAGTTATAGCTCCAACTTATAAATGTTCAAGTTAACTTAAAATAATTAAAAAACAGCAGTTTCTATAGTAGTCGTCATTATCTTCATCATGTTTGTCCTCTTCATTGTCTTATTCTTACTGTTATTATTTCACTGCCATTCTACTGTGTGTGTTTGAAGTCCTGGTTACTGACTCCTTTCATCTGTACCCACTTCCTTAAACAGCCCAGCCCTTTAACCTTAAGCTTATACTCATGGTGTCTATGGTTTTGAAAGAAGCATTTACTAGGGAGGGGGAAATATTCTGGAAACTCTTTCTGTTTTTATAAAAGTTTATTTTTTAAATGCCAGAGGGCATGTGCACATGCATGAGAGTGAGAAAGAGGGCACACACAACCCCCCACCCCAACGGGGCCTAGTTATGCTGTAATACTTTTCCATCCAATTCTCCATCCCATCAGGATTCTGGATATACACGTATATATCTGGCATATTCCTCAAGTCCCTGGGGCTAGGGGGCTAAGATTCTATCCCTAATCAGCCATGTAGGAATCTGACTTTCTTTTCATAGTATTGAACTTTTGCACTATGGGGACAGACCCTGGCTACTCTATTACACAATTGATTATTCTCTTAGATCATGTCTTCTCAGTGACAATGATTAGCCCTTTCTTCCTGACTTTTCTTTCACATCAGATACTCTTCTCTTAGTCATTAATATGATCTGAATTGAGGAGCACTGGGAAGTTGACATAGTGGTTAAGGCACTGACTGTAGTTGACTGCAGTTCAAGTCCTGGACCTGGTGTGGCTTAAAACTCACACCATGCATGTGTACATGCCCAAAATCTCAACAGGAGAATAGAGAAGAGATTGCAGCATGGCCACCCCCTAAAGGTGTTTTCCTACTTTCTTTCTCTCTCTCTCTCTCTCCAGTGAGCACATGTTTCCAATAGCAAAAATCTCTCTCTAAAAAAAAGAAAAAAAAAAGAATTGAGGAGTATCTGTTTTTCCTTCTCCCAAATCAGTCACAACACTAAGGTTGGGCTTAGAGGCCAAGAACTTCCACAATCTCTCTAAACGATACCTAAGTTAATTGCCAGCTGATTGAAATGACAAGTAAGTACGGTCCTCTTGCAAGGCAATTGGAACTTCATGACTGGACCCTCTGGTGCCTCATTCTAACTTGATTGCAACCTCCAGCTCTTACTGTAGTTTCTGTTACCCTTTATCTTTCTTTATAGATTTTGATACTACCTGAGAATCTTTGGGATTTACTTTATAATAAATATCTTTCAAGAGATGTGTGTATTTTCACTAGGATCAGCCTTCCTATCTCATAATGTGTGTATTTTCACTAGGATCAGCCTTCCTCCCTCACTGATGGATATGCAGGGATTGATTTCCTTTATAAATAATTAATGAGCATGTGGTATAGAGAAGGCTCTGGAATGACCAGACTCAGGACATACATAGATGATGGGAGTAAGAAAG
Organism: Tupaia belangeri chinensis; assembly: GCF_000334495.1. Classification (NCBI taxonomy): domain Eukaryota; kingdom Metazoa; phylum Chordata; class Mammalia; order Scandentia; family Tupaiidae; genus Tupaia; species Tupaia belangeri. The sequence goes on along the minus strand of NW_006199830.1, from coordinate 637,144 downwards.
GGAGGAGGCAAAGGTGATGGAGGAGATTATCAATGTCTACAACAAGATCGAGAGTCGGCACATTCTAGAGATGGCTAGGGTCAGTGGGCTTTAATGTCAGGGACTGAGCTTGACTGAGAATTCTGCTGGATGATTCCAAATATTTCCAGATGAGTAAGGCCAGGAGAAACAGAACCATCATGTTTCAGAATGGAAAGGCATCTTAGAGTTTGTTTAGTCCACTCTCCAGCTAATACCTGAATTGCAGCTGGGACAACCAATGTCTAAGATGGCCCAGTCTCTGTTTAGACACTTTCCAGGAAACAAAAGATTTTCAGAAAATTAACTCCAGTTTTGAACAACTAAAAGTGGTGGGGATGTCTGCCCTGAATTTAACCATAATGTAACTCCATATGACTTTTATCCTGAGACTCTTTTTTCTGCCCTTGAAATTATACTCAATATGTCTGTGACCTTACCCATAGGGCCAGTCTACAAGTGCCTTGGTAAAAACTCTTAAGATCTCAGGAAAATGGCCTGGATCTTCTTGCCAGTTTTAGCGTGCTTTTGAACACCTTCCAGTCTTTCCCTGTCCTTCAGGATGCTAGTGAATTCCAACCAGCTGGGGCAATGTCTCTTCTTGATTTAACAATTTTAAACTGCTGTAGCAGTTTAAACAAAATGAAGCCATATATTTCCTACCTTCTCCTTGTGTAGAGCAATTTCCCTATTTGATGTCATCTTTTGCTTATTGGTTAGATATTGAGAACTTTGTTTAGAAATATGTTATGCAATCCACTCATTTAACAAATAATATTTGAACAATAAGGTATGTGGCTGTGTATGCCACAAAGTGCTTGTCCTCTTGAAGTTTACATTTAATTTAGAGGGTAGAAATAATCAACAAATGAACAACAACAAATGCATAATGAAATAAAGCAGGTGTATCGACAGAGCTGGGTGAGATAGATTTTCATACAGAATATATACATGTGTTGCTCTTTCACACACTGTATTTCAGCCTCCATATTTGCTCTGTGCTTAGGTCATTTACAGCCACAGGGAGGTAATTTTGTGTGATGATGACACTGACTGTGACCAATGCTGACACTGCCACTATTTCCTCCACCAGTATCACGCACTGATGACACCAACCGCACAGGATAATTCTGGAATGATCATGGGCTCCATATGGCCAATATGACTAGGTCCTAAAGTACATTTAGCCATGTAATTTTGCCAAAGTATTTTAAGTTTGAGTCTCAGTTATTTGTAACATGGGGACAAAAATACTTATTAAAGTTATGGTGAGGACAAGATCACATACTGAGTATAAGGCAAGTACTAGTTCTTAGCAAATGTCAACTCCCATTCCTGTCCTCTTTCCAAACCTCCTGCCCATATGCTGATACCAATGTCCAACTGATAAAGGCTGGGAATCAGACCACTGAATTGTTCTTCAAATTCAGCTTACTCAGTAATTTGGGTCTCTGAGTATGGTGGGTGCTTTTAGAGTCCATCCAAGTATAGTACTAGTTTCTCCATATTCATATGTTTTTTCCCATAAGCATATCAGCTGAGGAAGTTCACTCAGGGATGATCTGGAGAGAAGTAGAATCAGGAGAACTTGGGAGGACAATAGTGTGAAAGGGAAATGGGATGAGACCAGGTGGACATATTTAGTGATCAAAGAACAAAGGCATCGTTTACTTTCTTTCCTCTCCTCTATGTTTTGTCTGCAGAGAACCTGGAAGTAACTATCGTGAGCATCTTGGATCTCTGTGTGTTTTGTGCAAACTGATGCCAGTGTTGACAGGGATTTACTGCTGCCACTGAGGGATTTGCACTGTTTCTTTAATGCAACCCTTCTGCAGTGGCTTTATGGCCCTGCTGTCCAACTTAATATCCACAGCTTGCCATTTGGCAGAGGAGTCTCTCTTTGTCCCAAATGCTTGAGGAATAAGAAGGAGGGTGGGGTCTCCTTTGTGTGACTGCCTTGTCTGTTTCTGGGATAGATCTGGTCTAGAGACTAGTGGATGTTGTGCCCAGTGGTTTAGTGGGGGCAGTGTTTCTTCCTGGTCATTAATAACTTTCTGACCCAGTGGGGTCATTTCTATAAGGGAAAGCTGTTTTAGTGTCTGTATGAGTTAAAGAAACTAGGATGTCTATGGGTCATTGGAGAGCTCCTCTAAGACTTCTCTTACAGGCATTCTGACTCTAAAAGTTGATATATTCCTAATTACTGCTCCTGTACTCTCCCTCCCCTTTAACCCAGAAAGGACTATATCAACCTCAAGTGTTTCCTGACATGTGACTATTATATGGCATATTCAGGAGTATTTCAGGCTGACAATGATATTTCCATCTTTATTTCCCTGCTGCCTTGTCTGAGCATCATCTGGAGCTGTGGTTAGCATGCAGTTGGGAGGTAGGTTTCCTAGGCTTGGGTTTATCTGATAATCATTTCTTCCCGTGAATTTCTAGGAGGCTGTTGACAAACTAGCTTTAGAGATGTGTTTAGTGTAAGAAGAAGAGAATGGAGTTAGGAGTCAGATAGCTTTGCAGACTGTGCCAGGACTAGAGTGAAGGCAAGATCTCTACTCTTAGGTTCATTTAGGCACAGGGTCAGCACCTGAGCATTTGGACTTCCTGCAGCTTTGTATGTTGGGTACTTTGCTTGCCTCACCCTAGTGCTAGCTCTGCTCAGAGGATTCAAATGCTAATTCAGCTATTTCCAAACTGGAGCCTTGGATGTGTTATTTTTTAATACTATCGAGCCTCATTTTTTTGTCAATAAAATAGGAAGTGTAATGATTACCTCTTAGGGTTCCAGCAAGGATTAAATGAAGTACCACAAGTAGAACACAAAGGACAGAGGCTTGTAGAACATTCTCTCTATATATTTGGTATATATCCTTCCATTAAAAACAAAGAAAAACAGACAATAAGATAATAATAAAGACCTGAATGCAGTAGCTAAGGGCTAAAGTTAGTGAAGAGTATTTGTGATGCATCTCAAGAGATTATCCATGTTTGAGCAGGCCTGTCATACATAGTAGGGTCCAGTAAGCTACAAGAGCTGGGCTAAGATTCTGGGATCAAGATTCTGGGGTTTCAATGCATTTCTTTGTCTCCAGAGCAAACCCTCCACCTCTCTACCCAGAATGAGCAAAGTTATAATTATAGTATGTGAACTGGGTCTGTGCGATGCCAGCTTCTTTTCTAAGTAATAATTTCAAAGAACATGATTACTAATGTCCTCAAAAGATATCTAAAGCCATCATGCATAAAGAACTGTGTCTGATAAAAATTATTCAGTAAGGTTAATGTGAGCCTTCCTCATGACTCTTGTTCCACCCATGCCCTTCCCATTCCCCTTCTTCCAGATTTGATCTTTTTAAGTTCATCTTCTACTCCCCCTTTTCTTTGAAGTTTTAGACATTCCAGTTCACCTTTGCTCCTTTGCCCATTCTGCTTTGGGAAATAATCATTCTACTGAGATTAGAACAGAGTTAGGAGCTAAGTGGTGATGCAGACTGTATCAGGCACTGTGCTAGACTCTGATCTCGGTCCCCCTAATGTCATGGTGGGTATTCTGAACTTTACCTGCAGCTGGAGCTCGCTCACCCATGGGAAGCAGAGAACATCAGAACCAGGAAGCATGTGACAGTCAAGGTCACATGGTACCTTGATGACAAAATCTAGGCTATATCTCAGCTCCTTCTAATCAGGTTCTCTTTCCACAATTATTCCATAATTGTCACTTAATTATGTACTTCTTAAGTGTAAATATCCACTGCATGCCCAGGTAACTGCAGACCTCCTCCCAGGAATCACATAGGGAAGTACTTACAGAAGGAGAGTAAGCTTGTGAGTGCTGTAGCCCCTTAATGCCCAGCACAACATCTGGTACACAGGAAACTTAGGAGAAGCTCCTTCAAAGGTTACCAACAAAACCTCAGACCCTAAATACTTACTGACTTAATTTCACCTTTACCAGAGGAATTCACATTCCCAAACCAGTTCCTACACAGGCAAAGAGATGTTATGTAGTGGAACTGATTTCCAATGTTAGCACCATAAAAGTCCATCTGGATGCCTTATTTTGGGGTCAGAGAGGATTTCCCCTTACTTTCTATTGGGTCATCAGAAAAGTCACGATGCATTTTTGCATAGGAAAACATATCGTGGCTTTTCTGATGGCTCAATATATCCCACAACATAGACAGCTACCCAATAACCAGTGTTGAAATCTGGTGAAATCCAGATGACTGAAAAAAAATATAATTAATATGGTCTTAATTATGCAGTAATAATACCTACCTCCCAGCATGAGAAAGTAGAATATTAAGTTAGTAATACTAAATTTCCTCAGGGTGATAAGATAGACCTGAGTTAATTGGAAATTTACTGATATGATTAGAGAACAGAAATAAACATATTTGAAAGATTCCAAAGGGGCAAGCAAGCATCAATATATCAGTCAATCGTGTAGTTAGTCATCAGTCTAAGAAATAATGCTAGGTACTAGCTGTAGAAAAGTAGAAGGTGGTTCTCCTGCTTTTATGCCATATCTAATAAGATATAAAGACCCAAAATAGGTCTCTTTGCCCTATAAATGACATCATAAACATATTAATACAGTGATCTATCCTTCTTTCTACTTCTTACCATTGAGCCCACATTACTTATTTCAACTTTGCTGAACAAGTGGGCCTTACTTCTCAGATTTGTAGCCCTTTGAAGGCAAGAACTCATCTTGTATTTCGTATCATCACCTCATAACTTACTATTGGGATTTAGTTGGTATCCAGTTAGTATTTCTTGTAGCTGGAAATTAATTACCATAAGTGTCATCACTTTGCCTCATGTAACTTTGGAGGGATTTTACAAAGGAGGTAGGACTTGACAAAAAATATTTCTCACAGGAAATAAATAAAAGTTAAGGATAAGTAAGTGGAATTAGCTTGTAGAGGGCATTCACCATTAGACTCAGAAATTTGGAGTTTAAGCTCAGGACATGGGAAAACATTGGTGATAGTGCTTAGGTGGTAGGACTTCTAAGTGTGCCCAGAATATTGCTCTGAATATAACATTAGAATATATTACAGGTTTTCTTCAAGTGGAATGGTGACAGCCACCTAGCTGGCTACACATTTCCCCCATAACCAGCTCCGTTCTGCTGAGTTTTTCCAGAGATCGCAGCCTTAGGAAGGAAATATATTTGAAGTCTCCTTGAGGTGTCTATCCATGTTCTCTAGAATTAGCTCATTCATCTAGATCTGGAATTGAGGCTCAAGTCATAGTGTATCTTTTTATCATAGTATCCTTATTAGTCATCTTCTGGGTCTGCTGAATCAATAACTCCTTATTTCAATGCTGACCCCAAGTTGCAAACCATCCCTAATTTTATTTTCTTCTACCTCTTTCCTCCTTCAGTCTTAGATATGAACATTTATTTTGCTTCTGTTTTGTAATATGAGACCTGAGATTTACATGTAATATTAAATACTACCTTCACATCTTTGAGTCTGAGTCTGAATTTCCTCTGCTCTCACCAGATATGACACCCTACTCAATGGGAAAGATTTTCTACCTGGCCAGTTCCTTCATTAGCAGGATCAACTATACTCTGCCAGGTCTCAACCTGATGGCCAAGCAAGGAAATTATTCAAACAAGCCAATTACATTCATCCATGGAAGCTAGGGGTCACTGCATCCTTTTGTTACTACAAAACTTGCCTCCTCCAGTCCTTGCTTATTTACTCTGTCCCTCAGTGCAACCTCTGTGTGGCCTGGCATGTCATGCAATGTCCTCTTGCCCTAGGCTATGAGTTTGTGTGACTAATAAACTGCTGTCAACTCATTTGTCCAGCGCAGGTGTTGCATTTTCGGTCATCTCATACTACTTAGTTTAAGAGATCCCTCTCTTGGGATGATGATGATGATGATGATGATGATGATGATGATGATTTCAAGTAAGCTGCTTGAGCTCCCTGTATATTCTGGTTGTCAGTCCCTTATCTGGTGTAAGTTTGTCACCACTCAGTATATACTGAATATCAGTACTCTATGGCAGAATCCAAAAGATTGGAAGGTATAAAAGCATGGAGAACAACTGTAGATACCAAAGACAGTGTGGGAGGAGGGTGGGAAATGGGGGAGGATGAGAGGGAGGGAATAACAAGGAAAAAAGAAACAAAACATTAAGGGACACATAAATGGAAATGTATCTGTTGATAATGTGTTTGGTAATATCTTTGGACTAATATACGATGTATTCATGCTGGGAAAATTCATTTCATATATTCTAATGATATGCAGTGATTGAATGTAAAAATAAAATGAAAGATATATTTGATCCTGTTTTAAAAAAAGAATGAAAAGAGTGAGGGAAAATTGAAAAACAGAAAAGGAATGGTAGTAAAAAGGATAGCAAGAAACTTAAAAAAAAAAAAAATCCCTCTCTCACCGATAGGGTAAATAGGAGGTGATCAGAACGTATTTCTAGTTCCATCCAGTTACTTTACACATAAATTGCTGCCTTTCTGATTTTCCTTAACTCGATGCCTGAGGAGAGGGTGATGGTGCTTGATAGCTCTCCGCTTTGCAGGGCTCTGCGTAGATGATTACTGCTGTGCATTCATCTTTTGAGAACTGACCAGGCCTGAATTTTCTGACACTGAGGTTTGGTGCCAGGATTGAAATAGACAGATAATGTAGCCTACTTTGTACATTTGTGTCATCCATTCAATTGCCAGGTTTTTATTGAGCATTTATAAAAATGGCATCCTGAACATATAAAAAAAGTGTAAAACAGCATGGCCTCAGGGAACCTTTACTCTGGTGGAGAAACAGACAATAACATCAATAATTTTGACGTAGATAGATATGTGCTGTAATGATTAAATGCCTATAGTATTATGGAAGTTCAGAGATAGAATAAAGAGAAGAAACTCTGAATTTATCCAAGGATAATAGTTCTGAGAGGACTTGCAAGAGATGAGGATATTTTTGAAGGTCAAATGAGTCTGTAACCTGGTTGAATTGAGGGAGAAGAACATGACAGACCAGGAGGAAATTATGTTCAGACTACTTCTTACTACCATTGCTACAACCCTTTTCTATCCACCTCATCCTTTGCCGAGGTCACTACAGTAGTCTCTGGCTTCCTGCTTCTGTCCTTCGTACATATACTCTATTTCATTCCAGTGACCAGAATAGGTCTTTGAAAATGTAAGTTATGTCAAATGAGTTTCTTCATGAACTCTTCGTTCCACTCAGAGTAAAGTCAAAGTCCTCATAACGTATAAGGTCTAATATGATCTGGCTCTTTAACCTTTCTAACATCCTCTGCTGTTATTTTCCCTTCACATTTGATTCTTGTCATGGCTGAATTTCTTTGAGGCTCTTTAGGGCATACTCCTACTGTGGAGTCTTCGTAACTATCCCCTTTTCCTAGGACACTCTTCTCCCACAAGTCAGCATGGCTCCCTCCCTCAACTCCCAAATGTTCTGTTGAAAGGTTCTCTTAAATGTCTGATAAGACTCACCCTGTGAGAGGCCATCATACTTGGGCAATAGTGAAAGGTGGAGTTGGATTCAGGCAGACCTGACTCTGGACTGCCCAGCAGGAGCACTGAGGGAAGGGATACTTAGATGTCATGAACTTCAAATTTCTCCTTTCTATTACTGTGAAGATTTAATGAAGATTCAAGAGGATGGCATGTGTAAAGTGTCTGACTTAGTTTTTCTAACTTTTGCACAAGTGTGGAATTATGCATATATAGCATATGTACACACACAGACTTGTGTGCATTTCTATTTTTCTCTCTCATTGGGAGTCACCCAGAAATAGAGCAAAGCCAAGCAAAAGAGAGCAAAAGTTAGGAAGTTATGGCATAGTTTGGGGCCTACCATTCCAGCTATGGCCCACGTGACAAGTTAGAATGATACCCAAGCAAGCCAAGAAAGGAAAAATACTGAGAAATAGGTAGGACACTGATGTTTTAGGACAAGGAATGATGAAGGACCAGCAAAGAATCCATCAGTTAGAATTCATCAGATAGAAGATTTCTAACTGCCCAAACCAGGGGCAGACATCGTCATGAGATGGAGAAAGCCATGGTGGAGGCAGGTACTATGATATCAAAGAGTGAAGTGGTCACGGGAAGAAAGGTTGGCATTTATAAGAAATTGGGTTATGAGATAGCTTTGTAATTCTTTTGTTTTCTTTTGCCTTTGACTTTCTGTTGTTGTAGACTACGAGCAAATCTCCATTCAGAGGAAAGGTGCCAGTGATGAGAGGATTTGGAAATACCCAAAGTAAAACTCAGCAGCCAAGTGTTATTAGGTTCTGAGTTCAAACTGTGATTTTGCTTCTCAGAAGCTGTATAATCTTGAGAGAGTTACTCGAAACTCGCAAACCTCAAATATATAGGAGGATAAAAAGAGCACACTCTCTACTGGTTTATTGAGGGCAATGATAGTCTCAGTGAAGCACTTTGGGGTGGGGTAGGGATGGGCAGAACACTGAAGAAGGAAATGTCTGGGGATAACAGTGAGTGAGGTGGCAGGAGGGTTTGACTTGAGTTTCTCCAGTGAGAGAAAAGACGGTGCTGTGCAACCTCAAGTGCAGGCGGAAGCAGATTGCTGAGCAGCTGAAGGAGTTGCAAGGGTTTTCTGACTTGTCTGTGAAATGCAGTTAGCTCACCTGTTCCCAGTACAGTTGGTGAGGACAGGGGTATACGAGGAAGGAGACGTGTGATAAGAATCCTGAGCTGTGAGAGTAGGGAGGAGCAGAGTCAGCTTCATGGACCAGTGACCAGTGCAGAAACACCGGGCCCTACCATGGGGGTTTAATGTTCCATGGTTGCCAATCTTGAAATTTTCAACAATTTTCTCTTTTTTATTTTTTTAAAATTTTTTTGGAGAGGTTCTTGCTATAGGGTGTGTGTGCTCTCTGGAAAGACAGAGAGAGAAATCACTCCCCAGGGGAATAGCCATGCCACAATCCCTTCTCCATTCTCCTCTCAGAATCTTGGGCACACATGCATGTGCTCCTGGCATGAGTTTAAGCCACTGGGTTTGGGATTCAAACTGTGGTTAGCTACATGAGAGTCCAGTGATATAGCCATTATACCAACTACTGGTCCCTCAATAATTTTATCTTTTAATTTTGTCTTGAAAGTGAGCTTAATAGGAAAGCAGCTCATGTGCCAAGAGCTTGGAGCTTGGTTTGGTGGGGTTCTGCCTTTCCAGCATAGGTTCTCTACTCCCTACTCCATTCTTCCATTTACGCTAACCTAAGCCTAGCTGCATAAATTGGGCATATGGCCCACACCCATGTGCTGAAATGTGAGCGTCTGCACTAGCCCAGCAAACTGGAGCTTAAGAGAGCAGAGTATTAAACAGAAAACAAAAGAATATGTAAAAACAGAAAAGGCTTTTCAACAGCTATCTCAGCAAGTGGACAAGCCTTTTCACTTTTGCATACAAATTATTTAACCTGTCTTGTGAAAGAGTCTCCTGGAGATGTGCAAAGGCTGCAGAGCAGGCTTTAAAGGACCAGATGGATTTTAGTTTGCATGTTCCTGGTGGGTTTAGCTGGGCAGGATACTCCAGTAGGGTCCATCAGCCCAGAGACAGGAGTCTATAGGAAGTAGAGGGCAAAATTTAGTGAGGAATGATTGTGACAGAATAAGAATAGTCAAAATTAATGGGGGCAAAAGAACAACTAGCGAGCAAAAGTGAAATTCAGATGATCAGAAAGTAGACTGGATAGAAAAAGAATTCAAAGCAGAAGGAAAAATGGGAAGATGCAGGATCAAAAATAGGTTTATGGGGGGCCCAGCAGGTGGTGTGGTGGTAAAGGTTGCTGGACTCCCACATGGCCAACTGTGATTCACGTCCTGAACCTGGCAGCTTGCTCTGTCACTTTTCCCCTCCCTCTCTCTCCCTCTTTACCTCTAGATAAATGAATAAATTAATGACATTAAATAAAATAATTCTTTTAAAAAATAGGTTTATGGGACTAGTAGTTGGCATAATGGCTATGTTGCTGGACTCCCATGTAGTCAACCACAGTTGGAGTCCCAGACCCGGTGACTTAAACCCACGCTGGGTGCATGTGCGTGTGTCTAGATCCCAAAAGGAGAATGGAGGAGAGGGGATTGTGGTGTGACCATCCCCACAGGGAGTGATTTCTTGCTTTCTGTCTCTCTGTCTCTTTCTGGCACACACATGTGCCCTATAGCAAAAAAAAAAATAATAAACATAAAAAACCCCAAACCATACAAACAAAAAAACAACAAAACAAACCAAACCAAACCAAAACAAAAAAACCAGATTTACAAGGAGTCAGGATCCAGGAACAAAAGAAAGTAGGCTCATGGAAGATTTGGCCAGAAAAAAGGAATTTGAGAGTCTAGATTTCCAAAGTAGAATATTCCTAAAGCAAATTCCCTTTCATCTCATTAGTGAAGTTTATAATTTGATTTCTAAAAAGCAAATTTATTTTTTTTTGGCCCTGCATTTGCTAACAAAACATTTCTCTCAGATTCAAGATTTAGACTTCTGAATCATAGTACAACTCTTTTTTTTTTGTATAAGTAACATATGTTTGGTGTCTTTAAACACAATTACTTTTGTATAATAAAAGTGTTGATTTGATGATGCGACATTTTCTGCAAGTGTGTTTAAGAGAGTTTATGTTTTCATAAGTTGCAATGAAACTCAATTATGTATGTGTAATAAGGCTTCTGATTGTTACACTTAGACTTTTCTGTATAATGAAGCCAGCAATTAGAATTTGCTTGCTCTATGGCTTACGAAAACACACTTGTTTTGGAGACAAAAGACTCTTAATGAGCCCCCTTTTTTTGTTAATTTTTTTTGTTGTTAAAAACCAGTCTATAACTCAAACATATAATTAGATTTCTTAAAGGTTTGTATTTTTGTTGTTGTTATTTTTTCTTCTCTAAACACAAAACAAAACATAAAGCAGTAACTTTAAGGCACACATATCTCAAAGCTGTGAATCTTGCTAAGATCTGTAGTTTTACTTTGGAGGCACCTCTAGTGTGTGACTTAGAGTGAAGCCTGGGGAGGGCAGCTGCGAGATTTAGTAGAATTAGTATTCTTTCCAAGCATCTTTTAGAAGTTGTCTGGCTACTGTACTTGGAGTTGGACATTGGTGTTCTTCTTAGTCCCAGCCTCAGATTTAGACTGAACCTTGGCTCAGAAGAGTTCTTCCCTCCTGCCCCATGGCTACTGCTTGCTGCTAGTGCTCAGATGGATGCACAGGGAAAAATCTAAGTGATGACAGTCTTCTCAGTGGGTTGTGGACTGTAGAATTTTCCTCACCCTTTTCCTTTTCACCTCATAAACCACGTCACTGTTTCAGCTGCACATGGTGTGTTCTTCCCTGTTGGCCACCCACTTCACTGCTGGCCATTCATGTCTTTGGGACAGAAGGCTGTTTTCTGATGTGCTTGCTTGAGATGTAGGGGAATAACTGTAGGCCCAAACATTCCCCATTATATGTCAGTTTGATGAAAATCCTTCTACTTTCAGAGAAGGTTTCCTTTAAGTCTATTTAAAAGACCTCACTCTTAGAAGTGCCAAGCTATTAATGAAAATTTATTTTTATAATTTATTGTATACTAATTGAGAGAATGTTTTCAATAATAGATTACTCAGTGTCCAGGGATGACAACAGAAAACTCTAGGTATCTGAAGTAGAAGAGGATTTCATAGGCAACTGGTTACACAGGTATTGGGACACTAGAAGAGAAAAATGATAGTGTGGTTTTACCCAGCACACACTGAGCTGACTGTAGTTCCACAGCAGGAAAATACTGCTACCCCAGAAATCATTGTCCCCTGCTGCCAGCAGGGACTCATATGCTCACACTTCTGATAGGAAACACCCCCCTACACCCACACCCCACCACCATGATATTACCAGGGCCTTCAATTTGACCCCAGCTTCCTGTAGTTGTTGGCAAAACCAAAAGGAGAATGACATCCCCCACTTTTTGCCTTCCAGTCTCTAGTGAGTGCCTCTCACTAGTGGTTTGCATCTGGTAAGGAATTCTGGGTGATAGTTTTCTAACTTTCAGCCCCTGGAATAGAGAGAAAAGCAAGCAGGGTAAAAATGGGTATGAACATGGGGAACCAGCAGTTAGCCTAATGGCTATATCGCTGGACTCCCACGTAGTCGACCACGGTTTGTGTCCCGGACCCGGTGGCTTAAAACTCACGCCGGGCGCGTGTGCGTGTGTGCCCAAGATCCTGAGAGGAGAATGGAGGACAAGGGATTGCGGCGTGACCATCCCCCCTGGGGGGGTGATTTCTCGCTTTCTGTCTCTATGTCTCTCTCTGTCTGTCTGGCGAGTGCACGCGCCCTACAGTGAAAATCTCTCCAAAAAAAAAAAAATGGGTATGAACATCAGCTCATAATATCTGGCATACAGGTGGCATGTAACAAGTGGTCTAGAGAGAACTTCCAGATGAGTTTGGAAGTTGGATGGCAGCCTATGATGACTCAAGTTGGGGCAGTCATTGGAAGAGTGATTAGGGACTTCAGAGTTGAGGTTCGATTCTTTGTCTACCTGGATGGGCCAAGCCACTTCACCTCTCTGTGCTTTATTCCTTTATCTTAAAATGAGAGGAGAAGCCAGATGTGATGATACATACCTGTAGTCTCAGCTACTCCAGAGGCTGAGGCTGGACGTTCATGAATTTCAAGCCAGCCTGAGCGACATAGTAAGATTCTGTCTCTAGAGAAAAAAAAAAAAATGAAAAAGAAGAGAGGCATCTCAATGATCTCTTAGGCCTCTCCAGTGGTTGGAATTCTTTGGTGCTGTGACTTTTGTTTTTTTAATTTTAGGGTACAAACTGTACATATATGGTTATCTCTAATCATAGAAATTCTTCTAAAATAGTAAATAATCCTTTTAAATGTGGACTGTGTATGTGTGTGTACACATATGTGTTTGAGCATTTAAGCATTCATGCTTGTGTGTGTTTGAATACTTGAAAATGGGTGCAAATCAATACACAAAGGTACCCATTAAGGAATATAAAATTGAGTGAATACATGATGTTATGAGAGTATGAGTTACTGATATCATCTAGGGCAAAAATTCTGAACGTCTAGAGAAGGTGAAGTTGAGGTTTTAATATGGGTGGAAGATGAACCTCTTACTAAGACTCAGGGTGATTATCTTGCTTGCAGGGTGGATTGGATGATCTGGCTCCCATGGAGGTAATAGCCAGCAAGGACTCCCAGAAAATCCAACCACAGCTGTGAATTTCATGTTCAATCAACCCTTTGAGCAGTGGAGGAGGGAAAACATAGTTAGAGCATTCTGTTGGGAATTATCAATATAAACGAAATACAGGGCAAGTTTGATCACTGGAATTAACGATCTCTAAACCCAAGAAAAGTTCCATTCAGCCTCATCTCAGAGACAGACTTTTACATTTTAAACAAAGGATCCAATTAAATTTGATCCAATTTAAATCCATTCAGCTCAGAAGCCTTTATTAAATATCTACGATGGATGGCACCCTGTTTAGGCAGTGCAGGAGTTGCAGTTTTGGCTGGCAGGCAGGTGCTGTGCTGGCACTATAGATTCAAGTTGGACTAGACTCCTGATCCTTCAAACTCTTGGTTTTGATTTCTTTGTTATTTAATTACATAGACTGCTTATTCCTTTGAGAGAGGCATTATCACTCCCTATGTTTCATATAAGAGGTAATTTATGCTGGAAATTTCCTAGGTGCTGGATAATATGCTAACCATTAGACAAGAACTACCTCATTACATTCTGCTACAATCCTGGAATTTGGCTGTAACCTTAACCACCCACCCCTCCTTAACACACACATATACACACACACACACTCTCTCTCTCACACCATGCTGGTGAAGAAATTCAAGCTCTGATGTTAAAATGATCTGAATGAGGTAGTTACCAGGCTGTCAACAGGGACTGCTAAACCTTAAGCCCTGTGGCTTTAACACTAAGATGTGCTGTTTTTCAAATAACGCTCAGAGTCAATGATCTAGTCCAAGGTGTTGTGGTATTGTCCAGTTGCAAAGATGGATACAAGGACCTGGAACTCAAGGGTCATAATTTTTATGTTACCTTTGCTATTCCTGAACCATGTCATCATTGTTGGCCTCCATTATCTCATTCGTAGAATGGGAGGTAGAATAAGAGACTTTCCACATGAAAATTTGGATTATATGGGTACATTCAATAGCTGTGGTTCATCCCTGTCCTATTGTCTAACTGCTTTCACTATGCATCAAACCTGTCTCTTTATTACCTGTTTCATAAGATGTTCTTGTTTCATATTCTCATCAAGGCTTTGTATTACTACCTCACCTTGGACTCATCCTCTAAGCCCTACCTTCTGAAGGTAGCTTCCAACCTCATCACCAGAAAGCACAGTACCTGCATCCTTCTCTTAACTAGTTTAGAATCCATTTTTTGTCTGAACTGCCCATCTAACACTTAAGAGTGGACATTTTTATTGGCTGTTCATATGGGCAACTTTTTTATTTCCCCAGTGTTTGATTCTTGGAAGGCAGGAGCTATACTTGTGTCATACTTTTTTATATCTCCACAGTGCTGAACGTGGAGTTCAGAATATTATAGGCATTACTAATAATCAGTGAAGGATCTGGTGAGTGATCTATATATGTGTTACTAGTTTAGGGAGAGGGAGGCCAATGTAGACTATGATGTTTATGAAGGGGTCTACTGAGAAAGTGGACCTTCAAAGTAGAATTTTGATGTTTGGAGATTTAAAAAGGCAGAGGTGATTCAGGATGGAGAGTATAAATGACACAGTACAAATAAAAGGAATGT
>NW_006199830.1:603108-622120 GCF_000334495.1 Tupaia belangeri chinensis | reverse complement strand
AAACAGGGTGTTTCTCAGGGAGAAATGGGTCGTTGAAATATATAAGCAGATTAGGCCATGAATGGAAAATTCAGGATGTGAAGCCTGTGGGAGATAGATCAGCATCTGAGGGTGGCTCATTTAATCTAGAGCGATTCTCAATGCTTTCCATGTGCTGGGGAGGCAAAGTCAAGGAAGATATGACCTCTTCTTTATTTTATAAGAGTTTATAATTAAGGCTGGGGAAAGAGACAAGATCACAATGAATTTCACACCCAGCAGAATATTCTCTATGTCAACAGGAGATATAAACTCCCTGGGCTCAAGGTTAGACCCAATAACCTCAGGAATGTGGGGGATCCAGTCCTGAGTTCTATAGGCAGAAAGCCCTGTACTTATTGACTGCCTTGTTGTCAGAAAATCCCTTGATTTCTCTGGCCTCTGTTTCATCATCCGTAAAATTGGATTAATAGTTGTGCCTAATCGTAGGGCTTTTGTGAGGATTAGCTGAGATCATGCATATGAAATTAAGCATAGTATAGGGCCCATGCATATATTCCATAATTGTTAGCTACTTTAAATTTGTATCTACAAGGAAGAGAAGATGACCCATGACTGAAAGACACCATTATGGACTTCATGAAGGTGTCATGTGGGATGGGTTTTGTAGAAAGGGTGGCAC
The DNA here is from genome assembly GCF_000334495.1 of Tupaia belangeri chinensis. Lineage (NCBI taxonomy): Eukaryota > Metazoa > Chordata > Mammalia > Scandentia > Tupaiidae > Tupaia > Tupaia belangeri. The sequence continues at coordinate 621,459 of NW_006199830.1, read as the reverse complement.
TTAGCAGGTGAAGATTTGAGCCTGTGCATACCAGGGATAACAGATAGTTTAGGAAGTTGTATGCTGGTAAGAATGTGCCTCATACAGGAGATAAACAATATGTACCCTAGTTTCCTGAAAACAAAGGTAAAGAGAAGATGTGATGATGTAGAAAGACAGATAAATGCTATTCAGGGCCATCCGTACCAGGTCAATGTTTGTTTCTAGCAATGCGAGGAAAGGAATAACTCAGAACATGAGCCTGCCATTGCTGTGGACAGACCAGGTGACAGTAGAAATGGCCCAGGACCCATCCAAAGCAATACAAAGACCAAGAGGTCTCTATCCCCCAGGCCTGCAGTGGTTAACCTATTGAGGCAAATTCACTTTTTTTCAAAGTCAGTCTAAGAGATAGAAAGCCACGTGAATCCAAATATCCGGGCAGCAATCCCCAGCGGCTTCAAAGGTAATGAAACATTGGTATCTGCTGCTCCTATCTGTTATTGCTGATATTCAGATAATGATGCCAATACCCAGCTTGGGAGGGAGGAGGAAATGCTGCTGGGGCAGCTTGTGTAGTTCATCTCCTGGAGGGTTAAGAGGAGGGGGGGAAGAGACAGGCAAGGAAGAAGGTGACTCCAAATCCTCTACCACATTCTGGCAAAATAAGTTATTCCCTATTTCAAGGAGCCATCTGAGAGTACTGGGAAATCCTCCACCTCTCCAAGTGGTTCTGGTGCCTGGACTAATAGAAATTCCATATTACATCTGAATAGTGTTTTATCATTTTAAAGTGCTTTTGCATCTAGTGCGTTATTTACTGCTCAAGATGAGAAAAGGAAAATGCAGGTGGTGCTAGGACTTAGGCAGTGAACTTGTCCTAGCCCAACTTTGCCATCTCTGCATTACATGGCATGCCCTAAAGGGATTAGACTGTGGTGGGGAGGGTGAAGGTGCTCTCCAGGTGGTTTCTAGTAGGTATAGGATTAGAGCTATGGCAGACATTGGCAGCAGACCACGACTGGCTTTCCTCTGAGCTCAAAGTCTCAGGGCCTTTTCAAAACAATGCTGGAATCCACTACTAGTTGATCATAGCTGGCACTTGGGATGAAATTTATTAGCTCTCCCTGAATTAAGGTATTGTCCAGAGTTTCTTCTTGTTAAAATGTCAATACTAGTGGAATTTTAACATATTAAGTCATTATCAGCCTCTGGCACCTTCTCTTGAAATCATGTCAGATTGCTGTGTGCAGATCCTCAGAGGGACTGAATTAGGATAGAGGAATTTGTTTGGAGCTTGGAATGACCAGCAGTGGTTTGGCTAGTAGATATTCAGGTTGGGAAGACATATTGTCTATACTCAAGAGATCACAGTATTGGACCTTGGGCAAATCACTTAACTTAGGTTCCATTTCCTCACCTGAGAGATGAGAATGATGACACTTACAGAATGTATATTCTGCCATTTACAGAATGTCTTCAAGAGTGAAATGTGTTTTGTGTTTTACATAGAATTGTACAAATGTGAGGTCTGATCATTTAGTTACATTAGAAAGAGGTAAGCTCTCATTCCTAAAGTTGAATTAAATTAAAAGATAAAAAGGATTATTTATTTGATTCCAATTACCATTCCTCTTAAACATATTATACCATGTGCTTTCTACAACCATTCCATGAAGTCAATACAGTTGAACATATAGTCTCATAGATCGCACAACCACTGTTTCTCAGAGACAAAATTTGAATCTAGGTATATTGGAGCATTCTTCAATACATCAGAATTCAAGGCCTCACTTACATATATTCTCACTCTTCCTTTATCAAATTCTTCCCTGTGGAATGGGTGAGAGCCCACAGGTCAGTATGAGACAGGTCAAGAAACAGTAGGTGTTCTGGGACAAAATTTCCTGCAAGCAGGTGATGTTGGCTAGGGATTTGGGGATACACAGGGAGTGTTTAGGAGGCCACAGCTGGAAAGTCATAAACCTGGTCAGCAGGTCTGGATGCAGGTTGAAAGATATAGGCAGTCTCATTAGGGCAAACATTTGTACTAGCATGAAGCAAATACAGAATCCCCAGAGGAAAGATGAAGTCATGGCAGGACAAGGCTGGATTTTAGGTAGAAGCAGCGTGTGTTGCTGTCAGATGTGCAAATATAAATCCTGAGATGGGTCAAAATATCTAGATTCTCTAAAAACATCTGGGCATCCTTTCATCTCTTCCAGTTATTTTCCATCAGTATATATAAAAAAGATACATAGTAATGAGTACATGTGACCCAAATGACATATGTTCACTGAAACACTGAGCAGTGCAGTGGCACAAACAAATAATAATTATCTGAAGCAGTCCCTTACCCAAGTTTACTAATCCATCTCTTCCATCAGTGAGAGAGTGTTGGAGTGAGAAAGATACAGTAACTACAGTAAGATTCTGACATCATCACTTTCAGCCAGCCCTGGATCATAGGCATATGCATGCCTGGCATACTCTGGGAGGTCTCTGGACTTGAACCAGGAACTTTCCCATTTAGGATTCCCTAACTGAGCATTGCATTTTACTATTATGCCACCATCTGGTCCCAGTGATCTAAGTACTTTTAGTTCAACTATTTTGTGTTTGAAGAGTTGCTTAGAGTTGGGGACATCACGACAAAGCATACACACATTTGCTACATTTTGGGTATGGCTGTGTGTGGTTTGACAGTTTGCTGGTAGTTGACTCAAGCCAGTAACCCTTCTTTTTTTCAGTATCTCAAAGGGAAATTGAGGAACAAGAGACAATTTCAATGCAACTTACTAATTTAAAAAAAATGTTCTTGTATCTGATACCTCAAATTAAATATCTTTGCATATTGCACCAAATAACATAAATGCTCCTCCTACCCTCCATAAAATAGTTAAGCACAGTGTCTACAAAAGGCCAAAGCCAATATTTAGGGGAACATGGGATGCTATAACTAGTGGCAGGGAACTAGCTATGTCCACTGCTCTGTAGTTTAACTTCAAATGGGAGAAAGTTGAGAGTACTTATCCAAAGAGACACGGATCCATTTGTTTCTCCTGTAGCATGGGAGAAGAAATCAGTAGCAGGAAAGTCCCTTCTGGCTCCTTTATTGATGTGCAAATCTGTGGAGTCCTGCTGCAGGGAAACTGAGGGGAAGAAATTTGAAGGACACAGGAGGAAAGAAGGAAAAACAGTGAGACAAAGTTGAGAGGAGCAAGTTTAGTTCCTAGATCATAGCTTAGCCTGCAGGTTGCGAACTTGTTAAATTATACCTGGATTTAGACTTAAAATAATAGTTGCAGCATCTCCAACAGTTCCAAAGAATTCCAAAATAACTTTCACAGATCATCCAAGCTGGGGTGCTGGCAAAGACCAGAATTATACTGAGCTGGTCACATACCAGGGTTCCTTCTATAAGGGAATCCCACATGAGAAGACTCCTGGGTTAAGTCCAGAGACCTCCCAGAGTATGTCAGGCATGCATATGCCCATGATCCAAGTCTGGCTTTATTTGTAAAGAATAAGGATGCAGTTTATTTCAAGAGGTCCTAAGGATTAGAAGCAGGATTTGGAATGGTCATAGTGAAGAGATGATTCTGGCTTGTTCTATGATAGGCCAAAGCAGAGTAGTCTGAAGATGAAATATTTTACCTTAGACTCTTCTGTCCCTATATGTGGAACAGTGACCCTGAGGGGCATGTTTACTAAGGTTGTTAAAATAATGGGCTCCTGGGACCAGCAGCTGGCATAATGGTTATCATATGCATGCCTGGCATACTCTGGGAGGTCTCTGGACTTGAACCAGGAACTTTCCCATTTAGGATTCCCTAACTGAGCATTGCATTTTACTATTATGCCACCATCTGGTCCCAGTGATCTAAGTACTTTTAGTTCAACTATTTTGTGTTTGAAGAGTTGCTTAGAGTTGGGGACATCACGACAAAGCATACACACATTTGCTACATTTTGGGTATGGCTGTGTGTGGTTTGACAGTTTGCTGGTAGTTGACTCAAGCCAGTAACCCTTCTTTTTTTCAGTATCTCAAAGGGAAATTGAGGAACAAGAGACAATTTCAATGCAACTTACTAATTTAAAAAAAATGTTCTTGTATCTGATACCTCAAATTAAATATCTTTGCATATTGCACCAAATAACATAAATGCTCCTCCTACCCTCCATAAAATAGTTAAGCACAGTGTCTACAAAAGGCCAAAGCCAATATTTAGGGGAACATGGGATGCTATAACTAGTGGCAGGGAACTAGCTATGTCCACTGCTCTGTAGTTTAACTTCAAATGGGAGAAAGTTGAGAGTACTTATCCAAAGAGACACGGATCCATTTGTTTCTCCTGTAGCATGGGAGAAGAAATCAGTAGCAGGAAAGTCCCTTCTGGCTCCTTTATTGATGTGCAAATCTGTGGAGTCCTGCTGCAGGGAAACTGAGGGGAAGAAATTTGAAGGACACAGGAGGAAAGAAGGAAAAACAGTGAGACAAAGTTGAGAGGAGCAAGTTTAGTTCCTAGATCATAGCTTAGCCTGCAGGTTGCGAACTTGTTAAATTATACCTGGATTTAGACTTAAAATAATAGTTGCAGCATCTCCAACAGTTCCAAAGAATTCCAAAATAACTTTCACAGATCATCCAAGCTGGGGTGCTGGCAAAGACCAGAATTATACTGAGCTGGTCACATACCAGGGTTCCTTCTATAAGGGAATCCCACATGAGAAGACTCCTGGGTTAAGTCCAGAGACCTCCCAGAGTATGTCAGGCATGCATATGCCCATGATCCAAGTCTGGCTTTATTTGTAAAGAATAAGGATGCAGTTTATTTCAAGAGGTCCTAAGGATTAGAAGCAGGATTTGGAATGGTCATAGTGAAGAGATGATTCTGGCTTGTTCTATGATAGGCCAAAGCAGAGTAGTCTGAAGATGAAATATTTTACCTTAGACTCTTCTGTCCCTATATGTGGAACAGTGACCCTGAGGGGCATGTGTACTAAGGTTGTTAAAATAATGGGCTCCTGGAACCAGCAGCTGGCATAATGGTTATGTTGCTAGATTCCCATGTAGCTGACTGTGGTTCAAGTTCCAGACTTGGCAGCTTAAAACTCACACTGGGGGCATGGGCATGTGCATGTGTGCCCAAAATCCAAGAGGAGAATGGAGGAGAAGGGATTGTGGTGTGGCCATCCCCTCAGAGAGATGATTTCTTGCTTTTTGTCTCTCCCTTTCTCTCTGGCAAGCATACACACTCATAAATGCATGTTAGGCTTACTTGGGGGAATAGATTGAGAAATGGACTCCCAGACTCTGCCACAGGAGATTATGCTTCAATAGGTTACAGGGTGAGAGCTGAGATCTTAATTTTTTAACAAGATTTTCAAGTGACTCTTGTTTATGGAACATTATCTGGAAAAATTTTTCTATGAAGACTATGAAACTACTGTTTGGCTAGTTATATTTAGTGTTCTCCAAACCTATTCCTTCCCAGAATCCTAAATTAATTAAAATCCAGCCTTAAATCAATGCCAATTCCTCTCTCGCTCTTCCACCCTAAGCAAGTCCAATGATTCTGTGGTTTCCTCCTTATTTTCAGTGTTCCTTTTGGAGGTACCTTAGTGGTTCCTGCTAGACTTGACCCAATGACTCCAACCCTTCCCCAGATTTTCATCTGCCCCTCTTCCTTCAAAAGAAAGAGATGGATCACATGCCATGTAGTTCCCAGGCTAGATTAACCATGTGAGAATATTCAGAATATTTTAATAAAAACACTATAAAACATTTTTTATTAAAAAACCCATGTAGAAAGTAATTAATAATTTTATGATTTTTGTTGGTATTGATAATAGTTATTTCTAAATACTGTTACAGAGGTTTGTCTTTTTTTTTTTTTTTTTTTAATTTCAAGAAAGTAACCAGTCAAGGTCTATGTCAAGTTTCTATCAATCACCCCTTCCATTTCATCACCCGGGTGTCATTTTACCTTGCATGTGTTTAATAGAGTGAGGATCCACTAAATCATTTTGTTATCTTATGCCTTTAGATACAAAATAAATAGCATGGGGCCAGCAGGCAGTGTAGTGGTTAAAGCTCTGGACTCCCATGTGGTCGACTGTGTTTTGAGTCCCGGATCCAAGGCTTGAAACTCATACTGTGTGTGTGTGTGTGTGTGTGTGCACCCAAAAATCCCAAGAGGAGAATGGAGAAGACGGGATTGGAGCATGGCCATTCCCCTGGGGGGTGATTTCTCTCTTTCTGTCTGTCTCTGAAAGCACACATGCTTTATAACAAAAATCTCTTTAAAAAATGCATATTATGAAGAGGAAATGGTCATCTCATAATTGGGTCATGTTACATATTTTTTTTATCTTACCTGGGACCAGAAGAGTGACTGATCAGAATACTTGGATAGGAAGACATAGGAAGTTGGGCAACACCTTGTACCCATGGAGGGCCTCTATGTGCTCCAGGCGAATAAAACTATTTTAAATGCAATGTCTATTTGGATCCCTTGACCATGCCATCTGTGAATCAGTTATGTGCAGACATGGGGCCAGCAGGTGGTACAGCGGTCAAGGCACTGGATTCCCGTGTAGTTGACATGGTTTGAATCCTAGACCCAGAAGCTTGAAACTCACATTATAGATGTATGTGTGTGCATGCCCAAAATCCCAAGAGGAAAATGAAAGAGAAGGTACTGTGACATGACTATCCCCCACTAGGGGATGAGTTCTCACTTTGTCTCTCTATCGCTGTCTCTCTGGTAAGCACATACTCCCTATAGCAAACATTTCTTTCTCTCAAAAAAGGAAAAAAAAAGATATGTGCAGACATAATTTGTAGATAGTAAATATTGTCAAATTGAAAGAACAGAACAGGGCTCTGGGTGGGGTAAAGATACCTGTCAGGGCGGAGCAGAGTGAGCAGTCTGGTAGTGTGAAGCTTTGCTTGAATTCACACTGATTCAGTGCTCCTGCTCCTAGAAGATTAATGTCACTGGAAGGAGACAGCAGTGGGTTGTTGGAGGGTACCTTCCAAAAGAGCTGGTCATGAGAGTTCCAGAGCTGGGGTCCAGAACTTCGGGTCTCATCACTGGCAACTGCAGTAGTGAAACAACCAAGGAATTGGATACCAAAGGTAAATGTGAATCAGCTGTAAACTCTGGGGATCCCTATGGCCAAAGGCAGGTGGCTGTACCAAGGTAAAGGGCAACAGGCTGACGACAGGGTGACAGCTATATTCTATGTGAGAAGTGCTCCCTTCCTGCACCCCACTGGGGATACACAGAGCAGAGCCAAGATGCCCTCTCTGAAGGAAGGAGTGTTGATTCTGTGACTTTAAGGGAAAGTTATAGCACAGTGACCTGCCTAGGGACCTGTGAGTGACCCTGCCTATGGGACTTTCAAGGTACACTTAGATTAACTCATATTATTGCAGGTAACACTGAGAAAGTCATGACAATGATGGGAGAGAGATGGTTCACCTTTAGGAGTGTAATGGATTTAGGAGGAAAAACATCACACCAGAGTCAGATTATAATATCTACCTTCCTTATTAGAAACTCTGTAGATTCAATATCAAATAGCTGTAAATATTGATGTAGGTACCTTTAAGTAAAGTAGCAAATATTAACAGCTAAGGATCGAGGTATTGTAAATTAACAAAATTAAATCACGTGTTTTCAAATTCTGGTGCTGATTGCATCTTATTCTTGTTATTGTACAATACTTAACCATTTTCTGGTTTGCATTATAAATAGTATTTATTGATGGAATGCAGCAGATCCACATCTGATGTTGGTGCCTTGCAGGCAAGTGAAGTATTTGACTCATTTTTTTACACTCCCTTCCCTACTCTCACACTCTGCGTACTGCTACATTGTGGACTGTGTGTGCCTTTATTTGTATATGTTTGCTGAGCACTGTACTAGGCACTGAGGCTACACTGGGGAACATGATCTGGTTTCTACTCTATTATCTGGTTATTATGACTAACTAGTGTCTTTCCCTGTACCTTATCTCAATAATTTTGTGGAGATCTCAGGTATATTAACTACTTTGATAATTTGAGCTGTAAATAACTTACATATTAGTTGGAGAGGCGAGATTTAACCAGTTCAGACAAGAAAATGTTTAAGCAAGATGTCAGAGAAGGTGGATTTTAGAGACTTCACAGTGGAGACAAGGAATGTGCTAGCTTCGGAGGGATCAACAGGATTTGTGTAAATAAGATAGCAGGGTATGCATCTGGGAGGAATTTCCACTCCAAGGCTCTAGGGGTTAACTACATAAGTTTAAAATCAGTCATGCTTAGCTGTAATATTGACTCTATGACTAATCTAGAGTATCCTAACAAATTATATGTCCAGGAGCAAATGAATTATTCCTCTAATTCTCAGTATTATCTTCTAAAAATGAGAATAACAGTAGTTAACTGACTTTGTTTTAAGGCTTCAACAAGGTAATATGTCAAAATACTTAGCAGAGGGACCAGCAGTTGGTGTAATGGCTATGTTGTTGGACTCCCATGTAGTTGACCGTGGTTCGAGTCCCAGACCTGGTGGCTTAAACTCACGCTGGGCACGTGTGCGTGTGTGCCCAAGATCCTGAGAGGAGAAGGGATTGCAGCATGGCCATGCCCCTTGGGGGTGATTTCTTGTTTTCTGTCTCTCTGTCTTTTTGGTGAGCACATGCACCCTACAGCAAAAATCTCCACCACCACCCCGCCCAAACAAAACAAAACAAAAAAACCCCAACAACTTAGCAGAGAGCCAGGCACTTGATAAGTACCCAACACAGGTCAACAGACTTCATAGGGCCACAGTATTGTGTTAGTAGTAGTATCATTTTTGATTTGTGTAGTTGGTGATTTAACATCCCAAAGGCCAACACCATTGTCTCTTTTCCTTATGGACTTCACTGCAGCCAACATTCAGTAGGTCTAGTAATTCCTTGTTGACTTGCCTCTCTTGATTCCTCTTACATATCTTGGTGAATCTCCTTGACTCCTGTTCTGATACGGACCCCTTCCTACTCCTTCACAGTTTTTTTTTGGAAATAAACTGTATCAGCAAATCTAGTCATAGCATTAATTACACATGGTTCATGTAGCGCCTAGAGTGAGTGAGTGAGGAAGGAGAATTTGATTACTCCATGGTATCAGGGCCTTTCAACCAATAATAATTTACTGTCTTTACTAAGTACCTCTTGATGCTCTCTGGAGAGGGGACACAGTGTTTTATATACAAGCAGCATAATCCATTCCTATGAGATCATGTGGCCAGGGAGTCAAACGTCTGCCACACTGAGTGGAGGGAAGGGCAAGGTCCCAGTTCTATTTTTCCTTTTTCAGAGTGTGAGACAGAGAACATAGGAGGCAGCTATACTGGATGAGGTCATGGAGGAGGTGATTGAAGCAGGAAATGATTGTCTATAGGAGTAGGTCCTGGAGACTGATGCTAGCTTTCAAAGATTTAGAAGGTCAAAGCAAGGTTGTATACACGTGTATGTGTGCATGCTTGTGGGTGGGGGTGCATGTGCTTGCAGGCTACTTGTGTTGGTATATGTGTAAGTCTGCATGCACATGAGTGTTTTTATCCTCTGTTGCTTGTCCTCTCTCCCTTTATACTTCTCTTGGCTTATTGTTCCTTCCTAACTATCTATGCATCTGTCTATCATCTATTTTTATTGAATAACCAGATTGAAAACACTATGATTAGCAGCCAGTTTAGTGTATCTGTGTAACAATTCTCTGAGGTGGTTTTTATATCCCTAGGTTACTTTGAGAAACCAAGGCTAAGGAAGCTGGGTAATGTGCTTGAGGTCAGTCAGCTTTTGAGGGGCCCAGCACAGTTCTCTATGTACAGTCTACTTTTAAAGATTCTGCCTTGGGCCACTGTGTCTCCTCTGAAATGCTCTTGTGTTCTTTACCATCCCTTTCAAGAAACCCCAGCCACAATCTCCTTGGGAGGTCTACTCAGTTAGCGTCCACTCCTACAGAAAGGCCACTTCCTTCTTCCAATGTAACCCATGGCAGTATTTTTAGCATTGCTTCTAAACAGCGGGCTTCTACTTCCCTGATCTAGGGCAGGGCTGATTACTCTTCAGACCTGGGCTCCAGGGCCTTTGGGGCCATGGCTAGTTTATAAGCCTGAAAATCAGCCATGCATCAAGGAAGGTGAATGAAAGTTAATGTTGACCAGTTATTCAGAGAAAGGAAAGGGGTTGCCACTGGGTCACTTCAGTGTTTCAAGGTTATTTTGGGGTCAATAACAGGACTCAGACCTGCTGGGAGTATTCTCTGAGCACTCAGAGCTGTCTGGCCCCTCCACAACCATAGGTAGAGAGGCACCTGTGGCAGGGCTGGTGAAGTCAGAGGGTTCCAAAGAGTAATGGGAATTTTACATGCAGGCTTCTACCTAGTAGGTCTGATCTGAATGTCAGACAAATTCACTTTGCCCATGTGGTGTTTCTGAACAAGCCACCTTAGAATATGGACATGCACACTCTATGATAAAATATTACCTGGGAGGACAGGACTAGTATTTCAAATAAAGACTAGGTACTAGCATCCTAGGATGAAGTAGTTGACTGAATTAGTCTTTGAAGGAGGAAGTGGTGACCCATAAAGCTTGACCTGAAGACTCGCGGATCTCAAGAGTTGGTAACCATTAAAAATACAGATCTATTGAGCCCTCAAAAGCATGGCTAGCTGAGTTGATTATGTAAGTTTAACATACACACTTGACTTTGAAAACAATATAAAAAATGTAATGTATTAATAATTGCTTTGTATTACATGTTGGAATAATGTTTTGGATATACTAAAGAACATTAACATTTCTGTTTCTTTTTACTATATGACTATTAGAAAATTTAAAAATTAAATACTGACTTATTTGTAGCTTTCATTACATTTCTATTGTACAGTGCTGCCCTAGAAGTATAGTCTAGTGATGTTCTTTGGACTAGAGAAGAGGGCTTTTGAATCATGGGACTGGTATGTGCAGGCTTAATGGTGGCTGCTAGAAGTACGTCTTGCCCACATCTATTTTCCTTTGGGCAGAATCCGCCAGTATTAGTTTTTTAAGAGGATTTCTGCTGCTGAAGCAAATATGTATTATACATGTGTGTAGCAAACATGCATTATACAGGTGTGTAACTTGGTACTTTCTCTAATGATTGAATCAACTATTTGGCTTTCGAATCTAAAGCATCTTCCTGAGGATCCATATTCTTTACCTAACTCTGTTTCTATCCTGATCAGTTTCAAAAAGTCTGTTCTTTTCCCTGTTGCCCCATTACCTATTTTTATCCACCCCCCCCTTGTTTTTTATCTCCTATTATCTACTCATTTGAAGACATTTAGCACTATTCAAGGCTCCTGAAACCTTCCCTGACTACCTGGATCTTCATTAACCTCCCTTTACTGAACTTGGGTGCTTGATTTCTAAACTATCACTTTGATCTCACATAGCCTGTTGTTCCCATGTCACATAAAAGTGCAAGTCCTAGGACCAGCAGATGGCATAATGGTTACATTGTTGGACTCCCACATAGTCGACTGCAGTTCGAATCCCGTCCCTGGCAGCTTAAAATTCATGCTGGGCATGTGTGCATGCATGCCTCAAATTCTTTTTTTTTTTTAGTTTGGAGAGGTTTTTGCTATAGGGTGCATGCACTCACCAGAGAGACAGAGAGAGACAGAAGGTGAGAAATCAACCCCCCCCCCAGGGGAGATGGCCATGCCATAGTCCCTTCTCCTTCATTCTCCTCTAGGGATCCTGGGCACACATGCACATGCACCCAGCATGAGCCCAAGCCACCAGGTCCGGGACTCGAATCACATTCGACTACATGGGAATCCAGCAACATAGCCACTACACTAACTGCTGGTCCTGCATGCCTCAAATTCTGAGGAGAATGGAGGAGAAGGAATTGTGGCATGGCCATCCTCCTTGGGGGTGATTTCTCACTTTCTCTCTCTCTCTCTCTCTCTTTTCTAGCTCTGTAAAATGAGTTCCCAAATTCAAAAATCTCTCTTAAAATAAAAGTGCAAGTTCAGTCTTCTAGATCATACTTTATAAGTACTTGATTGCCTCATTGCTTTGCTCTACCTTGCTATGTCCTCTCATTATCCGTACCCCTTATGGAGAAGGGTGGCATGGGTGAGCAGCTTGAATCTAAGTGTCATGCTTTTTGAATTTGGGAACTCATTTTACACTTACCGTCATTCACCTAAATTGTGTGTTACAGGAAGAACTCAATAGCTTCAGACTCATTGTAATTTGTGTGCATTTGGCTCGGGGGCTGCTTTAAATGTGTTTCTTGTGAGCCTGATACAGTGCCTGAAGTTCCTGTGGCAGAAATACATTTCTTGTTATGTGTTGGTCCTTTTTGGCGTGTAGAAGTTCCATAAAAAGTAATGCTTATAATCCCTACACCCCCAGAAAGGAATGAGGTTGTTGGAAGATTCTAGGTAGGAGAGAGGAGAGCTCTGAGAGAAACACACACACACTCACACACACACACACACACACGTTAAGGAAAGGTGGGATGAAGAAAAGCACACTTGGCTGCCTTCTCAAATTTCCTGAGGGCTTGCCCTTTCCAGGGTCCAGAAAGAGTTTATATTCTTGCTTTTCTTTTCATTCCTACAGAGCTAAGGCTATAGGAATAAACCTTGAGTCAGTAAATCAACAGGGCTGAGAGATCAGTCAGTCAGTCAATCTTAAGAGCATTCTTGGATTTGTGGATGCCTTGAGAAGGATGCTTAGAGAACCCGAGGATAGGGTAGTTATTAAAAGAGATTAAAGGGTATTAGCTAGTGCCCCAGCAAGTTATAATTAAAAAAAAAGGAACAGAAAGGAAACAGGAGACTAATTTTTCCAGTCACTGAAATTTCAAGGAGGAGTGAGCTGGCCTGTGAACCATTACTGCTTTATATTAATTCTCCTGTATGGTTAAATCTAACCCAAATACACTTATTTCTCAGTTGAAAATGCCCTAGTCAATTTCACTGTATAATACAGAGAGGAGGCAGCTGAAGAAACCAAGCAGCCACATCAGCCTCAAATAGTATTATTCTCTGAAGGATCTTAAATCCTGCTTTGAAAATAAATGACTTGTTTCTAGGACATGCCCTTGACATGAAGAAGGGGAATTATCATGATGTCCATCTGGGGAAATTGAGTCTAAGGGAAGAATACCTAGAATTCTGGACAAGTGTGTGATTAAGCAGCAACTTTGTGGCATGCATCAAAAAAAAAAAAAGAAAATTGATTTAGTCCCTTTGCTGGTAGTTGGGACTTCATAAGGTCAGAGAGACCACTTATCTGATAAGATTTAACATGGTCCTTCTGGTTCTTCACTATCAAAAATCTCACCTACTTGGGACCAGCAGTTAGTGTAATGGCTATGTCGCTGGACTCCCATGTAGTCGACCGTGGTTCGCGTCCCGGACCCGGTGGCTTAAAGCTCATGCTGGGCGCGTGTGCGTGTGTGCCCAAGATCCCGAGAGAAGAATGGAGGAGAAGGGATTGCAGCGTGGCCATCCCCCCTGGGGGGTGATTTCTCGCTTTCTGTCTGTCTGTCTGTCTGTCTGTCTCTTTCTCTCTGGCAAGCGCTTGTTCCCTAAATCAAAAACCCTTCCCCCCCCCAAAAAAAAAAATCTTACCTACTTTAGTCAAAGATCTGACAGTCTCCATGAATACTTTTGCTTAATTTAAGACATCTCTATTGATATGCAAACATTCTGAGTAATGCCAGATTTAATTGATGCCATTCAATTACCCTTAGGTAAGGATTAGAGGTCTGGAGCTGTTTTTGGAGAGAGAAGCCTAAATCATAAGATTGTTGAGCAACTGATGCAAAAAAGGGATATACCAACTATACCTCCCCTCACATCTTTTGCAGAAGTTTAGCTTTGACTGTTATGTGCGATTCTATTATTTTAAAAGATTAGGCAACAATGAGTCTAAAGTTCTTGGTGTTCCCTAAGATGAAGTGTTTTTAAAAACTAGGCACATATCAAGATTTACAGAAAATGAACATCTGCTGATGCCAAGGTCTCTGGATTACTGGTTGACTTTTTCATTTTTTAATCCCTATATTCAGGATTACAAAAATTTAGGATAGTCTCACAATAGCTTCCTAGTCAATAATGGATTAGCAGCAACACATGTAGAAACAGCACTCTCAGAGGTGCCAGCTGACAGTCTGACAGAGGAAAAAAGAAACTTTAAAAAATCAGATGTAAGATTTTTCAAATGGCGCAGCTCTCTGAGATCAAGTAGAATAGGAACTAATAGTGCTTTATGTGCCAAGACCCCCTCAGATATCACCATATGCCTGTGAAACAATGACTGATTTTCATTAGGGTGACCACAAGACATTATAAAACTCTGTGATTAGATTTAGTTTTCTTGCCTGAGCTAAGAGTAGCCACAGAGAAGGGAAGTTCAGTGGATTAAGCTGCCAACTGAGGCAGGTTATGTAGATCATCCCTTTAATTCCTGAACATTTCTATATGGTAGGCATTATTTTTTTAAAGAATTATTTTATTTAACTTTCTTTCTTTTTCTTTCTTTCTTTTGGAGAGGTTTTTGCTATAGGGTGTGGGCACTTGCCAGAAAGGCAGAGAGACAGAAACTGAGAAATTACCCCTGAGAGGGGAGGGCCATACCACAAATCCTTCTCCTCTATTCTCCTCTCGGGATCTTGGGCACACATGCACACGTGCCCAGTGTGAGTTTAAACCACTGGGTCTGGGACTCAAACTGTGGTCAACTACATGGGAGTCCAGCAACATAGCCTTTATACCAACTGCTGGTCCCTCCCTATTTATTTATTTAAAGAATTATTTTGTTTTAACTTTATTTATTATAATTATCATTATTATTTTCCAGTTTGATCAGAGAGAGACAGAGAGAGAGAGAGAGAGGAAGTGAGAAAGCAAGCCACCAGGTCCGAGGCTTGAACCGTGGTCGGCCATGTGGGAGTCCAGCGCCTTTAACCACCATGCCACTTGCCGACCCCATATTTATTTATTTATTTTAATTTGACCAGAGAGGGACAGAGTGAGAGAGAGAAAGTGAGAAAGCAAGCCACCAGGTTCAAGACTCAAACCACAGTCAGCCATGTGGGAATCCAGTGCCCTTAACCATTACACCACCTGCCAGCCCCAGTATGCATTATTAAACCCATTTCAGAGATGAGAAAACTGAAGTTTGGAGGGTGAACGTACAATAGATTCGGTTCATTGGTGTAGTTACTACTTGAGGGTTCATGTCTTCCTTTCACCAGGTGATTAGTTGTGCCATTGAGGACAACTGCTCTCCCCTTACTGCAGTCATGTCCTCCTCTACCTCTTCTCACTCATGTATTCCCTTAGTGGAGAGTGCCTACTTCTTTCTGTCCACATTCCCAAATCCTTCTCTATTTCAAGATCTAGTTCAGGACCCATCTTCTCACACAGCGTTTTCTGTGCAGCATTACATGGTTTTCCTTTTTGTCTGATTTCCACAGCACTAGATTCCTCAGTGATTACTTCCCATCCATCCATAATATTTATCATGCCTTATTCTATATGCATGTGGTGAGCTTTGCCTCCTCATTTAAAGGTTGCTACTTTAGGTCATAAGCATCATCTGTCTTTTTTCTATTTCTTAATTCTGTGAAACACTTATTTACTCCTAGTATATTCTTTTCTTTTCTTTTTTTTTTTTAAAGATCTGTCTTTTTTCTATTTCTTAATTCTGTGAAACACTTATTTACTCCTAGTATATTCTTTTTTTTTTTTTTTTAAAGAGAGATTTTTGCTATAGTGTGTGTATGCTTGCCAGAGAGACAGAAAGTGAGAAATCACCCCCAAGGTAGGGAAGCCATGCTGCAATCTCTTCTCCTCCATTCTCTTCTAGGGATTTTGGGCTTGCATGCACACACACTCTGTGTGAATTTCAAGTTGCCAGGTCCAGGACTCCAACCATGGTCAACTATGTGGGAATCCAGGGATGTAACCATTACATCTGCTGGCCCCACCTCTAGTAAAGTCTTGACTGTTTAAAATGCCCAATGACAAATATGTATAGTCTCTTCAGTACTTGTGCCTTTTTGACTAGTTTGTAGCCATCTGTGTCCTATTCTGAAATACAAACCTTCAAATCTGACTTTAGGAATGTCTGGTATTATTTTAAGGATTCTTTCTCCACTTTTTGTTGACTCTGCTTATGGCATGCCTGGGAATCTTGTGGCCTAAATACTACCCAAGCATAAGGACATCTTTTTCTAAGGATAGACATCCCCAAGGATAGTCAATATATTGGACAGTGCATTGATTATTTGTTGTAGTAGTAAAAATTAGGCAAAGATAAAGCAAATTTCTTCTCCATAGTCTAGTCTCACTGTTCTTTATCTATCCCAATGTGTCTTTAGCCAGAGTAGTTTCATGCACAGTTTCTTCTACCCCCTTGCCTCCCTCCCCTCCTCAGTCCGCCCAGTCCATAGTGATTGCTGGTGCCTGTGTCTCCTTCCATTCCCAGGAGTCCCTGTCCTTTGCTGGTATAGACCCTTTACTCTCTTCCATTCTTTGCTGGTAAGGTCACTTCATCAAACTGAAGCTCATTAAAGGAAAAGGCAGAGAAGCGATTCAGCATCCTGACCCCAGATATTGTAGCTGAAAAAGCCCTTTGCCTTTTATATTTCAACCTGAATAGGTGTATGACTCAGTAGTGGAAGGATTTGTAGCTGACACTCAATAGAAGCTGCTCTCGAATTTTGACAAATCCCATCTTGAGCCAAGAAGAGAAACAGATATTGATCCTAAGTGTACCTAATTCATCTCTGCACTTGTAATCCCAAAAGAAAATGCCTTCTATGACCAGAGGGCAGTCAATATTTTTTCCATCTTGTAAAATAAATAGCAGTTATTTTGGTGTGTCTTCATGTGTCCGGGGCACCAGGAGTAAACAAAGAGTTGATTTTTTTCCCTCTTTTTACAGCCGAGTTATAATAACTACCGGGTCCCTTGTTTGGGTTAATTAAGACCACATCAGATAATTTGTATTGATGAGTTAGGAGGGGCAATTGTATTATACTTTGCCCACCTTAACAAAGAAGCCTCATTCCCCTGACTGAGAAGTGGTATATCTGCTGAGACTCAGTTGGAGACATCCAATAAATTGCAAGAGAATTCATTTCTGGGGACTCTCTCTCTGACTCTAGCAGTATTACAGTTTTAGCCACACAGGGGAGGTGTTCATACCAGCCAGGGGTCTACTTATAAACACGGCTTTATTTATTGTCCTTTCTCTCCTTTACCTGTGAGACTAGAGTTAGTTATGGAAGAACTTCCAGAGGGTCAACAGGTCAGGCCAGAAAGAGAACTGTTCTGTTTCCACAATCATTCTGTATATTCTGAACCCACATGGAGGGTCACAAGTTGTTGGAAATACTGAAAAACTGACTTTTGTCTATATTGATCCACGCTCCACATCATTTCCCAACCACCTCAGGTCAACTTCTACAAACAAGTACAGAATCTCTTTGAAATGGCACATGTCAAACACTATGCCTACATGTGGGCAAACCCATCTGCTCAGTTTTTGTTTTTTCTACCCATTAATAATCATTTCGTTTGTTATAACTGACTAGTTGCTTCAGATAGACCAACCTACTAGCTTCTTGAAGACTAAAAACAATATCAGACATTAAACTTGGATTATTCACAGCCTTGAAGGGATATTAGTTTTGAATTACCAATCTTTTGATTTTGTCAAGTTAAAGAATACTCTAGATTTTTGCAAATTTCTCTTGGTGCCCTGTCAGAATTCTCACCTGACAGAAGCCTTACCCAGACAGGCAATTCTGATTTCCTCACAGTGTGCCAGATCCACTAGGTGCTGGGCAAAGAAGTCATCCTGACCCAGCAATCAGGTGTTTGGGGAATTTTGTGCATGTTTTTCACATTCTAGCCAAACCGACCTGCCCCTTCTTCCTGCTTCGCCACAGACTCTCCACTGTGGCTGCTGTCTGCTCCTGGAATGTCCTCTCTGCCATCTGCTCATATTAAAATGGTGCCCTTGCTGGTTTTCCCAAGCCCCTTATGAGTAAGCCTATGGATTCTACACCCCAGCTTTGGGAAATTTCCTTGAAAGGCAGGAGAGAGTCAGGTCCAAGGCCTATCCTACCCATCAATGTGAAGATGAATGGAAAATATGCTGGCCAAAGCTAACAAGAATTGTTTCTTACAATAGAACATTCCCACCTAATATGAATTTATATCTAAATACAGATAATCTTAGCAGAAATATAGAAGCCAAAAGCTCATTAGTATGAATGGGCAAATGACACATTTAAATGAAAGAGTG
>NW_006199830.1:596084-602850 GCF_000334495.1 Tupaia belangeri chinensis | reverse complement strand
AAGAGTGTAATTTGATGTGGCATTAGAAGTCCTATGTTTAGTCTTGGCCCAAAGTAACTCTGTGTCCTTGGTTAAGTCACTTAATATTTCAGGGTTTCAGTATCCTCATCCTCAAACATGGGGTTTGGGATTAGATGGCCTCTAAGTCCCCTGCTGCTTTAATATTCTATGAGTCTGTATCTCAAAGGCATGTAAATAAGCCATTTGGGAAGATTTACATTGTTTTCTTTATAACTATAATGCAGAAATAGAGATATTGGGCTTATCTCAGCATGCTTAAAACTCAAGAAATATCAAGCTTATGTTGTGAATCTCTTTAGTGGATCAAAGCATTTACCAAGGTTCTTCTTCAACACTTTCATTTTCTAGGGTTCCAGGGATGAAAAAGTGTGGTGTACATCGACAAAACTAGTACTCTTACAACACAAATTGTCTGTAGCATTACATTATATAACTAATGCATTGACCTAGTTAATTTATGTCTACATAGTCATCATCTTGGGTTATATTTGGGAAAAAAAAACAACCCTAAATTAAAAAAATAATATCAGCGATGGTCTCTTCTGGTTCCTGGTTCCTCTTACCAAAGATGAAACTATAATGCCTAGACCAACTTAGGTAATTACAAATTTCAAGGTATGAATGCCTTAGCTCCCACTCAGTTCATCTTTTTGGTTGTGTGCTTTCTCCCATAATGTCATAGGCTGTACACACTGTAAGCATGTAAGCATTCATAGCACTGAGATAACACGTAGGCATATATTTATTAGTTGTATTTGTATACTTACAATGTCTACCCACTAATAAAAAAAGCATTATTAAGATCCATGGAGACTTATTTAAAGATAACCCATAGACTTCAAAACTCCATCTCTTTGATCTTTCTAGGCAGAGCCTGGCATAGGCAATCACCACTTGGTTTGTAGCTTATCCAAAGTCATGTAGTAAACCCAGGCCAAACCTAGATTTCTCACTTAACTGGCTATTTAGAGTTGGGCCTGAAGCAGGGGTTGTTAGTTCTCAGTCTATGTTTTGTCTCACATATCAAACTAGCTTTTATTCAAGTTTCATCAATGTTTCAACATCTCACCTAGTCTTTGCCTGAACACATCACATAATTGGAGTCTATGTTAACTCAAATAGCCAATTTGGCCTTAAGACTGTTGTTCCAGATTTTGATCAGCAATTAGATGCTCAGTGAGTTACACTCCTTTGTCTTAGTTTATCCTCTGCTCCCCTGGTTACCATGGTGCCCCTGTTATGTTTGAAAACAACTTCAGTGTTCTTTACACATCACCCTCTAGTCTTCCTCTACCAGGCCTTGCCAGGCTCAGCTTTCCTATTCTATTCTCACTTTCATTCTTCACACTGTGTTTCCCCTCCTTCAGGTATTTCTCATTGTCCTTGGGAAAACATTGTGCTCCAAATAGAACATGATTCCTTGGATGTTCTCTGATCAGTGTAGGGAATGAGGGAGCTGCTATTCACTGTGAACACAGTACTACTTTTCCATCAAGCACAGACTCATCAGTTTTCACTTATTGCTTTGTTAAGGAGTGATGAATTTGCTCAATCCTTCTGTTGGTTTCTCAGCAGAAGGCAGGCAGAGGAGCAATGGACTTGATTTCAAGAATCTCTTTTCTGCTAGAACACTGAAGAGCTTGTCAATATCTTTTCTAGGTGCATTTTGTCAAACGGATATTCCAATAGACAGCCATTAGCACCTCATCCTACGCTTCAGAATCACATTTGGGAGAATTTACTTTGACTGATCACAGCTTGCAGGGATCATTTGGTTCTATGGATCCAATCTTATGTTTCAAAAGCCATTTCCTATCAGTCATGTTGTGTTGTACCCCTTGCTCATACTGATTTGCAAAGAACAGGGTAGAAATAGGGCCTTCGATTGTCTTTGAGGCTTGTCTGAAGGAAAGAACAATCTCCCTCTCCATCTCTCTCCTACCCCAGTGCCAGCCATGAAGATAAAACATATCACTTCTCCAAAAATATCTGATGAAAGTAAATTATTATCCCATTGACATTGAGATGGTAAATTGCACAGTGCTCTTCCCAGGCCTTAGCAATATGGATGTTTTTCTTTCTAGGAATGTATCTGATTTGGGAAGTTTATTGTCCTATGGATTGGAATATGGCTATCAGTCAGATAAAATCATCAAAGGCAGAGCAACTCTGATTCTTACAATAAGTTGTGGATGTATTTTCATTAGGGTGCCAAAGTAGAGGAGATTCAAGGATATAATTCTCTTCTATAAGAAAAACAGTAATATAGGGAGAAAACACAGTTTAATAGGCCAAAGGGAAAAAATTCAATTGGTGACAATAACAATAGATTTTACAGGAAAATATGTGATAAGAAAGAAACATGCATTGTTTGGGACACCTGTAGTTAATTATTGCAGCTAAAGACATTAAAATCAGTTTCTTTGCTCATATATCTTCATAGAGTGTTTGGCAATATTAAATGACAAAGGCTTAATAATCAAAAGTACTGAGTTAGCAAATGTTTTCTAATTTTAATAACTTCTCGTTGTAATTACCAAGTCTTAGAGTGAAATGATTTAATTAGAAAGTAATCAAGAAGTGTCTACTGTTAATTGAAGGAATTATAAAAGATCTACATTTTTAATATATTTCTGGTGTATTAAAATTAGAGTTTACCATAATTATTTTTAAACCACCCTGATGAAGAATGTTTGATATGGGAGCAAAGCATTTGATATTTCTAGCATGGCATCCTTCATTGAGAATATGGAAGGATTACAAAATTTCATCCTTCTTGTCTAGGAAAATAGTAGTAATAATGATAATAATAATAGAAGCTAATATTTATTGAGAATTTGCCATCTATCAAAAAATTATTTAGAACAGAAACTGTGTTTGTTTTATTCACCAGTATTATCTTCTTCAACAAATTTGAAATTATGTTGAAAGAACACAGTGTAGAGTCAGGAATAAGAGACAGCTACAAGGCCCCCAATCTCAGTTTTAGTGTTACCATCCTCGTTGGCACCTCTTTTGGGGTGAGTAGACTTATTTATACTTTCCTTACACTGCAGGGTGTAACATGTATTTCTATACACATGTAGTGTAGTTCTGGTAGCAAAGACATTGTCATAGACCTTAGAGTACAAATTTCCATTGCTTTCTTGCTGCCCATTGTTTATCCTTAATAATGGTCAAGAAGTCAAGTACTTGGTATTAATGGGTATTTGTAGGGTAGAAGTAAATGGAATAGACCTTTAAAGGCAGAGGAGGGAATGAAGAGAAATAAAAGAAATTAATGTTAATTCCATGAATGTAGGAGTGTTTTTACTAAATATTAGAAAGAAAAAAAAATCATTTGGCTTTGTATTGCTGATGTAGAGCCAAGGAGGTGATATATATCTTTACATATTTAATTGTACAAAACAATTATTCCCATGGACAATGTAGAAAATTCACCTATTTGCTAACCCCACTCATCTCTTGCTGTCCCTCCTGGGCCCATCACTATAGTATGCTTGCCTCACCATCCATAGTCTTTAGTAACAGTGAATTACCAGAGACTTAATAGTTATCTGGGGTTTAATGACTCTTCTGTGCGTTTTGCACCATCAACTCTTCCTGGACTCTCATTAATCCCAGGGGCAATGGCTTAGACCATGATCATTATTGCTTTAACAAACACTTCCAGGATCCGACAAGAGTGACTTCCCATTTATCTTCTATGGAAATTCATTCTGCAGGAGTGACAGTGTCGGTTTAGGAGACGCCAGCTATTGTCTTGAAGTTAAAAAAAAAAAAAGGTCTTTTTGCTCTCTGCACTTATAATATTGAAGGACAAAGACAAAAGCTAATTAAATGTTATAGTTTCTGGCTTTCTAAAGACAGAAATGTTGGCCAACTTCCTTTGGAAAAGTTTCATTAGTAACATAAGGAGAAGTTTGGCCTTTATATAGGTAAAAGCTAAGGGGAGGGCAAGATGGATATAGCAAGTAGATGAGGAATGGATAGCCTGAAAGAGTTTTTAAAGAAAGTAAAAATTTAACTGACGAAACCAACAGATGCATGAATTAATCAATACATACATTTTATGTTTGTTATTGACTTTAACTTTTGTAGACAATCTATAACAAGTGTTGGCTTAGTCACTTCAAAGCAGGAGACAGTGGCACAGCAGTAAAATTCAATGCCCTTCAAGGATGATTCACATGGGAAGGGTCCAGGTTCACATTCGGAGACTTCCCTCAGTACAATACAGTAGGGTACATATTCCCATGACCCAGAGCTGCCTGAGTTGGGGCTGGATTGTATCATTGAGACCCTGTTGAGGGCTCTGTCTTTCTTTGTGTCTCTGTGGTGTCTGAAATAAAGAAAGAAAATAAAAATTAACAAAGAAAATGGAAAGCTAAACTCACAGTTCATGCGTGGTGTGTTATGAACAGAATATGCTTCAGTTATGTACAATTGCAATAGTTCATTAAAGATCCAGATTGCATGAGAAACTTTACAGTGTATCATTATTAAAGACTACATTAATCAGATTAATATAAATAACATAAAATGTAGAGTATACTCAAACACACTCTCTGAGAATAGCATTAAAGCAGGAATAAGTCCAATGTATAATTGCATACTTTATACCAACTCCTAATATTTATTTAGAAAATTCCATTATCTAATTTCAGAATCCCAACATCTAGTTTTAGGCTCTACTCTGGTACAAAAATGTCTGTATACTCCATATGTATTGTTTGTTTTGAGGTTTATCTTCAATGTTGATCACTGGCTATAAGAGAAAGACTTTCCTCCCTTTTCCTGTTTCCACTTCTCTAAGCATTTTTTTTTTTTAATATTGTAGAAAAAGGAAGGAGGAAATCTTATGGAACATCTCCTATGTCCAGTTTTTTACTGCCACTGACCTCACATTATCTAAAGCACAATATAGGGCAAGCCATATAACTTCTATAGTTGCTCCTGTCCTCATTAAGTCTTAAGGCATATAGAAAAGGCTATATTGAGACCAGTAGTTGGCATAATTGCTATGTCACTTGGTTCTCATGTAGATGACCACGGCTTAAACTCACACTGGGCGCATGTGCGTGCATGCTCAAGATCCCAAGGGGAGAATGGAAGAGAAGGGATTGAGGTGTGACCATCCCCCCTGGGGAGTGATTTCTTGCTTTTTGTCTCTCTCTCTTTTTCAGGTGAGTGAACACACCGTATAGCAAAAACCTCTCCAAAAAAAAAAAGAGGAGGCTGTATTACAAGATTGTTAAAGTCCCACATGGTTTAAGGCATATAATTCAAAGTGAGAAAATATGTTTTGCCTTTGCCCTCCTTAGAGCCATTTTCCTTATCATTTTCTAAGCTGTTAGATGGATACTGCCATGATTTCTTCTTGTCATGGTAGAATGTTTTTAGTTTAATCATATACCTTTCTGGTTAGTCCTTGAGACTGAGTTTTCAAAAACACAAAGTGAGAAAATTAGATTAAATATTGGTCATCAAAACATTTAGAAAAAAAAAGGGAGGTAAAGCATTAATGGGACAAAGAATTGTAGTATTATCTACTGAAGATATTTTCTAGTTTAACCAACTGAACTAGGGAGAAATGTTCACATAGTGAAATATTCACTTTGTAAGCTAAAAAGATAATTCAAAGTATAAAAAATTAAAAAAAAAAGTCGTACTGCATTTTTGCATAGAAAAGCATGTCATGACTTTTTCAAAGACTCAATATTTCAGGGGGAAAAGGGAACATGTTTTTATAAGTTCAGAGAAAGTTAGAATACCTGGAGTAAATGTGAGCTTCATTGTCTCTTCATTGTCAAGAATTTCCTCTTTATAACTTTCTCCATGAGTTTCATGTTTGAGGAGTATTAATTAACACTAGTATTTATTTAATGATTGTGTTTTTCAATATTGATTTATCATAGACTTACCTATCATCAGAACTTGAACTTAAAATGAAATAATCAGATTCTATGATTCCCGCCCTACCCCTCCATCCTACTCCACCTCACAAATATATTAGCCCAAACAATATTATGACTAAGAAAGTGTCTGTTTCTTTCTTTCCTTTTCTTTTCTTTCTTCTTTCCTTCGTTATTTTTGCTATAGGGCATGTGAGCTATCCAGAGAGAAAGAAAGCAAGAAATCACTCCCCAGGAGGGATAGTCACACTGCAATCCCTTCTCTCTTCTCCTCTTGGGATTTTGGGCACACATGCACATATGCCTGGTCTGAGTTTCATTCTGCTGGGTTGGGGAATAGAATCACAGTTGACTGTATGGGAGTCCAGCAATGTAACCATTATGCCATCTGCTGGTCCTAGTGTTTCTTATGTAAGTTTTCGAGATACTTAAAATTCCTTCTTGGGCTCACTTCTACAGCAAGTGTCCTGAGGGTCTTTGTGCTAAATTTGGTAGTTAGTTATTTACTAGACCAGGGAACTAAGGTTTGTGACTTACCCAGGGTAACAAAAGTAACCAGTGGTAGAATCACACATCTTCTCTCATATTACTTAGTTTTTGTCCTAAAAAACCTGTGGAGGTATCACAAACTCCATGATCCCAACTGCTACCATGGCATGTTGTATTTTCCTCAAGTATATGTCATCTCTTCTCCTTAAGTAGGGCTATTTTATTAGCCCTTTATTCTCTTTATTCTTCTGGACAATCATGTTTTCTTTGGTCTTCTTGATGATCAAGAAGACTTCAGCAGACTTCTTCAGCATTGCCTCTGAACGTCCCTTGAACTTAGG
>NW_006199830.1:595513-596053 GCF_000334495.1 Tupaia belangeri chinensis | reverse complement strand
CTCTTTCACAGTGGTAGTGTTTACCCTATATTACTGTAATAATCTATCTGTAGGTCTGTTTAATAATGATCAAACTACATTAGGTCATGGAACATAGTTTATTTTTTTAATTCAATTATGGTGCTTCTAATCAGGAATGAATAAATGCATGTGGACTGTATGTCCACAAGTAATTAAGAGGGTAAGACTAAATATTTGGGGATGGGAAGAAGCATGGATTCATTACTACTTGCTCAAATATGATCTGCTTTTTGGTGGAAATAAGGAGAATAAAGACAAAAAAGCCCTGCTTTCAATATTTACATGTAAATTGATGGAAGCCATTTCTTAGAGAGGAAAGATTTCCTAAACTGTAGAGACATGTAAATTACTTGTAAAAATTAAGAATTTGGGAGAAAGTAAATTCCTAGTTTACAGAGATGACTTTAAGAATCAAAACTTGTCACATTCTCAGGGATCTTATTGATTGATGGATTGGAGAGGTTTTTATTATAGGGCGCATATGCTCACCAGAAGGACAGAGAGACAGAAAGCAAGAAA
>NW_006199830.1:585430-594784 GCF_000334495.1 Tupaia belangeri chinensis | reverse complement strand
GGGCACGCACGCACATGCTCCTGGTGTGAGTTTAAGCCACTGGGTCCGGGACTCGAACCATGGTCAGCTAAATGGAAGTTTAGCGACATAGCCATTATGCTAACTGCTGGTCCCTCAGTGATCCAATTGATAAAAAGATCCTGGACTGAAAAGGCACTGAAACTTACTTATGCTAGCATTGGAGGTGACGTTTCTCAGAGTTCTCTCCATGTCTGTATTTAGGTATACCGGAAATATGAAAACCCAAATAATTTACCTGTTTTTTTCCAGTCATACGTTTTATAAGTTTATGCTCCCTTTCCTTCTTTCAATATCAAATGTGTTTCTCACTTCTCTGTCCAAAATGTAAGTATGTGTGCTTCTTTGTATCCTAGAAATTTTTCTAACCTTCCAAGTTTCCACTGTAGAATTAAGTAAACTCTTTGTCAAACATCTTCAAGTTTATCCTGGAAACCTGTTGTGAAAAAACAAACAAACAAACAAACAGACACAATTGAAAAACTTTTCTCAAAGAAATTGCTGAAACTATCCCCCTTTTGCCTAAGTCCAAAGTGGGATGATTGATATTTTAAAAGCAAAACGTGTATAACTGTCACCAGAGTGATGCAATGTAATCTCACTTTCAGAAAAGTGTACAATGTAAGAATCCTCTGAAGTGCACTATGGCCATAATGGAGAATATTTCTCCACATCTGAATTTTTCAAGGAAAATAATTTTTGAACAAATTTGAAATAATAACATCTATTTGTACAGGAAATAGGCTTAAGTGACTATATTTTAGTAATATGAATTAATTTAAAAATGTCTCAATATAAGTACATACATTTACATAATTTAGGTTAAAAATGTAGAGGGAATGGAGACAATGAACATATCATATTTATCAAATCCCAGATACCAGCATGAGGAGCCCCCAGTTTTGTAAACTGAAAGATTGCATTGAGTTCATTGCAAGGATATTGACTTTCTTTTTTAAAGGCTTACTTGTTTATTTCATGAGTGAGAGAAACAGAGATAGATAAACAGACTCCAATGAGGTGTTTTTTTGTTTTGTTTTGTTTTGTTTTTTTTTTAGAGATTTTCGCTATAGGGTGCGTGCACTCGCCAGCCAGAAAGAGAGAGCGAGAAATCACCCCCCAGGGGGGATGGTCACGCCACAATCCCTTCTCCTCCATTCTCTTCTCGGGATCTTGGGCACGCACACACATGCGCGCCCGGCATGAGTTTTAAGCCACCGGGTCTGGGATGCAAACCGTGGTCGACTACGTGGGAGTCCAGCGACATAGCCATTATGCTAACTGCTGGTTTCCTCCAGTGAGGTCTTGAGACCATGACCTACTCCTAGCTTCTGTCAGCCCAGATTATGGGCACAAGTGCATCTGGTGTACGTAGGGACATCTTTAGATTTAAACTAACAACTTTCTCATGTGGCTCTGCCTTTCAGATGATGGCTTATTACCACTGTACCATTGCCCACCCTCTGATCTTCTTACTCTGGGTTGATATCTGTCTGGGATAGTTGAGTCAGCTATTTCGTAGCAACTTTCTAACTGCTGCAAAAGCAGTGACAATGACTAAACTAAAGGAGTAATTTGACATATAAACATGACGACTGATATAACGAGCACCAGAATGACCAGGTTCATCACAGCATAATCTAATTTACTAAATATGGGTAGGTTCTCAGTTCTTTCCATCCTAGATTTCAAAATCGAAGAGAAAATTTTGAGTCCAGCTAGACGAAAAAGTCACTTTGTACAAAGGGAAAAGTATAATAATTTGAACAATTGATCTCATATCAGACGAACTACAGAAGGTAGAAGACAGTGGAATACTATGTTGAAATTTCTTAAAGAATAATAATTTCATTCTTAAAAATTATTTTATGTATTTAGGAAAAATAAGCAAAAATATTTATACATTGAATATAAAATACATTTTAATCTAGGTGAATTGATTACCAGTCAAATTTTACTCTAGGAAATGACAAGGAGCACATGCATGATGAATGAACAGGATTGACAGAATGAAACCTGTATCTTCAAGAAATAACAAAGTGGATCGAAAATGATATATATCTGGAACACCATAAAAGGCTACTTTTTGGTTAATTCTTTAAAATATCTAATATTGTTTAAAGCAAAAATTATAACACTGTGGCAACCTTACATTGTTGCAAGGTTTTAAGACATAAGTCTTAAAAGAAGTAATACAATATTAGCTTCATGAAGGTTGGAAACATCAGAGTGGTGTGTTTTAATCTTTAAGCAACTATTACTAATACTCAGAGGCATAACTAAACATCCAATATACAGATAAAAATACAATTCAAAAATAAGATTCAAACAATGAAGTAAGACATAAGAAATGGGAGAAACTACTGAGGTCTACAGTTTCTTTCAATGTGTATCAACATAGAGGATGGATTAATGAATAACTAGATAGGTACGTGAAAAAGCAATTGTTGTACAGCAAGTGTTAATAATTCGATCAGGGAACAGCAGATGGCATAATGGTGACATCACTGGACTCATATATGCCCACTGTGGTTTATGTCCTGGACCCAGTGATTTGAAACTCACACTGGACACGTGTGTGTGCCCAAAATTTTGAAAGGAAAATGGTGGAAAAGGGATTGTGGCGTGGTCATCCACCTGGTGGTATGATTTCTCATTTTAGTCTCTGTCTCTGTCTCTGTCTCTCTCTCTCTCTCTCCCTCTCTCTGTTTCTTCAGTGAGTGCACATGCCCTATAGCAAAAATCTCTTTGAAAAATAGTTAGGTCACCTAATTGTGCTATGCATTTGACAATTTCAAGAATAAAACATTGGAAATTACTCCTCCCCCCAAAAAATGTGTGACAATATAAGTTTCAAAAAACAGAATTAATGATGTTTGTTTTTAAGATTCAGTAACTTTTAGAGACAAGACTATGGCACAACAGTAGCATAAAATGTTCTGCTTGATGGACCCATGTGGGAAGGTTCTGGGTTTGTGTCTAGAGACTTCAGGGCATCATGATCTGGGTCTAGTTGGTGCTGAGGTGGGTCATGATGTCAGAATCATATTGTGGATGCTTTCTCTTTCACTCATGAAGAAATAAACTTTTAAAAATTTATACAAGTTAAAAAAAACACAGAACTCTTAGGAAAGTATAATGTATAACAAGTTTTATGACAATGTTCAACTAAGACCTGAGAATTAGTATTATATGCATCATATTTTCTCACATCAATATAGTGGAATGAAGTATCAATAGCAAAAATCTTCAGTAAATCCCTTTATTTGGAAACTAAAAGTCACATTTTAAATAAGTTTTATACAAAATAAATTACAATACAAATTGTAAAATATCCAGAAGGTAAAACAATGAAAATACACCTGAGGTGTAACAAAAATGTTATTTAGAAGGAAATATATAATCCTGAATGCATACATCGAAGAGAAAATATCAATGTTCAGAGTATTCAAATTTTAAAAAATAAAATGAGAAAATAGAGATGAGAAGCTAATGAAATAGGAAATAAATGGCAAACCAAACTAAGCTTGTTTCTTTGAAATAGGCTCAATTCTTGCAAAATTAGTGAAGAACACTGAAAAAGACACGAATACAGAAGAACAGAAACAAAAACAGGCATGTGAGCATATGTAATTTATGAAATCTTTAAAATGTTCATAGAAATTGCATATTATGAAAAACCTGTGCATGTATTTAAACAGTTTTGCACCAAGATACACTTGCCTTTTGATAGAATTTTGCTGTAAACTTTTTGAATTTCCCTCATTTACCAAGTATACAAAATTCCAGTACATTATTCTAATCAATTAAAATATTTACCTGGGAAATTTAAAAGAAATAAATAATTTCCTATATGCAAATAGTTGACCTAAATTTCAACAAGAAATATTTTCATATACATTAAAGAATTAACATTCTATTTACAAAACAAGTGCAAACACTGTAATTGTTATGCCAAAATATCAGTGAGATAATACCTACTTTTTAAAAAGCTTTTTAGAAAGAAGAGACATTTTCAAACTCATTTTAGGTAGCTAGCAAAATTTTGCAAAATGTAAGTAAATATACAATAGGAAAAAATTTATAGACCTTAAAATACAGCGGTAAAAATATCCTCAATAATATATTTGGAAATCAAATTTGCAGCATTTACATGAAACAGCTACAGTGACAATTCCACTAATAACAACCAAATAGTTTTTATCCCAAGATGTAAAAGGAGTTCATTTATACAATATATAAAAACCCAATTCTCCATATTAATAGTTACAGTAAAAGATCCATATGATTAACTCACTACTTTGAAAAACCTTTAAGGGACACAAACACTATCTGTTGATGATAACGTGTATAATAATATCTTTAACTGGACTAATATATAGTGTATTCACCCTGGAAAAATTCATTTTTCAAGCTGTAATAATATACACTGATTGAATGTATAAAAAATTAATTAAGGAACCAGAGGGTAGCATAAAGGTTACTTCACTGGACTCCCATGTAGTTAACCACAGTTCAAGTCCTGGACCTGGTGACTTGAAACTCAAGCCAGGAACGTGTCATGTGTGCTCAAAAGTCTGAGAGGAGAATGGAGGAGAAAGGATTGCAGTGTGGCCATCCCCTCTGGAGGATGATTTCTTGCCTTCTGTCTCTCTGGTGAGTGCACATGCCCCATAGCAAGAATCTCTCAAAAATTAATTAAAAAACACTGAAAAAATGAAAAATAAATAATTGTGAACAATGTAAATAGAAATAAGCAATTTTATTTAATGAAGGATTACTAACAACTACAGAAAAAATTTATTTTTCAGATAAAATGTAAAGAATTCTTAAATTCAGGAGCAAACAATCTACCACCACTATGTCCTAACTAAAACAACAACTAAAGAAGGAGGAAAAAAATAAGAGCAGTAATGATTGGAAATAAGTAAACTATATTGTGAATTATATAACTGTCTACCTAGAAAATTCAAAATATTGTAGTGATTAAGGTGGCTGGATCCTACATGACTAACTGTGCTATTCAAGTACTGGAACTGGCAAATCCAGAAACACACCTGGCACCTGTGCATGCCCCAAATCCCTAAAGGAGAAATGGAGAAGAGAGTGCAGCATGGCCATCTCCTGTAGGGGTGCTTTCTCGCTTTCCCTCTCTCTCTCTGTCTCTCTGGCAAGTGCATATGCCTTCTGGAAAATAAATTTATAATTGAAAACAGTCATATTCACCAGTAGTAATCTATAGGAAAATGCATTTGGAAGAACAGTATTTTTCTGTTTAAGTTTTATACTTTGAATTATCATATTGAAATCACATGGGCTCTGGAAACATGTTGAAAAGAACATGATAACATGTTTCTTTATTATGCTTTAACATCCATGAAAATCTTTCTAATCTTTCATAATTTATATATCTGCTGTAAGTTTTTGATATATACCTTTTATCAAGTTAAGAACACCTTTCATTAGCTATTCATAATCAAGAATTTTTAAAATTACAGATGAACTGATGGATTTTCTTTACTGACTGAGATAGTCATATTGTTTTCTTCCGTTAGTATATGCATAAAGTTAAATTCACGTTTTTGACTGAGATATTTCTGCATTTCTGAGTAAAATCCTACCTGGTAAGGATATAACCTTATAAATGCACAAAAGGTCCAATTTTTAATGCTTCATTTAGCAATTTTGTGTCTATACTTATAAAAGGGTTAGTTCATAACTTAATACTTTAAAATATGCTTGTCCAATTTTGATGTCAAATTTGTGTTAGTATAATGAAAAATTTTAAGCCCTTTTATTGTTTTCCCCTTCTTTGAAATAATTTGTATAATAGGTTTTTCTCTTTCATGACATCTGCATGTTAGTTTTACTAGAGTACTTATCTATATTTTATAATTTGTTTTTATTTTCATTCTTACATAGTTTTTTAAAAGTACTATTCCGTCATGCTTAAAATATATTTGTATTTTAATTTATGTACTTTCTGTTCCAAACGCTTTATAAGTTTGAGCTATTATTTCTTTTATTTCATATATTTGTTTATTCATTCCCTTATTATCATTGTTTACCTCCTCTGTTACTTTTTAATTGTTCAAGTTAGCACTAACTTGTTACTTTTTTCTAAAGCAACACCTCTTAAAAACTGTTGATATACTATATTGCTTCTTTGCTTTTTTTCCTATGTAATTAAAAATATTATAAAAAACCAACTAATTCATTTCTGATCTTGTTCTTTCTACTTTAAGTTTTCAATCCCCTTAGTAGGCATTAGAGTTGAAACTTAATTCATTTTCAATCATTATAACTTTAAATTAGCACTTGTATAGTTAAAAGCTACTTTTTAAATATTTTACAATTTTCATTGTAATTTCTTTCTTAACTCACAAATCATTTAGCAATCATTAAAACAATACAACTTTTTTTTGACTGCCTTATTTCTGTTAATTTTTAATTTAATGGCATTGTGATCAATGAATATGGCCTTTCCAAGGAATTTTTGTGTTTGAAATTGCTTGAGATTTGTTTTCTGATTTCATTTATATACAGTGAAGAAAAGATGTTTTATATTTACTTGAAAAAGCATATTATTTTGGGACCAGTAGTTGGTGTAATGGCTATGTCGATGGACTGCCATGTAGTTGACTGAGGTTCGAGTTCTGGATTTTAGCCACAAAGATAATAAATATCTTATTAATTATTTGCCTGAGTTGGGAAAAAACTTAAATGTGTGGAAGTGAGAACACCTTTATATGGAAGGTGCACATGAATTGTTTCTTAAAAATCAACATGTTATTGTGTAAGTATCTGAAATCACATTTTCTTTCTTTGATAAAAAGAATCAATATGGAGACATTTGTGCAAATGCTAGAAAAATCATATTATCTTTATTT
Source organism: Tupaia belangeri chinensis (assembly GCF_000334495.1). NCBI lineage: Eukaryota > Metazoa > Chordata > Mammalia > Scandentia > Tupaiidae > Tupaia > Tupaia belangeri. The sequence goes on along the minus strand of NW_006199830.1, from coordinate 587,876 downwards.
ATTTGCCAGAATGTAATTCTAAATTGGCCATTAGATAAATATTTTTATGTTTTTATTTAATACTTTCATATTGGTAAAGATTTATTGTCATTTTAATGTGTCAGTCCCTGACAGATCTGTTTTAAAATTTCCTCTGTAATTATGTATTAGTCATTTGTTCTGAAAATTTTTGTCAGTTTAGTATGACATATTTCTTCCTTGAACAACCCTCTCCTCTAACTTATTAATTAAAATTATTTTTAGTTTTCAAAGGTTAAATTTATTTATAATTCATAGCTAATTAAATTTACAAATTTTAAAAATCCGTTCCTCTGTTCATCACTGGGAGTCTTACGTAAGTACACATTCTTGCTGAAGTGATACTTTAATAGTTTCTATGATGAAAATTTGTGGGTAATAAACTCACTTGGTAATTTTATCAGTAAAGTAGTCTTGTCAAGAAAACTGAAGAGTATTGTTGCATCATTCAGTTTACTTTTTAAAATTTTATTTTAGTTTATCTTACATATTCAATCACTGTTCATCAGTACAGCTTATAAAGTGAATTTATCCAACAGGAATACACTTCACTCCCAGTCCAGTTCACTTATTCTTCTCCCCAAATTTCTTTACTTCTCCCTAGGCAAAGTCCAACCCTGTATTTTCCCTGAATCTGTTCTTATTAAGACCTGCCATCACCTCCATTGTCAAATCCAACGGTCTGTTTAAGTTTGCACCTTCTTTGACCCATGAGCAGCATTTGAGAGTTTACTGCTCCTTTTAACCACATTCCACATTTCATCTTTACATGGTCTTGTGGGCTACACTGCCTTAATCACTACACCACAGGCTGGTCTTGCCTTTCTTTCTCAGCACCTGTAATCCAACGACATAGTATATATTGTTCTTGTCTGACTGTCCTCACTAGAACAGGGGTTTGAGAAAAGAGAGTCTCTTCTGTGTCCTGATATAGCCCAAATCCTAAACAGAAGTTCAAACATGGTAATACAAATAAGATTATTAAATGAGTTATATTTTGTTTTATAATTGTTTATAATTATGTAATACCAGGTTTCTGGTTATTTTCCCCTCAGTGCTTTAAGTTTACTTCTGAATTTTTCATATAATCAGACATCAGGGAGTTCTTCCAAGAAAGGGAGAAGGTATATGAGAAGCTAAAAGGTTAAAAGGGGCAGAATCGGCAGGCCATTGTCTCTATCTTGGTATACCACATTGCAAGTTTAGTACTTTAATAAATAAATGTTTCTGCAGATACTACATTTTTGATAGTGCTGGAATTTGTGACTATCATATAATTTTGTTTCCCTGTCTAACTTTGCTTGTTTTCATTAAAACAAAACAATGAAAAGAGCAAAGGACTTGAAAAATACTCATCTCTGTATTCCCTCATTCATGCTGAGTGATTTTTCTGGATTGTCCTCATCCAACTTACTAGGCCTGTATCATGTTGGTTGTTCTCACTCTTTTCTCCATGATTATTTGGGGTTCTGCCAACACAGGTAGATACCCAGTAGGGCAACTATTGTAGTTTTTGTTATTGATTGAAAAACTGTGTTTGTGTCCTTGCATTTACTTGGATTTAAAGATGACTTTAGCCATGATCCATGACAACAGCTATTAGCCATTATTTTGCTTTAGTTATCAAGCAAGTGAACCACACTGCAGCTTTAGCAAGGCAGTCTGCAAGGCCATTTTGAGTGGGGCACCCCTACTTCCTCGTCCACTGATTCTGAAATTAGATATCCCTTGACCCTCTTATGGGAAACCACAAAGCTATGGCTTCAGCCTACTTACAGCTATGCATATTCTGTTTCTTGTCCAAAGAAATGCTTTCATTGCTTTCATGCCCACCTAAGTATGTTTGATTTCATATGTTTTATTTGATCTCTTAGTACAATGTAATTAGAGCACACAGGATGTAAAAAAACTATTCCATCTTAAGCAAAAGTCTCTGATAGCTTCTCTTAACTCATTTTTTCCCCAAGATCATTTTTTTTAGTTTCCAGTTGTGTCTTTTAAGCCATTGTTTTATATATATTTTAATCTAATATTGACTAAAGAACAATCTGCATAATAGTGAATATTTGTAAAAAAAATATAGGGTTTACTTTGTAGCCCTTTACATGACCAATTTTTATAACTCTTTTACTTTTTTTAAAAAAAGATTTTTTTATAAGAAATAGCTTATCTAACTTTATTTAATATTTATTTACTTTCTTACTTTAATTTGACCAGAGAGAGAGAGAGGAACAAAATGAGAAAATGAGGAAGCAAGCTGCCAGGTTCGGGACTCAAACTGTGGTCGGGCATGTGGGAGTCCAGCTCCACTAGGCCACCTGCCAGCCCCTTCAATGTACTCTTACAAATAACTTGTACTATTATTTCTTTGAATCTAGATTTGTCTCATACATTTGTTATTACATTATTGAAATAGTCTTTAATATAT
>NW_006199830.1:584802-585399 GCF_000334495.1 Tupaia belangeri chinensis | reverse complement strand
GTTTTTTTTTGGAGAGGTTTTTGTTATAGGGCGCGTGCTCTCACCAGACAGACAGAGAGAGAGACAGAAAGCGAGAAATCACCCCTCAGGGGGACGGCCATGCCACAATCCCTTCTCCTTCATTCTCCTTTCGGGATCTTGGGCACGTACGCACACGTGCCTGGAGTGAGTTTCAGGTCCAGGACTTGAACAGCGGTCAACTACGTGGGAGTCCAGCGACAAAGCCATTATGCTAACTGCCGGTCCCGAAATAGGCTTTAGTCTTAATGGGTGTTGGCTGTGTCTAAAATGGACATTTAGCTAAAATAGCTGAGTTAATTGATGCCCTTATCCTTAATGCCAGAAAGTACAAGGACCTTAGAATCTTTACAATTTATATTTTTTCTTCCTTACCTTCCTCTTCTTCTTTCCTTCTTTTACAAGGACCTTAGAATCTTTACAATTTATATGTTTTCTTCCTTCCCTTCCTCTTCTTCTTTCCTTCTTCTCTTTTTTTCTTTCCCTTTCTCCTTCCTTCCTTCCCTCTTTCTGCCTCCTATCTCTGTTTTTCTCTCTCCATTCTCTTTTTCTCCCTCTCTCCCTTACTTCCTTTCCCTA
>NW_006199830.1:562874-584771 GCF_000334495.1 Tupaia belangeri chinensis | reverse complement strand
CCTACCTTCTCCCTTTCCATTTCTCTCTTCTTTCTTTTCACAGAGTCTTGTTATGTTGCCCAGGCTGGCATTGAACTTTCAGTTCTTTTGCCTCAGCTTCCCAAATGGCTGAGATTATAGGCCCACACCACCATGTCTAGATTCATGGTTCTATATGTCTTAACTTATTCTTGAAATTCAACTTTTTTCCCCTACCAATACTACTTTTAGATGCACAAATATGCTTACTATATTACTTGAATACTATTTGTCTTGCCTGACAGGCTTTTCTCCTGTCAATCTGTGGAAACTGTACTAGGTTCACAATATTTATTATCTGTCTTGTCATCAAATTATGCTTCCACTGCATTCTCAGTGTGAGGCTTGGTTTGGCCAATGGAACATGAGCAGAAATGAAGCGTGCTGTTACTAAACTGAAGCTTTAAGAGATTGTCATGAGGGCTGTTGGATCTTGACATGGATGGGATGTGGGGCAGAGCTCTAGCTTCTCCAGATAACCTGGCATGTATCCATGGAGAGCTGGGTGCTGGTTTGTTGGTTTAGGCTCCCTCAGCCTATGGTGAGCCTCTCCCTACTGATAGACCAAGGGCTGTCCATAGGAGCTTTCTCACTGAGAATTTACTTACAATAAAATGTTGCAATCTTCATCAGAAAAATAAAAACAAAAAAACCTTATTTTGCTTCTACTTTAAATAAAATGTTTCAAGGCCAATAGGCACACTCTCTGGGCACATAAAAAGCTATCACAATTCAGCTCAACCCAAGAACTTGTGTGCAGAATTATGGGGAACAGAGACATCAGATAAAAAGTCAGGCAGGTTAAAGATGATACTGTGGTTTTGTGTTGTTTGAGTTTTGTTTTGAAGTATGGCTCTTTTCCAGTCTACTGAACTTAGCAAAGAAATGGTTATTTTGATAAAATATCAACAGCTGACCCACAAAAAAAAAATGGACAGATTCTAAAAGTTACAAAAAAGCACTTAATTATCCTAAAAGAAAAAGCTGTCACAATTTTACTTCTTCCCTCTTCATTTTGCTTTTTAAATTGGAAGTTTTTTTTTAAAAAGGTTTATTATTATTTTTATTATTGTCATTAATCCTGAAAGTCTGATACTGAAACAGCTCCTAGAAGGAAGAATTTACAACCAACTACATGGGGATCTGAAAAGCAAGGGGCTGGAACCGGGTTGGGACAAGTGGAGTCACTGAGTCCTCACTATGCCAAGGAAGGTCAGGGATCTCTAATCTGAAAGAGAGAGGAAGAGGAGACCATGCTGAGGGGCTTAGGGAACAAATAGAAAATTAAAGGTCATTGTAGCCTGTTTGAATTCAGAGAAAAATGCCTGGTCCTGCATGGAGGTAGGAAGCCTGCCCCTCATAGGGAAAGCAGGGAGCTGGAGGGCACTGGACAGAGAGACAGCCTTGGCATGGCCCCATTCCCCAGCACCATAGGACCCAGTGAGGGTGGAGGAGGGGGCTTAGGTGGTTGCGGGCTAGGAGGCCCATGGGGATCCTGAGGATTCTGGGCTATACATATTCCTGTGTATGTACCTGGAGACAGACCCAGAGTTGCTTCCACTCACTCCTTGACATCTTCTCCTTTTCTGGTTCTGGTTAGCACTGGCTAGAATTGGTTCTGAAGTACTGGTTCCACTGCTGGGCATTCTGCTGATTCTGGCTATAGCTATGGAGTGGGGGATGCAGCAAGGTATGGGTGACTGGCTATAGCCTCCATAGAGCTAACAAATTGTAGGTCCTCTTTTTTTACTTTCAATATTTATTTTAAAAGAAACTTCAAACAATAAAAACCCTAACTAGTAGTGAAATTTTTTTTTCTTTTAACCTCTTTTAGAGAGAGAGATTTTTGCTATAGGGCATGTACACTTTCTGGAGAGACACAGAGAGACAGAGAGAAAGAAAGTGAGAAATCACCTTTCAAGGTGAGATGGCTATGCTGTAATCCCTTCTCCTCCATTCTCCTCTCAGGATTTTGGGCATGCACGACCCACACACATGTCCAGTATGAGTTTTTTTGTTTTTTCTCCAAGCATTAGAGTTTGCTTTATTGCATGACATTTGCATAAGAAAAAAATATTTTGGAAAACTGTGAGGCATCATGCAATCATCGATAAGCTAATTATTAACTACACACTCCAGATAGTGGACATATATTCTAAAATTATATAACTAGTTTCAAAAAAGTACATAAAAATTTTAACATAATGAGCTTTTAAATATGGTTTCTATTTATAGTTTCATGTTGTTAAAAAGTGCTTCAAATGTACTGTTGCCAAGTTGCTCTTTAGAAATGGTGCTGGGGGTAATGTCAGATTATAAACTATAAAAACTAATTCTTTTATGGAATTAGAAAACTAACATTGTGATATTCAAACTTACTTGAATCAGTTTTCAATTCTCACTCAAATTAGGTTGATATATTAATAATCTAAAAAAAAGCTGTTTCATAACCAACAAAAGTCTATTGAATTCAAGCTATGCGCATTGAGTGATCAAATCTCTGATGTGGGTTGGTGTTAATGTGTTGTGCCATCCATCCAGCAGAAGCCTTCTCCATAACCTTGTCTTTTGAGCACACTGCACATGAAAACTTCTAAAGGTCAGGCATTCAGTTCCTTCAGAGATCCGCTGCTCTTTCCTGCTATTTGACCATATAAGCCAAACATCTCTCGAAACTTCACTGATGGCTTCAGGTCTGTTGGTCTTATTCCCAAGAATCGGTATAGGCACATTAGCAATCGTCTCATCTGTCATTAGTGAATCAAGTTCTTTTGATTCTAACAGCCTTTCATGGTCTGCACAATCCACCAAAAATACAATGCCATTAATAGCAGAAAGGTAGTTTTTCCACACTCTTCGAGCTTGAACATGTCCACCCAGATCAAAAGTTGTAAAAGTCATGCCAGCAATGGTCAGTTCTTCTGATGTGAGATGCAGTGTTGGGACATGCTGTCCAAGTCTGTCATCTTTTAGTATGTGTAGCAACGTTGTCTTTCCCACATTATCCAATCCAAGAAATACCAATTTACCAGTTTTCTTTTATAATCCTAAAAACTGTAGTACACTGCTGAAACCACTGTAAATCCAATCAAATATGAAGGACATATCCAAATCTTATAGGGTTTGTGACTGGAGAGAACGCAATCCCCAGATTGGCTTCAGCCCTACACCCTGAGACCAAACTGCAAAGTGTGATGGCTGCCAAAGCCCCCCCTGTCTGGTATGAGTTTTAAACTGCCAGATCCGGAACTCGAACCTCAGTCAACTATGTGGGAGTCCAGGCATGTAGCTATTACGCCATCTGCTGGTCCTTCTTTCATCCTGTTTTGATTGACAACATGATCTTTCATCACTCCTTAAATATTTTAGTATATAACATGTTATTTTGCCACCCAAAAGACAATTTTTCCTATGTAATAGCATAACCATCAAAATCAGAAATAGCATCACTGCATTATTTCATCTAATTCTTATCTCCTTTAGTATTTCAGCAATTATCCTTATAAAGTCATTGATAGTTAAAGGATTCAGTTCAGAGGCTCATGTTGAATTTACTTGTCATGTCTACTTAGTCCCCTTCAAGCTTGGGAAGTTTTCCAGTTATTTTCTTGACTCTCATGATTTTGGAAGAGTATTCTGTTGTGTATATACATCACATTTTTAAATCCATTTATTCATTGATGGACATATGCAGAGTTGTTCAAGGAGTATAAAAATATTCCTCCTCTCAATGAACTTTTAATTAATTCATGTTTTTATATCCATGATTTCATTTTTTGAGTGGGTTATAATCAGATACTACCATTACTTATTTTGCTATAGAAAGTATCCCAGATTTGGCCACTGAATAACCCTTAGAAGTTGGACTCTGTGTTCTTTCGGCATAACCTCATCATTTCTTGAGTATATCCTTACTTTTAAGAACAAGATATTTCAATTTCATCTTATACTGCCCAGCCCTGCAATCAACCATTTTTCTAAGGAACATTGATTGGTTCACTTTAGTGAGTACTGGCGTTTAGAAAACAAGGTATGCTTATCGCTGTTGGATATCATGTAGGCCTCAAAGTGGACTAGGCTAAGAAATATGTGTGAATATGAAGGAGGAGAGGATGGTGTGTACACACATTTAGAGCAATGTCTCCCTCCTTTCTTTTCATCAACCGTCATCTGTCTTGAAAACTCTGGGAGAATATCAATATATTCAATTTCAGTCCAACACCACAGAATTCACTTCCTAATCCTCTTTCCATAGTAGAAATAGTTGTCTTCCCTGAGAATGGGAGATGCAGCTCCCATTATTTTCCACATATTTATTTATTTTATGAGTCCTTTTGTATGTGATCTGTCCTCTATGACCACTTAAACTATGTTTGCTAAATTTGCTATTAGTGTAATTGACATTCCTCAGTAGACAGCATTTTTAAGTAGATTTATTATTTAAAACAATTTTAGATTTTCAGAAAGACTGAGGATTTCTATGTACCTTATACCCATATCCCTCTTATATATATATATATTTTTTTAGCCTCCAGTTTCCTCTTAACATTTTGGGCATGCATGCACATGTGCTCAGTGTAAGTTTTAAGCCACCAGGTACAGGACTCAAACTGCAGTTGACCATGTATGTGGGAGTCCAGCAATGTAACCATTATACCATCTGCTGCCCCATATCCCTCTTTTAACATCTTACATTAGTGTGTACTTCTATTAAGATTAACGAGCCAGTATTATTATTAACTAAAGTCTGTATTTATAGTTCTACAGTTTTTAGTTACTGTCCATATTCTGTTCCAAAACTCCTTTATGTTAAGTCAACATGTTTCCTTAGGCTCTGGACTGTTACTCAGATTTCCCTTATTTTCATGACCTTGACAGTATTTAGGAATACTAGTGAGGTATTTTATAGGATATCTCATTACTGGAGACTTTCCAATTGTTTTTTTAAAGAGGTTTTTGCTATAGGGCGTGTGCGCTTGCCTGAAAGAGAGATGGAAAGAGAGAAATCACCCCCCAGGAGGGATGGCCACACTGTAATCCTTTCTGCTCCATCCTTGTCTCGGGATCTTGGGCATGCATGCACACGTGCCTGGCATGAGTTTAAGCCACCAGGTTCAGAACTCGAACCAGGGTTGACTACATGGGAGTCCAGAGATGTAGCAATTATGCCATCTGCTGGTCCCAAAACTTTCTGATTTTTTAAATGATAGAATTGAGGACATGAATTTTGAGAGGAAAACCACAGAAGTATCCTGCCGTTTTCATCACATCATATCATTCTATCTCCATAATTTCCTTCTATCTGTAATGGTTTCCTCAGGTTTTTTTTCTTTTTTCATATCTGTGACACTTTTAAAGCTTGCCAGATAGTTGTTTGAAAGAATTTTCCTTAATTTGAAATTGTCAGATGTTTTCTCATGATTAGATTGAGTTTATGCATTATTGCTGTGGCAGACGGACTCTAAGGTGGCCGCTGTGATCTCTGAGCTTGATGTTCCTACTTTGAATAATCATGAGCCTTTGGATGGAGTGAGATCTGAAACTTGCCCTTAGCTGATAGATTGTGGCAAAAGTGGTAAGATGTGACTTGTGGTTACGTACGTAAGAGTCCATCCCATTAGCAGGCTCACTCTCTCCTTCACTGACTTTAAAGGCAAGCTGCCATGTTGAAAGAGGGCCTAGAAAGAGGTCTATATGACAAGGGACTAGTGAGTGTTCTATGGCCAATGGCTAACAAAACATGGGGGATCTTAGTCTTACAACTTTCTGCAAGGAAATAGATCCTGTCAGGAACTCAGGTAAGCGTGGTATCAGAGCCATGATCACATGAGTCTCCATGTGAAATCAATCTCTGACCAATACCTTGATAGCAGCATTGCAGAGGACCCAGTGAAGCCACTATAAAACTTCTGACGCATATAACTTATGAGATAATAAATGCTTATTGTTTTAATCCACTAAGACTGGAAACATTTATTATTCACCAAAAAAAAAGGTAGCAAATATACCATAGGTGGTGGTCTGTTCTCAGTGTATCGTATCTGGTGTTTCTGGCTTCTTTTGGTCAGTAAAATATAGGTAAAATTCTTGTATGTTGTTATATTAGGCAGTTACCTTTTTTTGGTCATTGCTGTGTAGTGTTTTTGTGTGGATATATCACAGTTTATGTATCCATTTTACAGTTAATAAATATTTTGGTTATTTCCAGTTTGGTTATTTTAATATTATTATGGAACATATTCCTCTATATATCTTAGGTAGACATAAACGTTCAGTTTGATTAGGTTATCTATCCATTATTACGATAGCTGGGTCGTAAGTTATATATGGGTTTATCTTTAATAGATACCGGCATTTGCTTTTCTAAAATGAAATGGTTATAATGAACTAAGTACGAATTCTAGTTCCTTCACATCCTTGCCAACTCTTGATATTGACAGCCTTTATAATTTGAGATATGCTGCTGGGTGTGTAATAGTATCCTATAGTGCTTTTAATTTTCATTTCTATACTGACTAATGATGTTGAACACTTTTAAAACGCTTGTTGGACATTTTTATATCTTTTTTGGTAAAGGAGATGCTCAAATATTTTATTAGATTATCTCTTACTGATTTGTAAAATATATTCTACAAACATTAATACATCCTAGGAGAGTATTTTTGTCAGTACATACATTGCAATCATCTACTTTGTATTACCTTTTTACTAATATGAAATTTATTTATTTATTTTGGAGAGGTTTTTTGCTATAGGGCGTGTGCGCTCGCCAGACAGACAGACAGAGACAGAAAGACAGAAAGCGAGAAATCACCCCCTGGGGATATGGCCATGCTGCAATCCCTTCTCCTCCATTCTCCTCTCGGCATCTTGGGCATGCACACACAAGCACCCGGCATGAGTTTTAAGCCCCGGGTCTGGGACACAAACTGCGGTTGACTATGTGGGAGTCCAGCGACATAGCCATTATGCTAACTGCTGGTCTCCGACTAATATGAAATTTAAAAGAATAAAAATTTAAAAGAAAACATAGAAAATATGTTAATGACCTTGGACTAAGCAAAAATTGTTCATTGTGACACAGAAAGCACTGATGATATTGATAAACAGTACTTTTATTTGAAAGAGAGAGAGAGAGAGAGAGAGAGAGATGTTTGCTATAGGGCATATACACTTGCCAGAGAGACAGAAAGAGAGATACAAAGAGACAGAAAGTAAGAAATCACCTCCCAGGTAGGATAGTCATGTTACAGTCCCATCTCTATTCTCCTCCTGGCATGAATTGTAAGCCAACAGGTCTGGGGCTCAAACCTCAGTTGACTATGTAACCATTATGCTATCTGCTTGCCCTGATAAACTGGATTTTTAAAAAAGAATTTATTAATATTTTTTAATTTGCTATGGGGCATGTGTGCTCACCAGAGAGAGAGTGAGAGAAAGTGTGCATGTGGACATGAGTATGCATGTGCATGAGAGAGAGAAAATGAGAAAAGCCAAGTCTGAGACTTCAACTGTGGTTGATCATGTGGAAGTCCAGTGCCTTAACACCATGCTACCTGTTGGCCCCAATAAATTGGATTTTAAACACCATTTTAAAGTTTCTTTAAAACCTTTAAGCAATCCTTTTGTTGTTGTTGTTATTGTTGCTGATATATGTCCATTTTCTCTAATGGAGATTTATTTATTCATTTGGCTTGTATTATTATTATCTGTATTTTGTGGAGTCTGATTTCTGTTGGCATCTGGCAGTTTTTGAACTGTGGAAAAATCTTTTAGTAACAGACTATTCTTTTACCATTCTATTACTTCACTAGTTATGAATCAATTTTACATTTAATCCTAATTTAGGGTTTTTACCCCACACCTACACTTGGAGCAGGCTTTGTATATAATGCATTTTGAGACATCAGACCCACAGATTCAGGAAAATAGTATACTTCTTTGCTGTTTCCCCAGGCTAATAGGTTGAATTTTTAGTTCCTGTTTCATGGAAAAGAATGTGCTTGACAACTTTGAAATTTTATAGTTCAGTTCAAATTCTCAAATAGCAGAAGTTGTGATTATTTTACATCAGTGTAGGTAGGAGTCAGACAATTCTAAATCAGTTCAGTCTCCAATTTTGATCCCCAATTCCTGCTATATGTTTAATTCTGCATTTTTGAAAGACAACATTTTTAGGACTATACCTATTAACATCTCTGAAAAATATATTCTGATGAATGCTGGCCAAAGCTATGAAGTCAGAATCTTAGTCAATTCTGTATCCGTGGTCTCAGCATAGTACCTAGCCCATAGTTTATTGATTATATGAATAAATTAAGATTGAATTTTCGCTCTAATGTGGACTGACATGTGAGGAAGATATAGTTGGAATCCATTTTCCTGAAGACTGCCTTACTGCCTTTAGAATGATCCCATGCTTATTTGTGTAAGTTATGACCGTTTGACAGGCGTCCATGAGAAAGAGAATATGATAACTCTTTTGTCGATACCAAGGATGTGTCAATAATGGAAAAACCCTTCTGTGCAGTCTGTCCTGGGAACAACAAAGCAGACAATATCTATTATCCATGTGTCATTTCCTGGTTGAGGACATAAAAACAGATCAAGGTAAAACCCAGTGCGTCTTTAAATTAGTGGCACCGATCGATGCCCATATTTTTCAGTGTCATGTTTCATTATGTTGAACTATTTATGTCATCGTAATATGAGACATCTTAATGCAACCTGACATCCAGGTTATGTTGCATTAAAAAATATAAGAAGCTATTGCATTTTGTTAATGGGTTGGAAAGCATTCCAAGTCTTTTTCTAGCTCAGTAAAGAGTTATTACATGTTGTGTGTGTTTTGGAGTATAATTTTGTATTGAAGGTTGAAAGATCAGAGACCGTAAATGTACATGTCAGAGATATTCCTTCAGCTTAGACTTTCCAACCCTATTTTCTTTCTCTGATAGAGGCTTAAAGATTAGTTTAAGGGTAGTAAAATTTTTCTTCATGAGAGACATGGCCACTTAAACTAAGGCAACTCCCTGGCAACTCTCAAAATAAAAATGTCACACATAATTTAAGATTCTAGTTAAATGCTATGCCTTCCAATAAACCCTTGTTCTTACTATTTAGTTTTCTTTCTTTTTTTCTCTGCTGGCATGGAATATTTTTATGTCCTAGTGATATTACAGATTTTTCATCATATACTTATTTTTTTCAAGATGAGGTTAGTTTTATACCTGTAGATTAGTGATTTTATAATCTTAAAAATAATTTTAATAGTATGAAAATTTGTAACTGTGTTACACTATTAATCTGATGCAATGGATCTGAGAAGGCAAGCAGTTACCTGTATTTGTAATAAAAGACTACAGAAAAATAAATATGAAGAATACCATACTTAGGCATGTGATTATCAAACTGAAAACCAAAGATAAAGGGATAAAAAGGATATAGTAAAAGGTGCTAAACAAATCAACAAATTACACAAAATTAAATAAGAATATGAAAGATGGTTGATTTTTTATCAGAAACAATGAAGGCCAAAAGACAATGGAATGGCCATCTTTAAAGTGCTGAAAAAGAAACAGAAGAAGCTGCTAACCAAAAAACTTTATGCAGTGAAAGTATTCTTTAAAAATGAGAATGAAATAGATTTTTACACATGAATTAAAATTTGTTGCTGGCAGAAGAAATTCCTTATTATGAAGGAAAATGATGTAGAAATTTGGTTCTACAAGAAGGGATAAAACCATTAAAAGTGGTAAATATATAAATGAATACGAAACATTAACTTTTAACATTTCTTCTCAATTTCTCTAACAGACAAATGAATCATTAAATAAAAAATGACATTGTAAGACAGATTTAAAACATGTAGAAATTAAAAGTAAGACAAAACTACAAAAATCGTTAGAGCTAATTAGTATTAACTGATCTGTGGTTTTTACATTAATAAAGTTGGAGGAATAAAGTATGAATTGGTAGAATATAACTTAAAATACTCTGAAAGATTAAAATTATATATTGTAATTCTTAGGGCGACAAAGAAAAATAATAAGAACCATAGCTAAAAAGTTAATAGAGAAAATAGAATACTAAAAGTAATAACCAAAAAATATACATATAAATAATACATAAAAAAATTCAAGAGAAATAAAAAACAAATAGCAAGATGATAGTTTTAATTACAGCCAAACAAATAATTATATTAAATGCAAATAGACCAAAAACTAAAAGGCAGAAGCTGTCAGACTGGATATAAAAGTGAGAAATATACTATCAGCAATAGATAACTGAATATAAAATATAGGGTGATTATAATAGGATAGAAAAATATATATACATTGCAATTATAGATGAAGCATTACAAGATCTTCTCAGAACTTAATAGAACGGATAAGACAAAATAATTATTTAGGATATGGAAAATCTGGGCTACCTTCCCAACCAACTTGACTTAATTAACATTAACAGAACATTATACCTAATGACTACAGAATATACATTATTTTCAAGTGCACATAGAACATTTATTAAGATAGATAATAAATTAGTGGTAAAATACATCTAATAAATGTCAAGAAATTAAAATCTTATAAAATATATCTTTTGAGCACCATAGAATTAACTTGAAACTCATTCAGAATAAGACATAAAGAAAAGTACTCAAATATTTGCAAATGAAAAAAACACATTTCTAAATAACTCATGGGTCAAAGAAAAGAAATTATAAATTGGAGAAGATTTTGAATGGCTTACAAGGAAAACTATAAAAGTTTTCATAACTTGTGAACAAAGCACTGACCATAAAAAAAATTAACTTTATATCTTAGTCTGTTATTGTTGCTAACAAGTACCTGAGACTAGGTGATTTACAAAGAAAGAGAGTTTATTGACTCTCAATTCTGATAGCTGGAGAGTCTGAAAGTGTGGGCCTGGCATCATTACAGCTTTCAACACAGCTGTTGGAAGTGCAGAAGATGACAGTGTTCAGAGAGAGGGCAAATGGAGGACAGCTTTCTTTTATACCAACCACCTCTCAGGAGAACTGACGCCTTTTCATGAGAGCTGGAACTCACTAGGTCTCTTGAGATCATTAATCTATTCATGAAAACAGTGTTTTTATGATGCACTCACTATGATCCAATTACCACCCATTAAATTTCAGCATCTCCCAACATCAAAATCCAAAACATAAAACTTGGGGATAAATATTATCCAACAATATCTTGAATGAGTGAGATTAAAAAGCTTGGCAATGTCAAGTGAAAATATAAAGCAACTGAGACTTTCATGTCCTACTAGTGGGACTATAAAATGTTACAATTTTTAATAAAATGGTCATTTGTTTAAAAAAATTAATTTTATACAGGACATGCACACTCCCCAGAGAGAAAGAGAAAGAGAGAGATGAGAAAGCACTCCCCAGGAGGGAATGGCTGCACTACAATCCTTTCTCTTCCATTTTCCTCTTGGGATTTCAGGCTCACACATCACTCTGCATGTTTTTCAAGCCTCCAGGTCAGGGACTTGAACCTCACTGTTGGCCACATGAGATCTAGTCACCTTAACCACCAGGCCACCTGACTGGCCAATCATTTCTTTGAAGGTAAAAATATACCTACCTTGTTACCAGAAATCCCACTCCTAAGTATTTATTCAAGAGGAATAAAAACATTTGATGTTACAATGACTTATATAATTATGTTTGTTATGGTTTTGTTCATAATCACCCAAAACTGGAAAATGCCCTCATCTATATCAGTAAGACTATCTATAAACAAAGATGGTATAGTCATGTGATAAAATACGAGTTAGCAGTAACATGAGCACACTGGGGCCAGGTAGTAGCATAGCAATGGTAGAACTGTCTCCACACGTAAAAAGTTGTGGGGTTGAATCCTGGGACCTCTTGAGTCCAGTGGGCACACATGTGTGTCTCTCTCATGGAAGAAATAAGCAGGTGAACTTTATGGGCTAAGTGGATAAACTTATCATATCCACAACTGTTAGATATTACAAATTTTATGTTGAGAATTGAGCCACAAATCATCCCTGTCTTACTCTGTTAATATGAAGTTCTTAGCAGGCAAAAATAATCTACTCAGATTGGAAATCAGATATACAGTTACCTGGAGAAGTAGGGTATTTGACTATAAGGGAACACAAAGCTTTTTGGAGTGATAGAAATATTGTATTTGGCTTGAGATAAAGGTTAATGGGTGTATGTATTTGTCAAAATCCATCATTAAATACTTAAAATAGGTGTTTTTTTTAAAATATAAAACTATACTGCAGAAAATTTCCTTAACAATAATTTGGAAAGCATTTGGACATGCAAATTTCTGGATTCATTTTGCAGAAATTCTGGCTCAGTGAGTCTGTTGAGAATCACTTAGTCTGCATTTTTAACAAGACTCCCTGGTTGATTGCAATGCATGAGGTCTGCCAATCACATACTTGAAAGTACTGGTCTACCGTAATATTGTATATCCAGATATGCTTATACATTTTTGCAAAAATAAGTGAATTAACCATTAATTACAATAAGTGTACTCTCTTGGAATTTTTCTCTATTACAAAGAAATTATATTAACCTTAAATTTGTTTTTATTTTTGTGAAGTATGAAGATTTATGAGTTTTTCAAACTAGCAGAGTTGCTTACTAACTAAATTTATCTCTTCAATTGTCTTTTGTTCATGCTATGACAGTTCCAGTGTTAGCTTTTGCTTAATGTATTTTTTTTTCCCACCAGAAAATCCTCTCCCAGCCTTTCTGTCTGCCTTGTTTCCTCTCCTTTGAAAGCCCAATGACACAAAGCCCTTTCCGACTAGGCTTGTTTCTAGCATCTATCCAATAATGATTTTCTCTTCTCTAAATCCTGTGGTTCTTATTGACTGATCTATTCAGTCTGGCACTTATGCACATACCATACCATCTGGTTATCTCTTTCTCATGCAGCTCTTTTCTCTTAAAATATTGTAAACACATTTTGAAAAGTATTTCAGCTTCTCAATCTCTTACAGACTATCTTCATCTTTCAACATGTTAAGAAAAATTAAAATGCTAATCAATGTGTTTTTTATTAAGAATTATTTTTATTTAACTTTATTTAATTTATTTTAGTTTGATCAGAGAGGTACACACACACACACACACACACACAGAGAGAGACACAGGGAAAGTGAGAAAGCAAGTTATCAGATCTGAGACTTGAACCATGGTCAGCTGTGTAGGAATCCAGTGAACCAACACATCACCTGCTGGCCCCAAGAAAGCTAGCCACTGGGTCCAGGACTCAAACAGTGGTTAGCCACGTGGGAATCCAGCACCTTTAACCACCACACCACCTGCTGGTCCCCTCATCTATGTGTTTTTAAATGAAGAACACAGATTTTGAAGTTAGATGTGAGTTAGAATTTCAATAATATCACTGAAAACTAATATTGGGGAGCTTATTTGTTTTCAACTGTGAAAATGACAAGACTTCTTTCTTCATTAAGTTATTGCATGGATTAAATAATGTTAAGTACATAACCACATTAGTACATTCTCTGGCGCCTCTGAAGCATGTAGCAAATGGTTGTTGACAAGATTCTTGTCCTTGATGTGCCATTATTGTGTAATTGTGACTTTATTTATGTTGTTAGAGACGATACAATATGAAACTGTACTGGAATTTAGAAATTATGTAATCCACTTCACTTGTTTCTATAATTAGAAAACTGAAGCCAGAAAAGAAGAACCTGCCCATTGATTATTTTGTCTTAGTTTTTATGCTTCGAAGTTTATATTCTGAGTTATAAGCTTTAGGTGGCAATTTAATATCATATTTACTATAATACATAGAGACTATTTCCCCAATTAAAAAAGTAAAATGTTATTCTGTATTTAGCTTGGAAGATGAACTTCAGAATTTTCTAGTTTTTTTTTTTAATTACTATTTCTATCTGGGTGTGAACTTTATTCTGTAAGATCTAGACCCTGAAAGATATAAGAGAAAAAGCCTCTTTCCATCGAGATCTGATCACATGTGCATTACAAAACATGTATTCTCAAATAGTCACACCTGTTAAGGCCAACTTTCTCAGGGGAAAAAAGTAGTTAACTTGATTACTAACTATTATCTCGATTACTAACTATAATTGGGTTATGCACTCTTAGTTCATTATTCTTTTTTTTAAAAGTTGGTTTATTTCTTCCGAGAGAGAGAGAGAGAGAGAGAAAGCGAGCGAGCGAGCGAGAGAGAGGTATCCTAAATGGGGTCTTCATGATGTAATCCACCCCTAGTCTTAGCCATTCAGAATCATAGTCATATGCATGTGCCTGGCGTGCACAGGGGTTTCCCAGACAGGAATCCCAGGCTTTTCCATGGGGGTCCCATTGCATTACTGTTGTTCCACCACCTGGTTCCTTAGTTGGTTGATTCTTGACCATTAAGTTAAATGCCTTACTCAGAAATTGCCCAAGCTCCTAATTTGGAGGCCACAATAGTGTATTTATGAGCCAATGTCTTCTACCTCATGAAGAGTGGCAATAAAATGCCACTCTAAGGGGGAAGCTCTCTGAGAACATGCAGATTACAGGTGAAAGAGCTATGAGAGCTTGAACATAAACTTTTTAAATATTGAGGCTTTAAGAGGATGAATTAGAGCCTATGAAAGTGGGTCTCAGTAGCAGACATAGAGCAACATTATCATTGCTATTAGTGCTCATTCCACTTTCCTCTGACGCACGTTGGGTAGATTTTTAAGGTTGATGAGCTCCTGGGTGGTGCAGTCACCGCCCTTTGCCCATTTTTCATCCCTTGCTTTGGGCCTCCCTGGGTGTCTGTCTTTAAGTGCCCTAAGAGCTGCTGATTATTGTGATTTCCTTTAACCAGCTCGACACATTCTTTGCTTTTCAATTTTTGATGTCAGCTCTAATGTGTTGGGCCAAACACGTTGGAACTTGTTAAGATTCTCCAAATAGCTTCTTTGTGCTAGAGAAATCACACCAGTGACAGGCCCTCCATTCCATCTCCCTGGAGCTTTTATGCATGTGCTATGCCCCCTACTGTCCCCATCACTCTGTCTCACAGAGGAAGTGACATTCAGAGCCAGAACCAGATACCAACAACACTTATTATTTTTTAAAACTTCATTTCTCTATATTTTTTCCCCTTATTCCAATTCAAATGCTGAACGTAATAAAGTTGCCAAACTCTCCCTCCATTGGAGTGAAAACCATTCATTTGTCGTCTCAATTTAAGATTCCTGACTCCAAATAGAAGGATATTCTCTGTGGACATAATGGGACATTTAGCAATTCATTCATTTTCTTCACATGCTACTTATTTAGGCGCTCAGCGGTTGGCGGCTTTGATGTGGAGTGGTGAAATTATAAAGACATTACGTATCATAAAAATATAAATGAAAGAAAACACAGACCCTCTTTTATATCAGGCTAAATTGACTGCTGTCATATTAAGGGTATTTTGTTTTATAAATTATACCCGTTTCAAGGTATTCCCTTGCGTGAATCACTACTTTGTCTATTTCTTTTTTCTTCTTTTTTTTTTTTAACAAAACTGGTTTCTTTTTCCCAATGCATTGAGGTAAAGAACTATAAGGGCTCAAAATATTTAAATGAAAGTATCTAGTACCAAACCTGACCTGAAATTTGCAATATTGGCCCAGCAAGGCAGTTGAGTCATGCACAATTTGCCAAATCATGTGTTGGACATAACAAAAGGACTTTGGAATCAAATCGGATTTGTAAATTATATTCTGCCACACTTATTTTCTTGAAAAGTTTCCACAAGTATAGCTCCTTCTTTAGGATTTGTTCTGTGAAGCTAGATTCTTCTCCTCAGTCCACTAATAACCCTTTCAATAATCCATTCTGTGTCCATCCACTATAAATATACTTCCCTATTCCAAGGTTTGCTCCCTGCCAAGGGGGCAAGAGGAGTCCATTCTGTGTCCATCCACTATAAATATACTTCACCCCAGTCCAAGGTTTGCTCCCTGCCGAGGGGGCAAGAGGAGTTGATGGCAGCTAGGAGCTGAAGGACTGAGCAGAGGTACTTGCACCAGAAGGCCCCCAGAGCCAGGGGTGGGACTAGAGCAGGTGGTAGGACTGGTTTGGTTATTGGTGGAAAGATGTGAGAGAGAGTAGCCCCAGAAAGCCAAGCAGAAGAAAGACCAGAGAAAAGATATGATGTCATAGAAATCAAAGCCGAGAAGACTCAAGGTAGAAGATTCAGCAGAGAGGGCCCAAGTCAGGAGAAATAATGGGAACTGGAATAAGACCAGGACCAGCAGGAAGCAAAAGCAAAGATGGTAAAGTGTGTTGGAAATGGTCTGACATAAAATAAAGTATGGGAGTTTTTCATGGTCTATTATTTCTAAATGTTAGAAACTCCCTTTCTTTATGATTGACCATTTTTGTTTGGAGTTGACTATTTTTATATGCAAAAAGTAAATATTTAGGAAGAAGTACTTCCTGAAATTGTACAATACTATTTCCTTCCATCTCTAAGAAAAGGTGTTTCTTTTTTTTTTATCAGTACTACATCATTCATTATAAATGAATGTTTGATTTCTCCATTCTTCATTCCATCCTTTTGTGGGATCTCTGTATGTGTTCCATTCTCACGTGAGATTCTCCTTCATAATTATGACTCCTTCATAATTTGAGCTGAGATTCTCTTGGTATTCGTCAGCATGCATGTTGGAATATAAGGGTGGATTATCAGCAGACTTCGAGAGGTTTGTGAAAAAATGGAATTAAATACATGTTTATTGGGACCAGCAGATGGCGTAATGGTTACGTCACTGGAATCCTATGTGGTTGACTGTGGTTTAAGTTCTGGATCCAGTGGCTTAAAAACTCATGCTGGGTGTGTGTGCATGCATGCCCAAAATCCCGAGAGGAGAACAGAGGAGAAGGGATTGTGCCATGGCCATTCCCCCGGGGGGATGATTTCTTATTTTCTGTCTCTCTGGCAAGCACACATGCCCTATAGCACAAATCTCTTTTTCTAAAAAAAATAAAAATAAAAAAAAATAAATTAAAAAAAGTTTATTTTGGTACACAAAAAAATGGACATCTGTGCATAGTTTTTTAAATACACAGTTTCCATGACCTTTTTGAAGACCCATTATATCCTGAGGGAGTTTCCATTAATTAGTGACAGACTCTCAGCCAGCACTCTGGCTCCCAACTCCTAGCCTGTGCTCTTTTCCTTGTGCCACACCGTCTTCGACTTGGAGGAAGGACCATGATGGCTCAGCCCTTTGCCCCTCTCATGTTACTCCCTCCTGCCTTGTTAGAACTTATCTAGGAACTGTGGCAATGATTTGCAAATTACAGTGTAATAAATTCTTAATCCAGTTTTATTTTAATATCTTCATTAATTATGTGGAAGAGGGAGACAACCGCCTTCTAATTAAATTTTCAGATGTTGCTAAATTGGGAGGAGTTGCATACCCAGCTGAGAGCCAAAAATGCAACATAAAAATTCCTGGAGAAGTTAAGAGCAAGGGGAGATATGACCAGAATAAGGTGATGGTTGGAAGCAAAGATACTGGGGCCCCCTAGCATTAAGACAGAGTGGCTCCATATTCCTAGGGTCTGGAAGTAGTCTGGGGACCAGGCCCGTCTTAAACTGTCATGGAGTGATAACAGGAGGGCCGGTTGGTGAATTTCAATTTTCTCCTCCAATTAAAAAAAAAACCACACCCTCTCTGATATTTGTGCCTGATAGTTTAGTCACAGTGACATGTTAAAGCAGCAAGAGAGATAGCACCAGCAGCTTGGCGGGTGTGTGAAGCTATGCTTTCTGCATCCCACTCAGTACCCAGGACATGGCTGGGCTCATAGCAGATGATAAACACTGAATTAACAAATGTGTTTAAGAATGGCTTAGAAAAAAAAAATGTGCTTTGCAAAGAGAAAAGGTTATTATTTTTTAAAAATAATTTAATTCTATATATTATTCTTCAATTTTTCAAGAAAGAGAGGAGAGAAAGAGAAAGCAAGCTACCCTACTCTCAGCCCCTAAATACCACTGCAGATTCTGCTGTGAATCCTACATCGTTTCCTTTCAACTATAGGCGTTGGTTACAAAAGAGTCCATACAGAGGAGTGCACAGTGCACACCCATCCCCAGAGTTGGATTAAAAGCTCCAAAGGTAGTTCTTACCCTGTTAAAAGGGAAGAGGCAATTTCTTCACTTATTAAAAATTGTAGCATCATTAACACTTTCTTCTTCTACAGCAGAGTTTATCTATTTGCTTGACTTTGCATCCTGAGAGGCCATAGAATGTGGTTTCTCTTTTCCTTCAAGCCTGCTGAGGAGTAAACCCAAAGTGGGCATCAAGAAGCTGCTGATGTGAGAGAAATACTGTTTTTCACTATGTACCTTTCCCCAGTTTAGAAAAACATAGGTGAACACTTTGCAACTCTCCAAAAGAAAGGTAAGGCTGTGGGTATAACGTGTGTGTGTGTGTGTGTGTGTGTGTGTGTGTGTATATGTATATATGTATATATATTTAGTTCAGTAAAAGATCTCTCTTCCACCAAAAGTATCAGATGGCTCTGCTGAGAAACTGTTGGCTTCAGTCACCTCTTGGCTGCTACCTGGAGAGTCAGGGCGCAGAAGAAATGAAAATAGCCAGCCAATAAGTTTAGGATTACGTGGAAAGAGGCTAATTTGGTCTTTCACTTTATTTTCCCTGTCATTCCTTCAGGGATTAGGTTAAGCCTCTGTATATGTTTCATCAGGGAGTCATTGGGATTACATCTTGCCTTTCTGTCTATCATGCTGACAGCGCCTGCAATGTTGACTCGATTTTGATAAGCCCTACCACTCATCATGCAACTCCTTTTAGTCAAAACAGGTATATAATTTATGGTGCCCAAAGCAGCTGTTAGTGTAAAAGAATTAACTAGGAGGGAGGCATGTGCACTAAGACAGTCACTGAATTGTTAAGTGGCTATTCCTGCTAGCCTTGTGAGGACCATTTTTCCCCCTTTTGAAGTTCCTGAGCAAGGAATAGACACATTTGTCATTCAGATATTGTGTTTTTCCTTCTTTTTTATTTTCTGCTTTGAAAAGAAAAAAATAAACCAAAACACAAAATAAAAAAGCAAACAAAAAATGACCAAAATGCCAAATGAGCCTTTTAATGGAAAGTTTGGGTCTCATTGGTGGAAGGAACTCTGGAAAGGACCAGGGTTTGGCAGTGAATCAGAGGAGCTGGCACTGAGGAGATGCTTGTAAAATGGTAGGGTTGCAGGGCACGAATGAATGGTAGGGGTGGGAGTATGGTTTGAGGCAGTAGGTAGGAGGGGGTCACCACAGGCTTCTAAGGCTGTCAAGGTAGGTAAAGGATTCTTTCTCTGGAAGTTACAGGCTAAAATGGAATGAAGACCCAGAGTCAATCTCTGGGAATCTTCAAATCAGCGCCTGTGTGTTTTGTTGATTCCAAGGCTGCTCAGACTCTAAGGTTCTGCAGACTGGAATCGCATGTTCTAACTGATCTGGATGTTATGGATTGAACATTGTACCCTGGAAAAGGTAAGCTGAAATCTTCTCTGAATGTGACATTGTTTGGAAAGAGGGTCTTTATAAAGATAATAAAGTTAAAATGAGATTTTTAGGATAGGCCTCAATCCAATATGCCTGGTTTCCTTATAAAAAAGGAAAATTTGGGGGACCAGCAGTTAGTGTAATGGCTATGTTGTTGGACTCCCACGTAGTCAACCGTGGTTCGAATCCTGGACCCGGTGGCTTAAAAATCACGCCGGGCGCGTGTGCGTGCATGCCCAGAATCCCGAGAAGAGAATGGAGGAGAAGGGATTGCAGCGTGGCCATTTCCCCTGGGGGGTGATTTCTCGCTTTCTGTCTCTATGTCTCTCTCTGTCTGGCGAGCACATGCACCCTATAGCAAAAACCTCTCCAAAATAAAGAAAAAAAAAAGGAAAATTTGAACATAAAGACGTGTACATAGGAGGAAAGCCATGTAAAATAAAGGCAGAGATAAGGGGGATGTACCTATATAAACCATGGAGAACCAAAGAGTACTATTAAACTAGTGGAAACTAAGAGGTTTAGAAAGAATCTGACACAGATTTTACCTCATAACCCTCAGAAAGAACCAACACTTCAATCTCTGACTTCTGGTCTCTTGACTGTGAGATGAGAAATTTCTGTTGTTTCATCCACCCAGTTTGTGTTACTTTGTTACAGCAGACCTAGGAAACTAATATGCCAGGGAAGATCTATCAACCTTGTGTGAATGAATCCATGTTCTTGTGAAGTCACATTGGCTCAACAATTAAGGTTCCCAATAGAGAATATAATATTCTTCACTCAAACAGAAATATCTAGAGTCTGAGTGGAGAATCAGTGGGATTCAGACTTGTTCTTTAATGTGAATCCAGAAAAGGTTCAGTAATTAAGGCAAAATTCTACCATAAATGCTTGTGGTATGGCCAGGGGCTAGACCTCCTCTTTGAGGTACTCTATTCCAAAGCAAAATGTTCAGTGACAAGGTCAGGACCAAGAGTAGGTTGTTGAGGGTCTTCTCTATGGCTCAAAGTCCCCCTTCCAGCCCCTATTCTTGGGATGTCTTGTACATTTAAGTTTGGTCATCTTTCTGCAAGCCTATACTCATCTGCTTTTTTAGGCTCTTTGATCTCAAGGCAAGAGTAATTTTTCTGTGTAACAACAAATCATTTGTCTAACTTCCTCAGGGATGAAGCTTCCTGCATAAGCCAATGTTCCAGATTCCTGATACTTATCCTTAAAGTTGCTATACTAATATTCAAAATTTTAACAAATTCAAATGGAATTATGTCTAAAATATATCATACAGGCTTAGGCAGGGTATTCCTATTTCCTTAAGTAGTATTTAAGCCGTCACAATGGCTTAAGATCATTATTATTAATATCAGTTAGTACACTCTGCTGGAACACAGACAGTTTTTCTTTTTTTTTCTTTTTCTGGCTCCAAGCAGGATCTAAACTGTTGTACTCTGTGTGGTTTAAGTAGGGGAGAGAGAGTGTGTTTTAGTTAGCTATGATGGTATAATAAACCACTCTAAATTTGGTAGTTTAACACCACAGTTTTTCATTTCTTCCACTTCTGTAGGTCGAATTCAGGCAGAGCTCAACTGAGCAGATCTTTAGCACCATAGGATGTCAACTGGGATCATGCATGCAGCTGCTTTCGACTGAGAGCTTGGCATGGCTGTGATGTACAAGGTGGCCTATCATCCTCCAGGGCCTCTCTTCTGTTTGTACCTCCTTACAGTATGGTGGCTAGACTCCAGGAGTGAGAAAGCAGAAGCTGCCAGTTCTCTGAAGTCCTCTGGGCTCAAGAGTTCCAGAATAACGCTTCTGTCACATTCTGTTAGTCAAAGCATTTCCCAAGGTCATCACAAGTTTAAGGAGGAGAATAGTCACTCTTTGATGTGAGAAATGAAATGCTTTATAGACAATGCAGGATTTTTTGCAGTCATTTTCAGTGATTGTTACTGTAGAGATCTAATGGCATTAGGTGGTATGGAAACCAGAAACCTATACAAGCTGATCACTTCTATAAATCCTTTCTTCAACCATTGTAGTGACTCAAATTTCTACGTGCAAAGAGGAGTGGCCGTAGGCATATCAGGTTATAACAACTGTATGGCTAACACAGAGATCTTTGGGACCTGAAATTTAGGTTTGTGAGTATCTTTTTTGTTTTCCTGAATCTAAATCTTTGTAGAGGAAGCAAGTTTAAGAGACAAAATTCTTATTATCTACTTAAATGTCTAAAACTAAAAAATGGAAACAATGCAAAAGTAATCCCTTATTGGCAGGACTAAAAATGGGGTGGCAAAGGCCTAGGGAA